>NW_017728954.1:11854-19484 GCF_001723895.1 Crocodylus porosus
GGGATCTAGTGGCCTGTTACAAACTAGTCAGAGGGGACCAGCAGGCACTGGGGAAGTCCCTGTTCCCCCAGTGATTTGCTCAGGTGCCTTCCGACCCTTGAAACTATGAAGAGGTGATCCATCTCATTTGCCCATCAATGGGCAAATCCAGTAGGCACGTGTGGGGTGCTGAAGGGTTGATCAGCTGGGCTCCGAATTCATCAATGGTTCTGGATCCTGCGCACGCTTACTGGGTGCTGTCAAACCATCGATCGCGGCGCATGCGTCCAAGGAATCAGCGGACACTGAAATAACAGGCACCATAGATGGATTTCCAGGGTTACAGAGGGAGTGACAACAGGACAAGCACCAAAAACTATCAAGGCGCGGGGCTCAGAACTCATGTGCACTGGGAATGAGCGCTACAGCCCCTTCTGGGGCCAATACCGGTGGCAGGGGCAGGGACGGCCCCTCCCCTCTCACTGCGGGCCTGCAGCGGGAGCCACCCGAGGCCACGGCGCTGGTGTTGGGGAAAGTGAGGTGCATTAAGCCATCACGGGGGGGCACATACCCAGAGCACATGCGCTGTACTGATCCAACTGCCAGTCACGCGATGAAAACATCGACAAGCGGCCATAAGCACACGTACGCCCTAAGGAAGGGGGGGCCTATCGCATTTGCCTATTACTGGGCAAACCAAGAGCACGTGCACATGGCAACAAGCGGCTGACTAGTGCTTGCCAGGGTGCATGCATAGTGGTCGCAGTCAAAATGCACCGAATGCCGATATTATGGATTTGCGCATTTGTCCTGGAGTCATGGATTTATTTGCATGGTTACAGAAGCAATGTTTAGAGGATGAGCGCCAAAGCTATCAAGGCATGAGTCTCACTGCACGTGCGCACTGGGAATGAGGGCTAGAGCCTCTTCAGGGCCAAGTCGGGGAAAGGGGCAGGGACGCCTGCTCCCCTCTCACTCTGGGCCACCAGCGGGAGCCACCAGGAGGCGCAGCACCACCGCACAGGAAAGTGGCAGTGGCATTAAGCCATCACTGGGGGAGACCCAGTCCGCATATGCTGTCCAAGGCAGTCTCCCTGTCGCGTGATGAAAACATCGACGAGGGGTCATGAATACACATGCATACTTAAGAAGTGGCATATCGCGTTTGCCCATCTATGGGCAAAGCAGTTGCACATGCGCAGTGCGAGGTTGCATGAAGGGAACACTGAACTGAGTGATGTTACTAGTAAACGCACATTTGTAGTGATCCCAAACAAAATACATCAAGCACCGAGATTACGAATTGGTGCATGCATCATTAGAATGCCAACGCAGGAGGCATGGATGAGTTTTCATGGTTACACAGGCAGTGATGACAGGACCAGCGCCAAAACTATCGAGTTGTCTGGGTGCAGGTGCATCGGGAGCAGGCTGCAGCAACCGAATGCCGGCACCATTGATTTGTGCCACGAAATGCACACGGGGAAGGGACACCGATGACAAGGTCGAGCACTGAGAGGAAGACTGGTAGCAAAGGTGTAGAGGCAGCATGCAGGGCTTGAGAGGTGGGTCCCCAGGGAGAAAGGGGGAGCCCTGGGGTTGGGGCCAGGCCGGGAACCTGGGGAGGCAATGGAGTAGTTGCCTGGTGGAGGTGGGGGGGCTGGAGGCTGGATAGGGTGGGTGGTTGGTCCTGCTGGGTGGAGGCTGTGGGGAGAGGAGTTAGGCTCCTTTCCCTCCTCAGATGGGACCCTGGAGGGCATGGCTCTTACACTGAGACTGTGAAAAAGGCAGTCAAGGACACTATGGCTCCCCAGAGGCAGCAGAAGGCCTCAAGGTAGGGTTGGGGGCAAGGGAGGCTTTTTGGGGGGCAGACCCATGGGGTAGGGAGTCTTGGGGGTGGGGTGAGGGCCTCCTGAGGGTGGGCATTGCTGCTCTTAGGGTCCCAAAGAACTGGGCTAGTATGGAGAAGGGGCTCTGACAGCATGCTAAGAGGATGAGTGGGGAATCCAGGGCCCCCCAAAACTCAGGGTCCCCAAAGGTCAGTGAGGGGCAAGGCTTCCTTCAGTGGGGTGCAACTGCCCTGGGAAGGTGGGGGTGGGGTAGGGTGAGGGTAGACATGAATGCTGAAGACGCAGTCTGGTCTGCGGGGCCCACTCCACCATCCCCACTCCCAGCCTGAGACCCATGCTGTACCCTACTACTTCTCATCTTGATCTGAGCCTTCCTAGTGTCCTCCTCTGTTGGTCAGCACCTGCAGCCATAATCCTGTCCTGCACCCCCTGCCCTCTGACCCGCCCCCACCCAGGCTTACCTCAAGCCCTGTCCCTGCTCACCACCTCCTGGGTCTTCCTTGACTGCTGCCCACACCCCACAGGCGTTGTCCTGGTCGCTGCCTGTGCCCCGCCCCATCCCGCCCCGCCCCTCGTGCCATCTGCCAGGCGGGGGCTGTCTGGAGGGACCCCGGCCGCTGCCCGCACTGCAGGGCCTGCCCCTGCCAGGAGGCGGGGGCCCCCAAGGACGTCGCACGTGAGAACACCAGGACCTGTCGCGCTTTGGAAGGGGCTGAGGGGGCCAAGCTGGGCCCGGCCCGGTGTTCCGCCGCCGCCAGAGAACGAGGTCCGAGAGCGGGAAGCAAGCAGCAGATGGGGGAAGGACTCGGTCCCTCCGACTCGCGCTGCTCCGCGCTGGATGCAGAGCCTCGGTTGAGGTCGGGTTCTGGTTCCGGAGGGGTAACAGCCGGCCCGACTGTGACGTTGTGCCAGGCCCCACGCGGGGCGGTGCGAGGCGGAAGGCGGCACCCGAGCGCCGGAAGTGGCCGGAGGCCCAGCCCCGTTGCTACGGAAGTGAGGTCACACAGCATGGCTGCTCTGGTCGGGGGCTGCTGAGGAGGCGCCGGGCCCTGGGGAATCCGCGTCCATCCGCCGCT
Organism: Crocodylus porosus; assembly: GCF_001723895.1. Classification (NCBI taxonomy): domain Eukaryota; kingdom Metazoa; phylum Chordata; order Crocodylia; family Crocodylidae; genus Crocodylus; species Crocodylus porosus. Next base: position 14,760 of record NW_017728954.1, read on the forward strand.
CCCTGGTGCCGCGCGCGGTCCCGGGGCCGCGATGGTGCCGGGCGCCGCCAGACTCTGAGCCGCGGGCCGCGTCGCCGCCGCCGCCATGGAGCTGCGCGTCGGGAACCGCTATCGCCTGGGCCGGAAGATCGGCAGCGGCTCATTCGGGGACATCTACCTGGGTAGGCTGGGTCGGGCGCGGCGGCGTTGCGGGGCCGGGGGAGGCCTCCGACTCGGCGCGGCCCGGGGCACTGATCGCCCGTGCCGTCCCTCCCTTGCGACCTTGGGCGCAGCGGCTCCCTTCTGGCCCGGCCGCTGGGAGCGGGGCCTTGCCGGGCCTACCGGAGTCCCCGGCTGAAGATGACTCGGGAGCGCTCGGAACGGGTGTCCTGCAACCGGCCTGTGCTTGGCTGCACCTTACCCCAGGGCGCGCAGCCTCCGGGAGTGGCTCCACGCCGGAGGTGCAGGAAAGGGTCTGGGGGCGACAGGAAACTCAGTAGGAGCCAGCAGGTTGCCCTTGTTGCCAAGGGGCCTCACGGCATCCTGGGCTGCATTGCTAGGAGCGTTGCCAGCAGATCGAGGGCACTGATTCTCCACCGCTATTTGGCACTGGGGAGGCCACAGCTGGAGTCCTGTGTCCAGTTGTCCGCATCCTTTCTGCAGCAGGGGGCCCACAAGTTGGAGAGAGTCTAGCAAAGGGCAGTGAAAACGGTTTGGGGGCTGGGGGAGATGACTGGTGGGGAGAGTCTGAGGGAACTGGGCTGATTGAGTCTAGAGAGGAGAAAACTTCAAGTCCCTGCAGGGGGGCTGCAAAGAGGATGGAGCTGGACTGTTCTCAGTGGGGACAGATGGTGGGTAAACAGGGAATGAGCTGTAGGTGCAGCAAGGGAGGCTTAGATCTGATGTAAGGAAAAAAAACTTTCTTAGAGGGTAGTAAAACATTGGAACAGGCTCCCCAGAGAAGTGGTGGAGTCTCCATCCTTGGAGTTTTTCAAGACCCAGGTAGACAAAGCCCTGGCTGGGATGATGCAGTTGGGGCTGGTCCTACTTTGTGAAGACCTCCTTTCCAGCCCTAACTTTGTGTTATTTCTGTAAACTGCTTTTTTTGTTATAAACCCCCCACCCTGAGGCAGTGATCCCTCAATTCTGATTGAGGCCACTGGACCCCGTTGCTAATTGAAATGTTAAGCAAAGATTTTGAATGTGCTCAAGCGGAAGTCACAATGACTTGGGTCTGTCTGAATTTATTTTATTACTCAAATGTTTATATGTAGCACATTGTCTTGGAGGGAGAGGAGTTCTTGAAACCTGGGATAGTTTTTAAAAGGTAAGGCAGAACAACACTTTTTTTTGTCTTGACAGTGACAAAGTAGCCATAGGTGTAGTTATTTTCTTTTTAAGCTCTTTTGTGCATGTGGTCGGTGTAATGGATTTACCTACAAACTGTATTAATTTATTTTCTCTTAAGCCACATTTTTAATTCAAGAGACTGTACGTAATCAGAAATAACTTCTAAATGAAACTCTCTTCGTTGCAGGCTCTCAAGGTTGCTTATCCTTGAGTAAAATGTGTACACAATGAAAACACCCTGTTCTAGCTGATGGCCTATTTTGGGCGGGGGGGGAAGGGGGAGATTTTTGGGCTGTTTGACTCCCTCATGTATAAGGCTGAGGAAAGTGGTGTGTTGCTACGTACATGTGATGCCTGTACTTCAGAACGTCCATTGGCTGTCTTTGGATTTCAGGCTGCACTTTACAAATGAGAGAGAGAGCACCTTAAACCTGGTGGCTTGGTGCTTGCCTGTCTAAAAAGTCTGCAGAGAGAAGTCAATTCAGGCCAAGTCGTGTGTGAATGTAAAGTAATAGGTGCTCCTAATGACCTTCCTCTGGATATTTTTTACACCAGACAAACGCAAAGAGATTGTTCCTCTTCCCACAGCATCCTGCAGTAGTTTCAGATCAACAGAGGCTTTTGAGTTGATATATGAAAGGAAACTGACTTGTATCTTTCCATTATTGTGGTTCTAAACTATGGGAACAAAGATGGAAGCAGAGTGCAGGGATGGGGAAATATTTTTATCGCAGTACTGTATTAGAGCTCTAAGGTATGAAGAAGCTAGCTGCAGCACTACAGCATTAGAGGGCATTGCTTGCAGTGCTTTCTGCTTGAGGGTCCTTCAGCTTCAGATTGGGCTCCCTTTGGGTCCCAAATGATCCAAAACAGCCAATATGAAAGCATGATGTTTAAAGGAAGTTACTGTATCCAGCTAGTGATGTGGATTTTTTTCAGCAAAATCTAGTGGGGTTTTTGTCTGCTTGTTTGTTTGCTTGCTTGTTTTCAGGAACAGCCCTTTGGTGACTAACCTAAATGCCTAGTTTAAATCTTAATTTGTTAGGCTGCTACTTGTTCTGATAGGGTGCTTAAAAGCTCACCTAGATGATGTTCAAATATGCTGACAAAAACAAAAGAAATCTGAGCCTTTCATGTTAGCAAACATTTTTTTAACTGGCATTTGCTAATTTGTTCCAACCGTTTTAAGTAGGGAATAACAATTAAGAGTCATTATTGTAAAGGTTTTAACTAATCTATTTTCTTATATTGGTTCACTGCTTAACCATAGATAGCTTTTGATATCCTTCAGCAGATTTTAAAGTTTCATCTACGTTATTGACTTGGCTGTGTATGTGTATGCCTTCCATTACACCTCTGCCTCTTTCCTCCCCCCAGTCCTTTCCTAGTACACAGTACAGGATATGCTGGAAGAGTAAAAAGAGTTGGGGAGGGACTCTGATGCAAGTGGAGGAAGGAGCTTGCCCAAATGTGCCTTTAGGGTAGGTAAGCAATTTTGCCCCAGCCTCTTTTGCTATTGTATTTCTGCTCCCTCCACCCCAACCCCCTCAGCTGTAAGAATTTAGAAGAGCATCCTGGTGACTATTTACAACAATGGATTCAGGAAGTAGAATTTCAGCTGTACTCAAATTTTTGCAGTGACCTTATTGAGAACAAATTTGGGGTTTAATATGCCTAGGCCTTTGAAATTAGCATCCTGATAAGAAAGCAAAGCTGCAGGGGTTCTCAAATGTTTTTTTAAGTTGTACAAAGAATGGCCAGTATAGAAAAAAGAGAACAGTAGGTATAGTAAGTTGTTCTAATATTTGATAGGTTAGGCCAAAACTGGTATAAATGCTACCAGCGCATAGCTACTTTGTGCCTTCTGCAAGCTGTCTGCTTTGCTAGTGAAGACTCCTGACTGTAAATCAGAAGGAGAGAGCATCTCAACATATTCCAGCCCCTTTTTCAAAGTGAAGAAATATTCGTGCTGTCACAGTTCATGTCACAAATTACAGAGATTTTGACTATGTCAAAGTATTTTGGAAATAATAATTTCTTTATTTAGTGAGATTTTATACCTCCTAATTTATCTTTCCTGACTATCAGTAAACTGCACCTTGCTAATTGAAAAACTGTTTGCTAGAGCAGTGGTGCCCAAGTCATTTAGGAGCCACAGAAATTAATGCTTTTGGTACTTGTCTTATATCCAGGTTTCTGAACCTGCAGGCTAAATCTTGGTCACACTTGCTTTTAGACTGTAACTCCTCCTGGTTTTAATCTTATCTACATAGAACCAGATAAGATTAAACACTTTTAATAAATGCATGAGCATAGAGAAGACATTCAAACCCCAAATAAGAAGGGTGGGGGGAGGGGTAGAAAATTGTATGACATAAAACCTACTTTTTAAATCAAGGAAGAAAGAGGACTTGGAGCATTCTTTTTAAAAGTAACATCTTCATGCTGGGTATTTTTTAGTTTGCTGTTTATGCAAGAATGGCATGCCTTTCCAAAGCTCATGGGTGACTTTTACAAGAGTTAAAAGTACAAATTTAAAATGAATTGCCACTTACCACTGTATCCAGCAGAACTTGATCCCTTACAAAGCAGAACTTACTCTCATCAGACTTGATCCTCTGCAGCTGCTCATGTAGATAGGCTGTGCCTTGTTGCATTCTCACTGGTGGCAGATGACAGAACAAGGAGTAGTGGTTTCATGCAGCAAGGGAGGTTTATGTTGGATATTAGGAAAAACTTGCTCACTAGAAGGGTGTGATGAAGCATTGGACCAGGTTACCTCAAGAGGTGATGGCATCTCCCTCCATCCTTGGAGGCTTTTAAGGCCTGGCTTGACAAAGACCTGGCTGGAATGATCTGGGTGGGGATGGTCCTGCTTTGAAGCTGGGGGTTGGAATAGATGTGACCTCCTGAGATCCCTTCCAGCCCTCATTTTCTGATGGCCAGCAGTCCATGGCTGCTTTGGAGTAGGGGAGGAAGGCAAACTCTTTATTGAGCTGACATCCTTCACAGTCTTCTCCATAACTGAAGGTGCCTCAGTTTTCAGGCTTTAGTAACTGCTTTAATAGAGGAGGAGGGGTGGTCTGTCCAAGCCATTTGGAGCAGAGTAAATCAAATTTCTCCTTGCATTTAATCTGGAAACCAGTAAGTGGCTAGTGTGTATTGTGAAATGGGCATCCTGTATTGGCAGTGAGGAAAAATACTTGATAAATAGGCTCCTTAAGTTTCTGGCTTGATTTCAAGTTTAGGGCCATCTAAAGTGTACAGCAGTAGTCAAGTACTGTGGCTTTAAAAGCAGGGATCCACTTAATGAGGTCCAACTCTAAATAACTGTCATAGTGTCTTGGCCACTTGGAGGTTGTGAAGCCCTGTTACCCAGTGTGCATGGGGAATGGG
>NW_017728954.1:19694-29865 GCF_001723895.1 Crocodylus porosus
GTTTGGCCAGCCAGAAATTCCAGTTAGTAGAGTGTACCAGTTACTAAAATGCTGGTTAACACAGCTTTTACTGTACATGATTGCCTAACAGGAGCTGAGATCCAGCAGTGCAACTAGATTCTAAGTAGTATAAATGGCAGTTACGCACTCTTCATTACAGCTGGATATACAGCTTTCTTCATAATTTTTACTTGTTTTCCTTAGTTTCCCAGGATCACTCCAGTTTTATTTAGAATGAGCTTCATCCAGCTACTAACTTCCTAAGGAAGTGCTGTATTTTCTTGCATATATCATGCATACCTTGGTTTTTGAAGGCAGAACTTAGACCCGTCTCCCCCTCTCCCCCCCCAAAAAAAAAAAAAAAGCCAGAGTCAGCTGAGACAGTAAGTCCTACTGGATACATGGCACACTATACCTCCTGGGTGTACTGACTGCTAGCAGACATTAAAAAAAAACAACAAAAAACAGTGCTTTACTTCAAACTTTGCATGCTGAGAAGAGGCATTGTATTAGTTGGACCTGGCTCCATAGTGTGTGTATGGATTGCGTGCTGCTGTTTCCAGGAAAACCCAGTCTGCAAAAGTAGCCACTCTGTCCCACAAGTTAGGGCCCCCAACTTTTGCAAGAGCAGTAGCAAGACTGTTACTTCTTTACTATAAACTATTCTTTATACAAGTTCCTGTGACTAAAGTGTTTCTGCTAGGGATATGAAAGGTTAACTATTTAAACAAGCATATTTATACTGGTAACGCATTACTGGTTAACATTTAGCATGAGTTGCAGTCCAGCAGGGAAAGAAAATGGCAGTTCAGGAATAGGAAGGCAGCAGGGCGGGGGGAGGATTAAGTGTGGGGTGTGGGGAGGCAGAGAGGTAATGGAAGGTATACATACACATGCAGGTCAGCAATGTGGATAAAATTTTAAAAGCTGCTGAAGGATATCAAAAGCCATTTGTGGTTAGGCAGCGAACCAATATAAAAAAAATTAAAGTTAATTACAACCCTTACAATAACACCCCTTAGTTGTTGTTCCCTGCTTACACTGGTAAGTCGGCAGAACTTAGGAGCACACCTATGGTCTGTGAGGTTAAGGAGTAAAACAAAAGGGAGGGGGTGCTGATGACTGCTCAAGTAAGCAATTGCTTACTGCCCCTTCCCAGATACCAGAAAACCAGATAACAGGCTACTTAAAGTTTAAACCCATCCCCAGCTCCCCTTGCCTCATCCCTCCCTCTCAGCATCCTGGCCCTTTGCCTGCTGCTGCACACAGCTTGCCCCTGCTGCTGTGTGTACCACTGTGATGCTCTGGGCAGCCAGCTGTGGCCCCCTCCCCTGTGACAGGGCAGAGTGGCACTGGCCCCAGGGCTCTGCATCCCAGCGGGGTCAGGACTAGGTATGTGTGAGGGGCTGGCCGGCCGTGACCTAGCCCAGGGGTTTTGAATGGGCAAAAGATGATTGGAGGACTTGGGATTCCCTTTCCTCACCAATCAGGCCCCAGAGACTCACCCTTCCTGTCCCATGATTGGCTCCTTGGGTTACCTGGAGGGGGATAAAAGGGGCAGCCTGGCCAGCCTGTGGACCAGCGAGGGACCACAATAAAGGAGATTCAAAGAGCTGGCAAGAGCTGAGCCAGTGGGGCGGGAGCAGTTGCCCCAGAAGAGCCTGAAGGAGTAGGACCTGCAGGCAGCACTAGGGTCCTCAGCGGTGTGGCATAGGGCTGGCAGGAGAGGCTCTCCACTGGGCTCCAGGATTGCCTATGGGAGGCTGTGGCCAGCAGGAGAGGCTCCCCTGCTCCAGCAAGGATCTGAGCAGCGACCTGAGAGGTTCCCAGCTCTGCTTCCAGCTCCTCCAGTCAGAGGCCAGGTAGCTCGAGTGAAGCCGGGGCTCCAGGAAGGGCAAGGCCCCTAGCAGCTTGGAGCACTACCAGCATTGGTGGCTGTGTGGTAGAGTTTCTGCCCACCACGTAGGAGATTTGAGTTCAAGTCTCAGCTTTGGTGACTTGGAGTGAATGAGCTAACAGGGAGAAATTCCTCTTGCAGTGGAAAGGGGCCATTGTGTTTTCCCCCTTTCTCCCCCTCCAGGGACCTATGCCCTATATTCCTTGTAATTTGACGTTTTGTGCTTTTGTATTTCCAGTAATACCATCCAGTATTGTTTGTTCTGCTGTTTGTGTTTTACATTTTGGTTAGCCCTGGTCTTTTGTCAACTTGATGAATGTCTATGATTGTAAGTGTCTAACCTTTGTTGAATCCTGCCCCTTCAGGGCATTGTAGTGTCCCCTATACCCCCCTGGTTTATACTGGTTATGTTCCCAGTATTGTTCCCTCATTAAAAGGTATATGGTTAAGTCCCCATTGGTGGTCTAGCTCTGCTCTGTAGGGGGAGGAGAGTCCCTACACTGCCCACAGTGCTTGTGTACCTGCTTTGATCCCTTCAGTTGGAGAGGGGGTACCTCTTGGAGTACCGCCCGGGTTACATGTGTTATCAGCAGGGATCCTGGTTTTCTGTTTCCCACAGAAAACCATGCATTTCCTGTTTTTATCAGAGAAAACACTGATTTTCCCTTTTAGAAGAGAAACCTACAGATTTCCCCCTTTTGCAAAGAGCTCTGCAGGCTGGCAGAGTTCCAGCTTACAAGAGCTGTTTGCAGAAGGGGCGGGGAAACCCTCAACCCTGCCAAGGGAGGAAGTGATGGGTGAAGGGCAGTGAAGTATGTATGTTCACCAATATTTGTCACTATTCTTTGCCTGCTCCACAGTGGTATGGCAAGCTGTGGTTCTCAGTAACTGATCTATCACAGATTGCTTTGAGGATAAGACAGGAGTTAAGCAAGGCTGTGCCATCACTCCAGCGCTGCTTTTAATATTCCTTACCACAATGCTACGTTAGATGGATGGTAAGCTGTTTAATTTCGGCCAACTCCAAGGCAAAACCAAGCTCATCCCAATCTCAGTCACGAAGCTCCGGTATGCTGACAGTGTTGTGGTCTGTGCTCACTTGGAAGCAGACAGGGCTAACTGGACCTTGTCACGCATCCACAGGTGCATCTCAAGGTGAGCCAAGGAAGTGATCTTTCCCCTCTGTGAGATGCTGGTCAGGCCACAGCTGGAGTACTGCATCCAGTTCTGGGCGCCCCACTTCAGGAGGGATGTGGACAACATTGAAAGGGTCCAGAGGAGGGCCACCCACATGATCCAGACACAACAGGGTAGACCCTACAATGAAAGACTACGGGACCTAAACCTGTTCAGCCTTCACAAGAGAAGTTCTGAGGGGGGACTTGGTGACTGTCTATCAACTCATTAGGGGGGACCAGAAGGGTTTGGGGGAGACACTGTTTCCCATAGCACCTCCTGGCATAACAAGGAATAATGGACACAAATTATTGGAGAGTAGGTTTAGAATAGACATCCACAAGAACTACTTCACAGTTAGGGCAGCTAGGAGCTAGAACCAACTTCCAAGCGAAGTGTTGCTGGCTCCTACCCTGGGGGTCTTTAAGAAGAGGCTTGATGCCTACCTGGCAGGACTCATCTGAGTCCAGTTTTTCTCCCTCCCAGGCAGGGGGTCGGACTTGAAGAGCTATAAGGTCCCTTCCGACCCTGCTTCTATGATTCTGTGATTCAGACCTTCGCACAATCATCAACACCTTTACCAAGGTATACAAGAAAATGGGACTGAAGCTTGACATTCAGAAGGCAATAAGGTCCTCCATCAATAACCTCTTAATAAGCGATCCCCAGCTTGGTAATTCAGATTTATGATGAGACTTTGGAGAACATTATTTCCTGTACCTTGGAAGTTATCTCTCACGGAAGGCTGAAACTAACAAAGAAATCCAGCGTCACCTCAAATGTGCAAGTGCAGTCTTTGGACACCTGAGGAAACAAGTGGTCGCAGGTCACAACATCAGATTCCAAACAAGGCCATGGTTTATCAAGCAGCTGTCATCCGCACCTTACTGTATGGAATTGAGATGTGGAAAATGTACAGGAGATGCCTTAAGTTGCTGGAGAGGTACTATCAGTGGTGCCTGTGTAAGATCCTTCAAATCCAGTGGGAAGATAGACTTGCCAACCCTAGTGTGCAAACAGATGCCATAAGCATTGAGGTGGTGATCATCCAACATCAACTTTGCAGCTCCTGAAGCAAACTTTATTCTCCCAGCTCAGTCAAGGCATACGCTCAAGAGAAGGGCAAAGGCAATGGCTCAAGGACATTCATTCTCAAGGCCAGCTTGAAAAAAAAGCCATGTCAACATCAGCTCATGGGAGACTATTGTCCAGGGCTGCCCCAAATGGAAAAAGAGTCTGCAAGGATCTCAGTATTTTGAAACCTTATGATGATAACAGGAGACAGAAAAGCAGGAGCGATAGAAACAGTATGCCATGGACCAAATCAAGAATCTGGAGCCACCCACCCCACACAAACACATGCCTGAGTTGGAACACAGTCTCCTGATCCCAGGTCGGGACCATCAGCCATCTTCAGGCCCCTAGATAAAACAATCATCCTCAACTGTGAGGGACTGCCGGAGAAGAAAATTCTTCCTCTTTACCTGTAGGAACTTTTGCTACCGACCGATACTGGCATAGTTTGTACAGACCTTAGCATAGTGAAGCATATGCTATCTTGGATGTGCTGTAAAACACTTATAAGCAGTGCACAGACCAGTGATTCTCAATCCTTGTAGACTCAAAGCACTCAAAGCACCCCTGCAAAACTTTTCAGAATTTAGTAGCACCATGCTTCAAGACTAATCTATTTTGTACATTGCTTGCCTTCTCGCACTGTTTGGTGCCCTTAAAAGATTCTTATGGGATGGCAGGGTGGGCGGCAGCAGTCATGGCAAGCAAGGCTGGGGGTGGTATGCAAAAGCTTGGTGATATCAGGGGCTGCTTGGTGGGACAGATTGGGCAGTTGGGTGGTGGGTCATTAGCCTCCCTGCAGGAGGCCAAGGGGAGTGACAAGCTCAGAGGCTGGTCTTAATTGAGCATGATGGTGGCAGGACGCAGCTGTGCCTGATTCTTTCCACTGTCAGTCAGTTCCCAAGCCTTGCCAATGCAGCTGTCCTTCCAGGGACTTTGAATGCCAGTTACCAGAGCCACCCTTCCCTGTACCACTTCTACCATTTTTGGGAGCGTAGGAGAATGAACTGAGGCGGGGAATGAGCTGAGTTGAAAAGACATGGCATCTCGTCTTCCCTCCTGCCCACAGCAATGTGCTGCTCTGAGTATGGGGTCAGTTGGCATGGAGGCTGTGCTTTTCATATCTGTTAGTCCCCCTGTTCCTCTCATGCTCCTGGAGCTGGGGGGGGGGGCATGGGGAACAGTGCCAGGATGTTGGGGCAGGGACCAGGGTGCCCAGCATGTGAAGGAGTGAGCCCTTACCTCCCCTCACAGGGGCTGGCCACCATAGGACTCTTCAGATTACCTAGTGAGACCCTGGTTGAGAATCGCTGGCATAGGTGATGAATAATGGGTCTGACGTGGCTCTTTGCTTGGGGGAACATGGACTCGCATTCAAGACTGACACCGTATAACGACGGTGACTTCACAGCCTTACAGATCTAAAGCATTTTTGTTTTAAACCACTGGGATTTGATAGTTGCTAATATCTTTCAACTATGTAGCTCTAATACAAAACTCCAGATACTTTAATTTTAAGGGAACAATGGATTGAAATTGTCTGTTAGTATTTTGTACCCTGGAAAATGCAAGTGGGTAATAGCAGAAACGTTAATATTTATTTAAAAATAAAATAACAGACATGAGAAGGACAGCTAGGGAAACTGCTTTGGACCTTCTTGGGTTCCACTGTCATTTAAATTGTTTCCTGTTTTTAGGAACTGACATTGCTGCTGGAGAGGAGGTTGCCATCAAACTGGAATGTGTAAAAACCAAGCATCCTCAGCTCCACATAGAGAGTAAAATCTACAAGATGATGCAGGGAGGAGGTAAGCACTTTTGTCTAATAAGGGAGGATTTTGTGGCTTTAATTATGGGTACAAGAAGTACTAATGTTCAAGTTTCCTTTTAGAGAAAGGGGACCAATGCTTCAGATTTTGATTTGGGATAGGGGATTTGCACCCTTCTGATACCACTGGGTAAACCAGACAGCACCATGTTCAGAAAAATATGTGAAATAGAACAATATATTTCTCTCTCTGTCTTGTATTGGAGTTTAAAGCAGATGGATGTTGGATTTCAGTGTTTCGTGCCATTTTGTCAAGTGTTCTAAATACTTATAACACTAGGATTTTCAAGTTAAAAGGCAGCTTCCACACAGTACAGAACATGTATGCAAATAGGAAAAAATCTGTGAGGATGTCATCTGCTGGGATTTGGACATCAGATTTTTAAAACTGAATTTGAAAAATTTCCTTACTGTAATAACGCTGGTATTGAAGGGCATTGGTAGCAAAGTAGCATGTGAGTCGGTCAATTTACTTGCTGCTGCTTGATCTCCTATAATGGTAAACATATGTCGTTCTCTTGTGTCTTGTGGCACTCTGTTTATGTACCAGCAAGTCTCAATACTTGGACATAAATTTATAGTTAATTTGGCTTTGTTAGCTTAATTGTCCCTAGAATTGCTTCCAAGGAAGGTAACGCTTTGCATATGACTACTGTTTATATAACCTATATGTTTATGTGAGAAGCAGCATGTGTTCATGTAACTAAAAATCGCATGGTAATGCAGTCTTGGAAATAAGTAGTTTATTCATTCTTCCATAATTTTTGGCTTTCCTTAAGTGCTTATCTTCAAACAATGTTGATGCTCTTAATATACTCGTAATGGAATAAAATGCTTGCATCAGTGCTGCCACAGGCTTTGATCACTTCTTTTTATGAAACACTGTTTTGAGATCTTCTGGAAGGGAATATATAAGGACAGAATACTAAAGGTAAAGTAACATCCCAAAAGAGGACTTGTTTTCACAAGGAAGGTCAGGAAAAGTAATCTTAAATTAATGCAAGGTGTTAATCCAAAACCAGCGATTTAAGCTCCATCACTTGCAAAGTGAATTAAGCTAAATCAGAATCAAGTCACTAAAAAAAAATCTAAGCGAGTTTTCTCAAAAGTGTTTGATACAATTTGCATAATCTGCTTTAATGTGGATTCATTTCCTTAAGTTTCATAGTTTCATGGTTAGTAGGGTCAGAAGGGACCTGAGCAGATTGTCGAGTCCAACCCCCTACCATGGCAGGAAAGAGTACTGGGGTCAAACAACCCTGGCAAGGTGATTGTCAAGCCTTGTCTTAAAGCCCCCCAGGGTAGGAGCCAGCACCACTTCACTTGGAAGTTGGTTCCAGATCCTAGCTGCCCTGACAGTGAAGTAGCGCCTCCTGATGTCTAATCTGAATTTACCTTCTGCCAGTTTGTGACCATTATTTCTGGTCACTCCTGGTAGTGCTTGGGGGAACAGGGACTCCCCCAATGCCTGCTGGTCCTCTCTGACTAGTTTGTAACAGGCCACTAGATTCCACCGCAGCATTCTCTTGTGGATGCTGAATAGGTTCAGGTCCAGTAGCCTGTCCTCGTCGGGCCTGCCCTACTACCCCCTGATCATGCGAGTGGCCCTCCTCTGGACCCTCTCCATGTTGTCCACATCTCTCTTGAAGTGCGGCACCCAGAACTGGACGCAGTACTCCAGCTGCGGCCTGACCAGTGCCGCGTAGAGGGGGAGGGTCACCTCCCTGGACCTGCTTGAGATGCATCTGTGGATGCACGACAAGGTGCAGTTGGCCTTCCTGACTGCATCCCCACACTGCCGGCCCATATTCATCTTGGCATCAGTGATGACGCCAAGATCCTTTTCTGCCTCTGCACGGACGAGAAGGGAGTTCCCCAGCCTGTAGGTAAGGTGCTGGTTCTTCCTCCCCAGGTGCATCACCTTGCACTTGTCGGTGTTGAATCCCATCCTATTCTTGTCCGCCCACGCCTGTAACCTGTCTAGGTCTGATTGTAGCCTATTCCCCCCTTCTAGCGTGCCCGCATCCCTACACATCTTAGTGTTGTCAGCAGATTTGAACAGGGTGCTTTTTACCCCCTTGTCCAAGTCACTGATGAAGATGTTTAACAGTGACTTGTGGATAAGCCCAGATTTAAATTTTCAGGATCAATGGACAGCATAACATCTCAAAAGAGACTTCAGAAAGTGAAAAAAGATTGCAGAGTGGTAAGGAATATATTGGAGTGGAAGCAGGAGGGAATACATGAAAAGAGGGCAAGAAATGCATTTGAAATACTCACCCAGAGGGAAGCATTTTTACAGTTGTATGCTCATGGATGTAGGAGCTGGGGGGAGAGCTTAGTAAGTTAGAAGTCCTGCAGTAGAACTTTTTAGCAGACCTTCTGCAGAATCCCAGTTTTATGTTCTCCAAGCAGCTTGTATATGATGTAAAAAGATACAACTCCCTAGAAATGAGAATTGGTTTCAGTGTTAATTGTTTCCAGTTTTTAAGACGATTTGTTTCCTACATCTGTTTTAAATCTGGAAGGTCCGCATACACAACCTATAAAATATTTTTCTTTCTTCCAGTTGGTATTCCAACAATTAAATGGTGTGGAGCTGAAGGAGATTATAATGTGATGGTGATGGAGTTGTTAGGACCAAGTCTTGAAGATCTCTTCAATTTTTGTTCACGAAAATTCAGTCTCAAGACAGTCCTGTTACTTGCTGACCAAATGGTAAGAAACAGTTTTGAAGCTTTGGATGGCATCTGTTTGGCATACAAAAGTGTTCAGTGAGAGAGTACGCTTACCTGTGTTATTTCCAGTAATGCAGTGGCAAATGGTATTTGCTGTCTCTTAGAAGACTCAAATTTAGTTTTTATGATTTCTTTCTAAATATGATGCCTAAAATCAAGTAATTTGTCTATGTGTACATTTTCACTGTGGGGTGTCTCATTCCTTGGGCCTTCCATCAAGTACTTTTTGCTTTTGGAGCCAGAATGTGTGTTACAAGTACAGCAGATTCCCACAAACCCCGTGGTGTGGGGATAAAGGACAGATACTCTGTTCCTCTCAACTGCTTGTCTGAGATGGGGCTCATTTGCAAATCAAAGTCGCTTAAGGCCTAAGAATTCCCAGCAATTACCAAAACAATTTCTCCACTTGTGCTACAGCTTTCTTCTCCTTACTGTCCAGCTTTGTCACTGCATCAAGATTAAAAAACACCTAGACTTTTTTGAATCTCCAGAGTAATAGCTGTGACTTGATACTTTTCTCTCCCTCTGTTTACAACAGTGCCACAAGGTGCAGCTGTTTTGGGTTTGTTCCATTTTCAGTCATTACCTGACTCTTGTTCTGTGAAGTCAGAGTTCATGCAATGAAGGTGTCAGGACTCTTGCTAGTATATCTTTTTTGAGGTTCCTGATGTTCTCTGACTTTAAACACCTTTCCTGTTTAACCATATCCCAGCTTACAGCATCAGGCTTCTTGTCTAGGAAGGGCCAGCATCCTGAACTCATGTTCAGCATGTCAGTCCCTTATACATGGTTTCATCTCTCAGTATCTGCTCATCCTAAGACTTGTGGAGGGATGCCTTAAATTTGACCACAAACCCAAGGTCAAGATCCCCTGAACAGTATCATATGCCTGGTGCCAGTCCTCGTACTGATTAGTGTCAGTTTTAATGTTGGCTTCAGATTCTGCTTGCATTCCAGAGTGAGGTTACCAGCTGAGAGCAAGTTGTCTATCTCTTTGTCCGTAACCCACCAACATAATGCCAGTTTCCCTTGTCCCAGTGACTCCATGGACACACCTTGCAATCTGTGAGGGTGACCTGAGGCCTTCAAAAGGTACAGCACTAGGAGTTTATTACTGAACCTTTGAGGGACTGAAGGTAGGGTTACAGGTTACCTTTAAACAGTCACAGGCACTTGCAGTGGGAGCATACATATGTTAAAAGGTGTCCTAAGTACCCTGTAAACGTAAAGCAGCAGTTTTCAACCTTTTTTTGGAGTAGTGTAGCCCCAGTAGCTGGGCATGGAGCAGTGTACCCCCCGCAACGAGACTTTGGGGGGGGGGAGTGGTGCATAGTTTCATGGTTTCTAGGGTCAGAAGGGACCTGAGTAGATCATCTAGTCCGACCCCCTGCCATGGCAGGAAAGAGTACTGGGGTCAAACGCCCTAGCCGCCCTGACCGTGAAGTCGCGCCTTCGGAT
>NW_017728954.1:29965-41151 GCF_001723895.1 Crocodylus porosus
TTGATCCTCATTGGGATTACCTTCCTTTGGGCTTGGAGGATCGTCTCCTTAAGGAGCGACCACTCTCCTTGGACACCTGGCTCCCTCCCCTCTGCATGACTGGATGCAGCGCAGCAGCAGCCACCATGTGTGAGCTTTCCCCACCGACTGCGCTTGGCCAGGTTGGTGGCTCCTGCGCAGCAGCGCAGGATGGTGTGTGGCAGCACTCTGTCCCCGCCTGGCCACACTTACCCCTTAGGGCATTCTCGAGTACCCCCAGGGGTATGTATACACCCAGTTAACAACCCCTGTGTGAAGTTATGCCACTTCAGGTTAGGGTTATCTTTGATCTGTTTTACCTAGGTCATTCCAAGGTATTGTTAGTATGCTCTGGGGAAATAACACATTTTTTCCATTCCTCCAGCATCCCAGGATGCACCATTCCTCAGCCCTTACCACTCTTTCTCCATGGGCCAACTTTCAACCCTCCTAAACCCTACTGCCCAGGGGTATGGTGCTGGCTCCAAGCCAACACCCCCTCCCACCTCCCGGGAGTGAAGCTGCAGCACACCCTGACCACTCTGAGCACCTAGGTTCAGGTCGTCAATTTGCTGCTTGCTTGTCTGGCCGCTTGGCTGGCTGGCTGTTAGTACAAGGGGACCAGTTAAAGCCAATTAGCTACTAATGAGTATGGGCAATTGGCAGTTAGTGTTGGGCAGCCATCTACCCCTCCACTGCTGCCAGCCACTGCACCATAGCTGATTTCTCGCTGCCGTGGCATTCACTTGAACAGAACCCCTATTCCAGGGGTTTTCAACCTCTTTTGGTTGGTGTACCCCTGGCGGTTGGTCGAGGAGCAGGGTGGTGGGAGGGGGGGTCCCCTGGAGGCCAAAAGGCTGGGGTGGGGAGGGAGGGGTCCCCATGTGCAGCAGTGAAACTGTAAGTGCCTTTGTTCTTTCCCACCGCTGCCATGTACCCCCAGGGGTACATATACCCCTGGTTGATGACCACTGTCCTATTCATTTGAATTTGCTCTGTCAGCACCCCCTTTACCCAACCCATTCAGCAAGCCCACTGGGTCTCAGCTCTACCCTAATGAGGTATGGATTCAGTGAGCCTGCTGGGTCTTAACTCTGCCCTGCTGTAAGTGCTCACCCAACTGTCCCCGCCCCCACCCAATGCCAGTTCGGAGAAATACGTGCAATATTTTGTTTGTTTGTTTCACTCCTTTCTCTTTTCCTCATTTCAGACATATCCACCCCTCCAGCCCCTGACTTCCCCTCCCACCCAGGACTCCTGGTCGTTGCTGTGAGGAAAGCCGCATGATTTCTTCCCCTCCAAGCTTCATGCCACCCTTGTCCCTCCTCTCTCACTCCAGAGAAGAGAGAGTCCTGGCTCCTATCCACATCCCTGCTTACCAGGCCCTCTGGCAGCAAGGCATGGTTGTGCAGGTCTGAGATAATACTAAGCTGGGGTAGGCAATATTTTTTGGCCAGAGTGCCAAAAAACACCACAATGCCTACCTCGGAAGGTGCTGGAGTGCTGGCATGGCAGAAAAAAAAATGAGGGCAAGGGGTACATGGCAGAATGCCGTGCTTGTGCCCCTTGCCCCCCACCCAAAGCCCGGCATCAGCTCTGTGCTGGTGGTGACAGCGTGTGCACCTCGGGGCGGACAGCAGGGCTGCGCAGTCTGCCCTGAGGTGCCCGTGCAGTCGCTGCCAGCACAGAGCTGATGTTGGAGCTTTGTAGCCCAGCGCAGCTGTTTGCAGCCTGCTTGCTGCAGCTGCCCAGAGCCCGGGCTGGCTACAAACAGCTGTGCTGGGCTCATCACCTCCCTGCCAGGAGCAGGGGAGAGACCAGGGCTGCACTGCCTCAGGCCCCTCCCCCACCACCTGCTTCGAGGGGTGCCTGCACCAGCTGATGCCAGAGCCTGGCACAGCTGTTTGGAGCCTCCCAGCTCTGGGGAGCTGCTGCCAGCTGGGATCCTGGGCTGCTCCCAGCAGGCAGCTGGGATGCTGCAAGCCCTGCTGGGAGCAACCTGGGCTCCATCACTGGCAGCAGCTACCCGGAGCTGGGGCTGGCTGTGGTGTGCCAAGCAAAATGGCCTCTTGTGCCACACTTGGCAAGCGTGCCAGTGACCCGTAGTTGCTCTGAAACTGTTCTACCTCTTTGACAGCGTACCATACTAGAGATTTGAAATGCTTTAAAGGTAACCTCTAACAGCACCCTCAGAATTGAATGTTCTGGCCTTGCATGGTAACTGCAGAAAGAATGCTGAGATGGGAAGTCCTGCTCTTCTGTGATTAAGAAAAGGATTTTATCCCCCCTTTCCTCTTACAGAACTAGCTTTCACACTTTCTCCAAAGCTGGAAGCCTTTGAGAGAAGCTTATTAAGCAGCCTTGTGCTCAGCGTAAAATGTTCCCTTCTCCGTCTTGGCTCTCATGCTCCTTTCTTAACATAAGAAGTGCATATGAGGTCAACACCAGTGGTCCATCTAGCTCGATATCCCATCTCCGACAGTGGCAAGGGTGGATGCTTTAGAGGGAAGGCATTGAACTGGACACAGGAGTGATCTGTCCACTATTCATTACTTTCCTTAGGATCTCCCATTATTGGTTTAGAGATGCCAGGGGAAACCGCTCCAGCTAATCTGTTCAACAGCTATTAATAGATGCATTGTCCATGTGCCAACAGATTGCAGAATTGCCATGAGACTGGGCCCAGCAGTGTCTTCTGGTTCCCTGGAGGAGATTGAGTTTTCAGCAGTATCATGCTCAGCACCCTCCTAGAATGCTTTCACCTCTTTGTCACAACCACCTATTACATTTTCTTTCCTCAGAGAGATGGGAGCACTCTGTTGCCTCTCCCCTGACTAAAGCAAAAGTGGCCTCTTCCTGAGGGACTGTCTCAGTGCCTTCTCTTGCATAACCATCTTTAGAACTGGGAATTCTCAGAATTTGTTAAGTCAGAGACCAAAGCCTCTGTAGTAGATACCACACTTGGTAGTTTGGTTCTGCAGGTGCAGTTTGCTTACAGGGCTTCTGAATCCCATCTCTCATTGTCTGGCCACTGCTTTAATGTTGCCCACCATGAGACTATATAATGATATGGACAATCAGTTAAACTTGGATTCTTTGAGATGTCTTGACGTGTATGTGTACAATACACCTCCTTCCTTTTCCCTCTTCCTCTGAATGAAATGCAGTTTGGGACACTGTGGTTCAGAGGAAACTGAAGAACAGGAAGTGTGTGCTGCTCTTCATGTCCTGGTGCTAGGCAGGAATGGAGATGGAGCTAGAGTGTGCCTATGAGTACCACTACAATTGAAGTCTCTGATTAAAAATAATAATAATAATTCAGGGCTTGATATACCCCACTGTGAGACTGTGAATACAAATGCATCTCAAAAAACTCTAGTTAATGATACACAAAGCCTTTTTTCTGCAATGCAGCTTTTATACTTGTAGGGTGGGTTTGTTTTTTTTAAAGTACAGGCCTTTAAAACTAATGATAAAACAGGTAAGGACATCTTTATTTATGACGGTGTTTCCAGTAAGAAAAGTGTATGTTCAGCGCCTCTTGAATTATTTTTTTTCTCTGAATCTAGATAAGTCGTATTGAATACATTCACTCTAAGAACTTCATCCACCGAGATGTGAAACCTGATAATTTCCTGATGGGGCTGGGAAAGAAGGGCAACCTTGTCTACATCATAGACTTTGGGTTAGCCAAGAAATATAGAGATGCTCGAACTCACCAGCACATCCCATATCGTGAAAACAAAAACTTAACAGGAACTGCCCGTTATGCATCCATCAATACTCATCTTGGAATTGGTGAGCTGGAAAAGATAGCCCTCTCTCTAGCCAAATGTATGTCATTTCCAAGGTGCATCTAACAACATATACAATCTGGATAAATATGAAATCCTTTTAGCTAACAGATCTTCATTTGTAGAGATTTAGAAAGAAAATGCGTGTTGTTAATATGGTACTAGGTATTTGATTTATTTAAGATCATTTCTTGGTGGAGATGGGTACAGTGAACCAATAGTTTTAAGTGGGGGTGCACTGATAAAGACATCTTGGGTGATGTGGATTACTAACTAACTTTATCAGCTGATGCCAGTCCAATAACTGATATTTAGTAATAATACAAGGCATTTTAAAGTACTAACATAAACTTTTTTTTTTTTCATGTGCTCCAGCCTCCTGTGTCAAATGTATCAGCGTTCTGGCGCTTAAAAATGGTGACAGGATCGCTTGAACTAAAGCTCGTCAAATGAGCTTTAGTTCAAGCACTGCTGCCGCCATGTTTAAGCATGGAGATGCTTTTGAGCAGAGCTGAGCAGGACAAGGGTGGATGTAGGCTGTCTGCTGTGGGCTTGGGGATCCTCTGCCCTGCTGCCTTTGCCCTGAGAGTCCCACATCAGCCTTGTGTCCCCTGCCTGCCCAGCAGCAGGAGGCACAACTTGCAATCCCTGCCACTGCCAGGCAGGCAGGAGGCCTGTGGCCAGCACAGGGCTCCTGAGGGAAAGGCAGCAGAGTGGAGAACCCTGAGCCATCAGTGTGTAGCCTGCATCCACCCCATGCACAAATCTGGGGGGCAGGGCACATGCAGCAGCAGGGAGATTTCCCCCCCGCCGCCCCCACCAGATAGGTGCCAATTGCTCCATCCCACTTCCTGACCCAGGGCCCCTGCCCTATTCCTTCCCTCACTGTGAGAGCCTCAATCTGCTGCTGTGTGCCCTCCCCCCAATGCCCCTTCCCTTTCTGCAGGGAGCTACTCTCCACGCTGCCTGGCTGTATTCCTGGCCACACACATGCATGTGGCTATGGACCTCCTGTGTCCCACTACCCTCAGCCCCTTGCATGCTAGAATGCTGCCCACCTGCAAGGGGAAACCTGCCTTTTCCCAAGGGAACCCAGGCATCTGGGGGCCCCAGCCCCACGGGGGAGAGGGAATCCATGGTTCGGGGACCTGGCCAGAAGGCACACAAAGCCGATAGCTGATGTCATTTCCCCTTTTTAATGGTGCCAATCTGATAGGCTACTGATATATCGGTACACCTCTAGTTTCAAGGAATTGAGTGGTGAATAACTACAAGAGTTTATAAGATTTTTTTCTAGTATCTGATGGAGAAATTTAACATGAATTTACTCATCTTAAACTACAGAGGGTGTGAGAGAGTTTTCAGTGATGTTTGTTACATAAGCACTTTTGATCTTTCATCAGAAAATAAGTCTAACAAGTCCATTCTCTTATACTGTTGCAGAGCAATCTCGCAGAGATGATTTGGAGTCTTTGGGCTACGTACTGATGTATTTTAACCTGGGCTCCCTTCCCTGGCAGGGGCTAAAGGCAGCAACAAAAAGACAGAAGTATGAACGTATCAGCGAAAAGAAAATGTCTACACCCATTGAGGTTTTATGTAAAGGATACCCTTGTAAGTTACTTTTTTGGAATCATTATAAACTTTAAACTTTTTACACTTTCTCGGCATTGAAGTGGTAGTGTCTATTGCTTCATGCTGCATGTTTAAACTAAATTAACTCAGCTGTTATTCTGTCATTTTTTGGGTGAAAAGATGTCGGACTTCATGATGTGTTCAATATTCATGCTTACAGATATTGCACTTGCTTTGTGTGGGCTGTCTGTGTCCCTGGTTCATTGCTCCTTCATCTGACCACAAGATGAACATGAGCCTGCAATGTGATGCTGCAGCTGGCAAAGCAAGTAAAGCTCTGGCTTGCATCCACTGTTGCATCTCAAGCAAGACCCAAGAAGTCCTCCTTCTGCTTTACTCAGCCTTGGTGAGGCTGCAGCTGGAGTACTGCACCCAATTCTGAGCTCCACACTTTAGAAGAGATGTGGAGAAGCTTGAGAGAGTCCAGAGAAGAGCTACGTGCATAATTGGGGGTCAGGGGAACAGGCCTTATGAAGAGAGAAGCAAAGGCTCAAGGGTGACTTGGTGGCAGCTTATAAGTATATAAGGGATGTGCACCAGGAACTGGAAGAATGTCTGTTCACTAGGGGAAGATGAGGTCTAACAGTCACAAACTGCTGGAAGACAGTTTTAGGCTGGACATGAGGAAAAATATCTTTACTGTCCAAGCCTCTAGAATCTGGAATAGACTTCCCCCAGAAGTGGTGCAAGCACCTACTCTGGATACCTTTAAGAAATGCTTGGTGATCTGGCCCCAGCTGACTTCCTGCTCTTTAGGCAGGGGGCTTGACCCAGTGATCCCACGAGGTCTCTTCCAGCCCTAATGCTATGAAATCTGTAATATAAAACTCCTTGATTTTTTTTTTTTTGCAATTATTGAGACTTTCTTGTGATCAGTGTTTGATAGCTAGCTTAGTAAGATCCCTGGGTGCATACTGTACATCATACTTAAAAACAACTGTCTGAAGGAACTCTGCATTTTCTCCAGGTATTGTTATCATTTTTGAATGGTCAGGATTGCACAGGTGAATGCATGAGGGCGTTTCAGAAACTAACAGCAAAATGGCTGTCTGCACTGTATGTCTGAGAAAGTGGGAAAATCCAGTAAATGATAAATTTACACAAAATGGTTTTATTTCAAAATTGCCATTCTTTCTGAAACACTCTTGTACTACTAGTAACTCTTATCTGTGAGTGTAGAAAGTGGTATACCAGACCAGAATTGTGTTCCATCTGGTATTGTATCCTGTGCCTGACAATAGCAAGTGCCAGAAGAAAATGCCATAGCCTTGCATGAAATTAATGTGGTCCCCCGTATCTAGTCTGCCCCCATTTTAGGTACCCTCTTAATTCTTAGAAATTGGAAATAAATTTAAGCCCTGAAAAATAAGGTTTAATCTCTTTCAAAGATTGTTTGCAATTTTGTTGGCAATGGGTATCCTTGTTTTCCCTAGCTAGATTCAAAGACTGGGCTTTTATAGTTCTTAACAGTACCAGTTTTGTCCTCTGGTGGCACTGCAGTGGAAATGTGTGAGGCAAATTTTAGGTGGGTTTATCTTTTATTGGACTGCTGGGGTTGGGATAGACTTTGAAAAGCTTTTGAATATAATGCATTCTTCTTCAGGTCTTGTTGTTCAGGGGCCTGAAAGAATGCATTGCATTTGAAAGCTTGTCAATTTCCCAAACCATGCAGTTGGTTCAATAAGAAATATCATCCACAGAAATCCTGGCCTCCTGCATACCTTTGTTCTTGAATTTTGAGTTGTGTGAAAGAGTACTTTCTCCTGTCTAATTTGAATTTGCTGTTTTTTCAGTTTCACTGGCCATTTTCTTATTCTGTGTTCTGAAACAGACTAGAAGTTCCTGACCCACATCCTTTATACATTTCATTAAAATGTCCCTTACTTGGCTTTTAAAATGTAAATAGTTAGTGTAGTATTGTGATCGCAAATATGCAATGAAAAATTTGAAAACCACATTTTCCACTACAACACTTCTGATACCCGCTGTATATGATGGTTGTTGTATAGATATTCGTGTGTGCATGGCAATTGAGCATTTATTAGACATTCAAAGTACTGGACTTCTGTCAGAATACTACATCATTGCAATGTGGCTTCTTCAGTAATTCAAATGCCCCCCCCCAGTTCATTTTCAGGCACCTGTAGATTATACCTAGAGACCTACTGAAATTGCTGTTTTTCAATTTTTGCGGAAATCTTTGATTTCAAGCAGGCTCTGTGAAAACATTGAGCACAATAAGAAATTTGGGAGTCTGCTCCAAGACAGCCAAATACGTTGCAGTGGTGATGGTGCAAGACAGTATCCTGCAGGGACCTTGCGCATAGATGGTGGCAGACTTCTGTACCTCCTGCAGTGTAACTCTGGATGTGTCCTGGAAAACCAACATCGATCAGCAGTTGGAGTCCAAGGCACACGTGAAAAAGAAGGCTGCTGCAGGGGCTGAAGGTTAGAACCAGAGGCAAGCAACCATGCTCTCCCTATTTTAAAAGGACCGTGGAAAGCAGTTTGGCAAGGCAAGGGGCAATATTTTCCCGTGTGGAGGGTTTTGCTGTGGCCAGCATCCTGCTGAAGAAACTTGATCACCCCAAGTTAAGAAACTACCTGAACCAAAACGTGCCAAATGCTGGTGGTTTTCTGTGTGCAAACAAGCTCTGCCAAGATTCTGCAGCAGTTGCTTCTCATGTACCGTCTATGAGTGCTGCCTTGACAGAGTATCATTTCTTTCCCATTGTGGCTGATGAAGCCACCAACCCTCAACCTAACTATGTGCTGCACACTTTATTTGTACTGTGGAGCTGGACTGACCAGGATCTGCCTGTGTTTCAGACTCAGCCAGTCCACCTCACCTCTGTCAGTTTTTCCACCCTATCCCAAGTCATCGTAAAGGTAAGTGTCAGCTATGGCATAGACTTTAACAAGATTGCTGCGTTCCTGTCTAACAATGCCATACTCCAAAGAATGCTGCCCAACACTGTTCATATCACCCGCAATGCACACATTCTGCCCGCAGTAAGTGACATCTGACGCACGCAGTTCCCTGAGATGGGTAGCCTGGTGTCTTCTTTCAAGAAAACCAAGCACTGTCCAGGTTGTAAGGTTCAGTACAGGGAGTCCATCTCCAGTCAGAGTGGGGACTCGCATGCCACTGTGCTGCTGCCACCAGAGCCTGTGCTCACATGGTAGAATTCCCGGTTCAACACAGTCCGTTACCACACCAAGCACACGCAGCACTACCAGCAGTTTGTGAGTGAGGAGCTGGAAATCGCACCCAGCACACAGTGCATGCACAAACTTTGCAATCTCTTGCGGTGAGGCACCATTCAAGATCAAGTGATGCTTGTGGCAACAATTCCACCCAGTTCATGGAGCTCCTGACATGGTTTGAAGGCTGGCAGGCTGGGATCCACCATGGACACAACAAGCTGATGGACTTGATAATTTGGGTTTCAGACAAGGTATTGCAGGAACCATCAAGTTGACCTTGTGGAAACAAGTGCAGAAAGTAGCTGTTCCAGGCAATAGTTTTGAAGCTGAACTAGTACTGTAGGTACAATCTGTCACAGCCACTGCAGTTCAGACAGCCAGCTGCTCCCTTCCTTGGGGCCTTTTGCAATTTGGACCTCAGCCAGGTGCCTTTGAGTTTTGACCCTCAGCTACTGATACCAATCCTGGGATGGGGGAAAGAGCATGACCACGTTCATGAACGTGCTGCCTACATGAACTTAGTCAAAGAGTGCCAGATGCCTGTGGCTGTGCCTATGTTCAGGACTCTGTCTGAAGCCAGTTTCCACATCTTTATGCCCTGGCAGGACACTGCCTCACCATTCCAGTGAACTCAGTGGATGCTGAGTGTGCCATATCAGTGTATAGACAAGTGTTCACTTCACAGAGACTGAGACTGTCTCCAGAGACACTGGCTGGGTGTAGCATGCTCACTTTTAATACATAGCATTAACTGCCTGTCTCAAGTTTTAGCAGTCAGTTTTAGTAAACTCTGTTTCATAATGTCCTTAACTAATGCCAACTATATATCATTTATTAATTAAAGTGTCTATCATTGCATTACTTGCAATTCATGTTGTGCATTTTTATTTTAACAAGATATTTCATTTTAGACATTCATTAAATGTTCAGATAGCTTAATGCATCAAAAAATGGCTTCTGCAGCCGTAATTAGGAGATTAACCCCATGGAAGCCATTAATTGACATGTTATTAAGCAGGCAGCTGTTTGGGGCCATCTGGCAATCTGCGGGGAGGGGCAGGACTATAGGGGCCTCTTAGCCAATCAGGGGCTTTGGTGGGGAAGTGAGTGGGGGGTCACAAAAATGGCTGCCTGCCCTGGAAAATCTGCCAGCAGTCTCCTTGAGTTTGGTAGACCCCTAGCTGTACTGTATTTTGTCATTAAATTGGCACATATATATGTCCAATACTAAAATGAATAATTACATGAAAAGGACATTGCACCTTCTCTGAGAAAAGCAATTGAAATACATTCTGAAGCTGTGAACGACAAAATATATATATTCCATTTTTTTCTTCTCTCCTTACTGCTTACTGTAGGGTTTTCCTCTCCAATCCCTAACAATTTCAGTAGGGATTCTAATATCAGGTCTTCTCTGCTACTCCCAGGTCGGTTTTTTATCTATTTTGAGGGGGCATTGAGACACCAGGTCTCATAAAAGTCCTTTTTTGCCCATGTTTTGATAGGTGGGGCTTGTCTCCACTAAATACCCATGTTTTGGCTTTGGCTGTTGTTCCTTGCATGCAGAAGATTCTGAGATATTAATGATTCAGAACAAAAGTATGTCTGCTTTTTAAGTGCCTCAATTTCTGTAGACTTGACCATTTAAATATTGTAGTTGCCTCAGGGCAGAGAGGATGAACATTTGGTGTACTGAAACTGCACTGTTGCTTTTTAGTAGCCTGATGAGTCTGAAGGAATTGTTGGGGAAGATGGTGATTATATTTAAAACAAAATGCTGTAAGTATGGTAGAAAATAGTATGCTAATTTTGAAACAGCCCTTTATAATAGTACGTGTGACACTGGTAAGCGAGATTTCTCTTATTACAGCTGAGTTTGCTACATACCTGAATTTCTGCCGTTCTTTGCGTTTTGATGACAAGCCAGATTATTCCTATCTGAGACAATTATTCAGAAACCTGTTCCACCGGCAAGGCTTCTCCTATGACTATGTATTTGACTGGAATATGCTCAAATTTGTAAGTAGCTCTCATTGCTCAATTAAACAAGAAAGTTGTTAGAAATGTTCAGCCATTCTATTTTTCAAATTTAGTTTGGGGTTTCTTGGTGTTGTTTATTTTAGACCTACTTCCTAGAAGTCCTAGCATGTGAAATGACATTTTTTTTAGTGTCCAGTCTTCTTTTGGTATCTGAGCACAGGCTAAAACTCTACAAAAGCAGATGTTATGTTGCCTCTTCTGTTTTGTAGTACAGCAGGGATGGCAATTGAAGAAAAGTGAAATGTCCAAATCCACCAGCACGTCCCATACAAACCAAAATTCCCCATTATGAATGCTTTTATGAAAATGTTTCAATTGATGAGTGAAATATTTTAGAATAGAAAACTGGTTTTCTCACTATTCCCTGAGATTACCGATTACTAACAAACGTGCTAACGACCCATACTGTTCAACATCTTCATTAACGATGTGGACGTTGGAGTCAGGAGTGGACTGGCCAAGTTCGCCGATGACACCAAACTTTGGGGCAAA
>NW_017728954.1:41876-79709 GCF_001723895.1 Crocodylus porosus
TCTATGAAATCTATGAAAATAAAATGAGATCTCATAATTGGACTAGGTGGCCTGGAAAAAGAAGACATTTTGAAATACAGGCATACCTCGGAGATATTGCGCGTTCGGTTCCAGACCACCGCAATAAAGCGAATATCGCAATAAAGCGAATCACACAAATGTTTTGGTTTCCCAGTGCATATAAAAGTTATGTTTACACTACACTGTGGTCTATTAAGTGTGCAATAGCATTATGTCTAAAAAAACAATGTATATAGCTTAATTGTGAAGTGAGCAAATGCTTTTGGAAAAACGGCGCCGATAGACTTGCTCGACGCAGGGTTGCCAGAAACCTTCTATTTGTAAAAAAAAATGCAACATCTGCAAAGCGCAATAAAGCGAAGCGCAATAAAACGAGGTATGCCTGTAGTAGTAATTTCTCAAAGCATGGAAACTACTTCTGACTGAAATTTAAAAATTTTTAACCTTGTTACTGCCCATCCCAATTTCTTAAATTTTAATGATGTGAAGGATCTGAGATCAGCAGTAGTTCATGGAAAAACTTGCTCCACTTCAGAGAATGCAAATTAACCCAATTTTAGTTGAACCCAATTTATAGAACAGTAACAAAAGCAATTAATAGTTAATCTTCATATTGCATTGCCCCTGTCCTGGGTGCCTTCCCGTGTATAGAAAGCCACAGATCTTGTACTGAAAAAGCTGATAGTTTAAAAAAAAAAACGAAGCTCATTGAACAAGCTTTAGTGATGCTTTGGATTTTAAGCACAGGGACTCTGATGCATTAGACTCAGGAGGCTGCTGGAGCACAGCAGTTGCCACGCTAGAGCAGACTTGATTAATCGAGTCTGCTCTGACATGCTAGAATTGTAGCACATCAGAGCAGCCTCCACACTCATTCTTAGGCTCTAGCACAGTGCTGCTTAACCTCATTCAACTTAATGACCCCCTCAGAAAATGCCAGCTCTTAGTTTTTCACTCTTTTTTTTTTTTTTTTTTAACTACAGAAAAATTTAATATAACAATTCTTCTGTTGCAAAGAGCTCAGATCACAGAAGGGCAGAGAGTTTTTAGAACTATGAATTTATATCTGAAGTCTCTGCAGTTTATCTTGTGAATTGTATTTGTACATGTAAGTGTTAACATTATGGGTACCGTGCATCACCCTTGAAAGGCTCCCAAGGTGTGCCTCAACACTGGTTGAGAATTAATGCTCTTGCGAGACAGCAGTAATAAGCTTAGTAGTTTCTCTGGGGGTTTACTCATCTCGTGCCCTAGGGTGCAAGCAGAGCTGCTGAGGATGCTGAACGGGAGCGAAGGGAACGAGAGGAAAGAATGAGACATGCACGAAATCCAGCAGTCCGTGGCTTACCTTCCACAGCTTCTGGTAGGCTGAGAGGAACGCAAGATGTGGCTCCTCCCACTCCTCTTACTCCAACCTCACATACTGGTAAGTAATAAACTTCCTGGCAAAAAAAAAGCAGGTTTGAGAGATTCCTCTGTTCTGTTGCTCAGCTGCTTCCTGGTTATTGGAAATTGAAATGTAGCACTTGGCCATTTTTTAAAATCAGCTTGAGTGAATAAACAGAACCAGAGAGATTTTACACACTTTTTGTAAATGTTTGTTTTTTTCTAAATTACCATACCAGGTTTTTGGTTTCTGCTGTGCACTATGCTAGTCATGCTACAGGCCAATCTGATTTGATCTTTAGTCAGAATTTCTTATTGTGTTTAACTGCATATTTTTCAACATTTCTGCCTACCCCTCTCCCCCATCTTTTTTTTTCCTCAGGGTAACTTACAGATTCTTAGGGTGTTAAAATCAGTTGCATAAGTGTTTTGTTGAATCCCAGTTTCAAACTTGTAAAAAAAAATAAGAGCATTTCTCTAATAGTGGTTTTAGTGTAATTTTTGCCTTTTTAAATAGAATGTTTCTTTTTTATTATTTTATGTAAGAGATAATGTAAGGACTAATAGGACTGATCTGTTTTTAGCCCTCTTAAAGGCTAAATAACCTGTCTGGTTATTGATATTAGATTTTAATCTTTTATTGCACCCCGCCATAGTCATGAACAAATAAAATTGCAAAGCACTGTGTCATGCTGAAATAGCCACCAAATACACCTTTGATCTTCTCATGTGTGACTCGCTTAGTTTCATACCAGCTTTTGGTTATTCTGATCAGGAATCAGTTTCTTTGGTGGCATTAGCCCCGTTGAGGCTTCTTTACCATCAGTTTGCGGATAGTGCAGAACTCTCATGGGTTCTAGATGCTCCTGGAACCAGCTGCTTGTTTTCTTTGTGTCAGGCTTACAAGTGTAATTGTCAACTTTAGCTGAACTATATCTATAAAAAATAAAAAGTGTATATGTGTGTATAATAATTTTAGTTGTTATATTTTGGAAGCTTCTAGGTCATGTTGGGCCTTGCTTGGATTAAGGATGCAGGAATTGGAATTCTGGACAAAAAATGTGGTCCACCTAGTCCATTATCTTGTTCCAAACTGTGATCCAGTATCAAATACTTCACAGAAAGGATCAAGAGGATTCAGCAGATATGACAAATATGAGATAATTGCCCCATTTTCCCACCTCAAAAAAAAAAAAAAAAAGCAAAAAAAAGGGTCTCATTCTAATTCCTCATTCATTTGGAACTTGGGTCAGACCCTGAAACGTGAATTATTTTTCTTTGCACCTATATCTCTTCCTAACTGTATCGCCCATGACTCTGGATATCATTCTTATCCATATAAATGTCCAGTTCCTTCTTGAATAACGTAAAGTATTTGGCCCTATCAGCATCCTGTAGCAAGAAGTTCTACAGATGAATAATAGGTCACTAACATTCCTAATTGTAAGTTATGGATGTAATCTGCTTCCTCTAGGTCAGTGTTTGTTTTTTGTACTATTATTGAATGGGATCTCTCTATTCCCATATTGGGATAAAGGGAACCTGCTCTGTTGGATGGGGCCCTGGAATAAAGAGAGAGCACACCTGTTTCCTTTCAAGAGAATCATTTTATTAAAAAGCTAAACATAAGTTTACTAGCATCCACATCAGGCAATAGAAATAATTTTAAAAAAAACATACTTAAGCCTGGGAGGATAAGTGTAGACCAGACCCCAGCAACCCTGAGCTCTTGCTCAGGTTTTCCAACATCTTAGGCCCATTATTCCCCACTTCCCCCAGGTTTACAATCATAGATATACAATGATTAATGACACTTATCAACAACCTGATTGGCTATATGTTAATGAAAGGGGTTGATTGTAAAGACTCTCTCCCCAGTTAAGTGAAGAATTTATGATAAATACTTACCAACTGTTTAACTTAGGATGGCCTTAGAATAGGGGTGGGCAAAATAGCAGATCTGGCTGATGGCCAGACTGGCTTTCCTGGCAGCCCCTACCCACATGGCTGGGGCTGGTTTCCATGGAGACCCCACCAGCAACCACACTGTGATAGTGTGAGACCATTCCCAGCAGCACTGGCAGGGCGGGGAGCTGCTCTGGAGCCAGACTAGGATCTTGCAAGCAGTGAGTGTGGTCCACAGCCAGGGCAGAGTTGCGATCTGCAGTTCGCATGCCCCAGGCAGATGCATGCAGGCAGCAGGTTGTGGCTCTGCCCTGACTTCTTGCAGGGGTGACAGTGTGGGGCAGAGCTGCCATGTGCTACCTAAATGTCCCTGCCCAGGGCATACAGGCTGCAGATCACAGCTTTCCCCTGCCTGTGGACCACACTCACTGCTGCAAGATCCCAGTTTGGCTCCAGAGCAGCTCCCTGCTCAGAGGCACTGATGCCAAGGCCTCAAATGTGTTCCTTGCAGTTTTGTGTTAAGGGGGATGCAGTTCTCTCAGCCTGCTTGGATGATGAGAGTTGTGGTTGGAGAATGCATTGGATGTATCTGTGGCCTCTGAGAGCCTTAGAAATAGCATCTCCATGCATTTGCTGGAGTCAAGGACCATTTGGCTGGCTGTGCCTCATAAATCTATCTTCCGTTGATCTGTGTGTTATTATGCTACTTTGTGAAATGGTGATCAGTCTGTGGGAATAGTTGATTCAAAACATTCCTGATCTAATTGTGATAGATACATTTAAAAAATGGGCAACCTAAGTTGGTATCCTCAGCAAGCAGAGATCCATTATGTGTATGCAGACATCTTTGTATTTAGACTGCAAGGAGATTACTACTTTTACATCTCACTTCCCTTTCTACTCATCCTTGGAGTATTGGAGGTTTGGCAGAAGAAACGCAGAATGATCTTAGTCATGTCAGCCTGAACATGGTTAAATCTGAGTTTCTGGATCTCTTTAAAGATCATTTGTTTACTTCCTACCCCACTGTCAAAGACAGGCTTGTTGCCTCAGGAAACCAGCATCTAGACCCCTAGTCTCTTTACTTGACAGGATAGCCAATGGATTTCCTGGCTGAACATGTTTATGTATCTGAAAGGATCAAGGAGATCCTGTTAGACTCATTTCCTAAATAGAACAAGTTTTAAAAGATTTACCTAAAGTAAAAGTTTTCAGTGTGTTTTTTTTTTTTCTCTGTTCAACCTGTCTTAGACATTTTCCCTCTCCCTTCAGTGTGATCACTGAGTACACAGTTGGATTAGCTTCTGTTTCTATTTACTGTCTCTCTACAAAAGGGACCTACGAGTTTGTCTTTTCCCCATGACACCTTTTATTAAAAACAAAAAAGTCTTTACATAGCTGTGTTTTCCTGGCTGGAAACTTCCTGACCTTTTACATTTGAGGGTCCAGCTCCTCAGCTAGTATAAAAGGGTTCCCATATCTTTTACATACTCAGCAGAGGTCTGGAAGAAATTCTAGTCCATTAATTGATAGTTACCATTTAAAAAGGTCCTGTGGGTGTCTTATTAGGCACATGACCTCCGCAGTCTGTCTTTCTAGAGGCAATATAATTCTTCTGTAGAGGAATCTGCATTATTTTGGGTAAGTGACCACTTTTTAATGCTGTCTATTTGTGCATTTCAAGAATTCTAACACTTTTTTCACAGCTAACACCTCTCCTCGTCCAGTGTCTGGAATGGAGCGAGAAAGGAAAGTGAGTATGAGATTGCATCGTGGTGCCCCTGTCAATATCTCTTCATCCGACTTAACAGGCCGACAAGATACCTCTCGCATGTCGACTTCACAGGTATAGAACAGATGGGTTTTTTTGGAAAAGGGTGGGCGATTTGATCGGGCTGCGAAGCTGCATTGGCTTACTAACTAATTAATGGGCTTTCACGTTGCACAGTGTTCTCTTAATTTTAGAAAAGTTTCTAGATACGTAATTCCTTTCTCTTTCAGCTTCTTGGAAGCATCTTAGGGAATGTTAATACTGGCCTCAGTGAAGGCTCCAGTTAGGTGGCCTGTGTAACACAGTTTCACTTGAATAGGTAATAAGGCATCATACAGATCCCCAGAAAATCAAGCAAGGGCCAGCTTTTTTTTTTTTCTGTCACTCTTTTCTGTTCCTTTCTGTTCCTCCAGGTTGAGGATTTTTGGTTCCAGGGCAATTTGTATTATATGCATCTTACCAAATATTTCGGTGAATCCAAGCAGTTATGCATACTAATTGCAGGACCATCAGCTAAATATTTTGCTGACCTAAAGCATTCAGAAAAGAATGTACTGGACTTTTACAGGGCACTATAGTAGTCAAAATCTTAAGGGTCCCAATCTTGATCATTTTAACTGCAAATTTCAGAAGTCTTGTATAAATTAAGTTTTTGGCAATTCTTGCTAGTTCTCGTTTTAACTTTTGAGAGGGGGTTATATTGAAGAAATTGCAATTTCTGTAACCGTGAGGTGAAAATATAGTGACAAAATACAGTTAGTAAAGGTACCCTTAGACTATGTTGCACTCTTCCTTTCATGTACTCCTAATTTTCTATTCAGCATATGTTTTTTCTTTGTTCTCACTACTTTCTTCCTGCTTTGATCTGTGGGTAGGTAGAAGCTTTTTAATATGTTATCAAATACTTATCAGCTTGTGATTTTTTTTTTTTTTCCCTTTATCCTCTGGTTCTTGTAGATCCTTTTTTATAAGTGTAAAAAGCTAAATGTTCTTCCCCGTGAGCTTTAAATATTTAGTATACATTCTTGCTTCTTTCCATACATGTATTTCTCGGAAGCAAACCAATTTAATCTTTTTTTGACCAGGGTACCTACACTGGTATTAATGTATACAGAATGGTGACAGGATTGTTTCTCTTTTTGTAAAGTTCATTTCGCAGTAGCATTTTTTTACCAGAGTACAGCCTGTTATTTAGTGACAATATTTGTTTTCATAAAGCAGTTATTGCCATTCTTTTCCTGTGCGGTGTACATATAGAAGCTGTTTTTAAACATACTTGACATTTGTCTAAACTACCTTGAGCAACTACATTGAAACATGTGACGTGGCAGTGGGTTGTGATATAAATGCTCATACTGCTAGGAAAAAGCTTATAAATTAAGCATTCTTTATTTGTAGGAAAAAAATAGAAAATTTCAGAGCTAACAGAATCCAAAACATTTTACCATTTTAGCTTATTAGGTCTTTCAGTTTCTTACATAACTTTCCAGTCACTTTTTTTCCTCTTCTGCATTAGGTCTAGGCCACGTTTTCAGATCAAAATGATGCTGGTGCAGTGGGGAAGTTTTCCAAAGAAGCTGAGAGAGGGTGTGTAGAATTAAGGGAATCATTTAGTCGGTGCCAGGGCATGGTGACTCATTACAGACAGGAAATCAAGGATGCTGATGCATTAGAGATCTCAGAAGGCACAGTTGAGACAACTGAAGAAGAATAAGTGATACTGGGAATCCAAGGTATCTGGTTCACTGAAAACATCTTTCCAGATATTGTGGAATGGATGCAAGAAGGCTGATAGTGTTGTTGACAGAAATCTCTTCTAAGGCAACAGCTTATCTTCAGATTTTTTTTGACATCTTACAGAATGGTTGTGCAGGAGACTAGGAAGTTTATTTGCCGTTATAATAGTGTTTCCAAAGTCTTCAACGAGCTTGTCCTGGATGATCGATAACTTAGCTGATGCAAAGCTTTCTTCAGTCTTTAGTGATGCAGGCTTCCCCGTTGTGAGGAAACATTGTATTCAATAAACAGACTTGTAGTAGTGGCAAGAGACCAGTACCTTAAGGAAACAAATAGTATTTTCTTTGCAAATACTGAGTTTGGGTAAAACTTAAATGTCTCCCAGGTTGGTAGACCCTTACCCTTCTTAGCTGACAGAGTATATTATCACAATTAGGTGATAGAAGTTAAGGCTGTTGATTTACCTTCTTGTTACCATGACAGCATTTAAATTATTCTTGGATGTGTTGTTGTTGTAAAGGTGTTTCTCCGAGTAGAATAGTAGTTCTGAGAAGGGAGTCTGTTAGTGAGAGATCAAAAAATAAGTGTTGTTGAAGGCAAGCCCAAAGAAACCACTGTTTTGGTTATGGTCAAGTGATCCAGGTTTGAAGCTTGAAAGCGGACATGGAAGTGTATAGGGTGAGACTATAAAATTGCCAAGGATGATAGTCTTAGCCCATGAGGTGAGCCATGTGTCAAGTCAAGTAGGAGAGAGATTCCTAAATGTTATAAAGCGTTTAATTAGATCTCAAAATGCTTTCAAGTTAGAAATGTATTTGTCCCTATTTCATGGGCAAGGGAACACAGCCTAACAAAGTCATTTTGACAAGTGAGGGATTAGAAATAGTAGGATCAAGAAAGCGTGGACAAATTCTTTTTAACTCACGAGCACTGGTTCAGTTAGCATGCAGATTACATTGTGCTTTGTGAAACGGCTTTCAGTATTGTCACGGGTGGGGTTACCGAGTGGTTCCATACTACTGCTGCTGAATGAGGCAAGATCCTGCGCATTCAGCTTCATTCAATCCACACTGTCCATTTTCTGTACTGAGTGAGAGGGCATTCCTCTTGGCTGTCTACAGAACCCAGCCTTCTTCATCCATCACCCTGCAGTCCTTTGGTGCCATCACTCCCACAGCTTGATGTGGGACAGATGTTTTTTTAAACCTTTCAAAGGACCAAAAAAACTTCAGACACACACATTATAACTTAATTCCTACCTCAGACTGTCCATCTCTAGAAGCACAAGCTGTGGAGATCTCTGAATGCTCCCCTTGCTCAGCTTTAAGGTGCAAAATCACAGGTAGAATCACAGACAAGGAGAGCTGGAAGGGGACCTCAGAAAGTTGCATCTAATCCAACCCCCTGCTCAAAGCAGGACCAGCCTCAACTACATCATCCCAGCCAAGGCTTTGTCAAGCCAGGCCTCAAAAACCTCCAAGGATGGAGATTCTGCCACCTGTCTAGGTAACTTGTTCCAGTGCTTCACCACCCTCCTAGTGAGCGAGCTCTTCCTGATATCCAGCATGACCTCCCTTACTGCAACTTGAGCCCATTGCTGCTTGTTCTGTCATCTCTCACCACTGACAACAGCCCAGCTCCATTCTCTTTGGATCCACACTTCACGTGGTTGAAGGCTGCTGTCAAATCCCCTCTCAGTGTTCTCTTCTCCAAACTAAATAAGTCCAGTTCCCTCAGCCTCTCCTCACAAGTTCTGTCCTCCAGCCCCCAAACCATTTTTGTTGCCCTCTGCTGGACTCTCCCCAACTTGTCCACATGCTTTCTGTAGGGGGGGCCCACAGCTGGATACGGGACTCCAGATGTGGCCTCCCCAGTGCCGAATAGAGTAGAATAATTACTTCCCTCGATCTGTTGGCAGGTGTCCTACTAATGCAGCCCAGGATGACAATAGACTTCCTGGCAACAAGGGCACGCAGCTGACTCATATCTGGCTTATTGTCCACTGTAAACCCCAGATTCCTTTTCTGCAGAGCTGCTGCTTAACCAAGTCAGTCCCCAGCCTGTAGGTATTCTTCTGTCCCAAGTGCAGAACTTTGCACTTGTTGAACCTCATGAGATTTCTTTTGGCCCAGTCCTCCAATTTGTCTAGGTCTCTCTGAATCCTAGCCCTACCTTCCAGTGTATCTGCTACACCCCCCAGCTTGGTGTCACCTGCAGGTTTGCTGAAGATGCAATCCATCCCATCTTCCAAATCATTAATGAAGATTTTGAACAAAAACAGCCCTAGGACCAACCCTTGGGGCACTCCACTTGATGTTTAAACCTATCAGTTATTTGGGATTATTTTATGGTTATCATAGGCCTCTGCATTTTTTTTAATTATAAAAGGGAGAAGAATGGGAATGTTTCTTTAGTAAATAGTGATTTATGGAAAGGACACTTTCTGGAAAGTGTCAGTTTTGGATAAGATGGGACTGAGGTAATGAATGGTAGGTAAAGTACCTTGGCCATAACTTTAGACTAACTACAAACAGCACACATGTAATGTATTTTATTATAGATGGTCATAGAAATGGTCAATCAAAATTTAATAATTGGGAGTTAATTTGGGGACCTCTAATGATAAAGGGAAATTGTCTGGTTTTGTTTTGAAAGCAGCATGTCAGCACATAATACTCCAGGTTCAACTCAAGCAATTAGAATTGTTTTTGTAGTAACCCAAATAAGAGCAAGCCATTATTGGAGAACAATTGCTGTAAGTAGTGCTCTATTTTTATCTCCTTCCGAGTGGGTATATCTTGCTTCTGATGAAGTAATAAAATGGTGGTAAGAGAGGTTTTTGCCATTGACTGGTATGATTCAATACTTCATTCCAGATATGAAGCGTGGTAGTTATAACTGCTAGTTGTTTCGCTCATGACTGCAGGCATTTTTCTGAACGTTTTCTTTATTGACGTTAAGGACTGTTGCACAGACAACTGCTATATCTTGTAGGACTTCAGTATATTGTATTCAGTTATAAGAAATAAGGATTCTTAGCCAAGTATCTTACTTAGCTGAATCTGAGACGAGTAGTGTTTCCTCCCACCCATTCAACATGGGGTGGGGAGGAGGGAATCTCCCCCAGTTATAAGGTTTGGGGCAGGCTCAGGATCAGAGTTAAAGCTGCAACTTTGGTCCCTTGCCACTATTGACCACCTGTCATGGGTTTAACTCCAGCCCCATTAGTTATGATGGCAGCAGCTCTGGTCCCAGCTCCAGCTGCCACTACTGCAGCTACTGCTGTGTGACCAGCAGAGGTCAGATAGCCATGACTGAAGGTAACTGGCAGCAGGAAGGTAGGTGCTGCAGGGCATAGGGAGAGGCAGTTGGTGAGGGGAACAAAGGACAGGCATTAAGCTGCTTGACTCCACCTACCACCACCTGCCCCCTTGCTGGTGCTTTCTCCCCTGCAGTAATGGAGAGGAGGGCATATGAATTTAAGACGGCCCTTCAATCATCAAATACTAGGCATGGAAATCTTACAAATTTATTATAACTTCCCATGTCAAGAGTCTGATGTGTGTGGGGGGAGCGGTGTCATAAATTCAGAGTTAGCTTGGATTCGGGCAAATAGGGTAATCCCTTTGAGCAGTTGGGATACCTTGCAGGTCTGGCTAGGCTTGTTGCCTTATTGGCTTGGGACCAAGGGGACTACTGAAAGGAAGGATACATTTTTTTATACTGTTGTAGCTGAGCAACCATCTCAGATTCCACTTTAAAGTCTTGATGTTTCTCAGCCTGTAAATCATTTCTAGTTTATTGTATACTTTAAAACATTTCCCCATTTAAAACCTTTAATTTATATTGAATGTCATTGTTGTCAGGACTTTCGAAGCGCTGTCTCTTATTTCAGATTTGACTCATACTCCTTTAATGTAAAACAGGGCAGATTGCAAGAACGAGTGGAGTAAAGAATACTTTTGGATAAAATAAATACTAACATATTAGCAAAGAAGGCGAATGTCTTAGACCATCCACATTTGCTTCATTTTCCTCTTTGGTAATGTCAGGCACAAGATGATTTTCAAAGCATTTACTTAATGTTTAATCTGTGTTCTGAGGCTGCTGCTCATAAATGAAAATTCCACACTCCCTGCTTGATCTTACAGCTGGCATTGCCGACCAAAACTACCTTTTCAGCATCACTAATAAAACATACTGTATTTTATTCACACTGGCATTATATAATAGGTTTCAGAATGTTATTATTGGTTTGTATCTTAGCTCAAAGCATTTTGTTTTTTAACAGTTTTAAAACCAGCAAACTGAAGGGGATTTTTTTTTCATGTTTCATTGTACATCAGAAGCAATCCTTTTATGTAGATAAAATAAACTTTACTGGTGAGCTTTTTTGAAAGGCGCATTTTACTGATCAAGATGTTCTTAATGGGTATTGCCAGCTTAATATTGGTTCTGTTTCAGGGGAAGGAGGTCAAGGTTTCTGGACATAGGTAGGGAGATGCCATGTGGGATGGAGTGCATCAACAGTGTATCATTCCAGCTGGGCATACCTCTCCACTCCATTTTTCCCCTCTCTGCTCCAGGCATTTGAGTGCGTGGGAAAGCACTCACCTGAGTTCCTTCCAATGGTGACTACAGATGGATGAGGAACCTCACTGGGTTTTCCAGCCTGGATTCAACAGAAGGGATCATTTCCAATGCTGTTTCATTAGACTACTCTTTAACACGTTATTTTGCTGTATTTACTTTTTCTTTCACTAGGGATTTTAGCTTCCTGGCACAAACCTTAGTCACCAATGCCTTAGAAATTGGCTTTAAAGCGATGTGCCTCT
The DNA here is from genome assembly GCF_001723895.1 of Crocodylus porosus. NCBI lineage: Eukaryota > Metazoa > Chordata > Crocodylia > Crocodylidae > Crocodylus > Crocodylus porosus. The sequence continues at coordinate 53,532 of NW_017728954.1, forward strand.
TGCTGTGCTATCTTGTCAGTGTCACAATCACAGGAGCATCTTCAGCTTGCCTGAAGGAAAGTCGTTTCTTAATGTTGAGGCTCCATGTGGAGGATAGTAGCTGCCAGAGATAAGAGAATCACCCTCAACTCAAGGCATTGTTTTTTCAGGGAGCTCTTGCTAATAAACATTTTGGCTCAGAGTCAAAAGATTCCATAAGTACTGGACAGCCAGCTTCTGTTCTGACCCATAATAGATTTAAAAAGCATAGCGAGGCTCCAGTGCAAGTATCTGTATTCTTGGCTGGAATCCAAAGGTTCCAGTCAACAAGAAATCTGTGGCCTCACAGATATTGATTTCTTCTGAACAAGCTGATCCACGAGAACATACCTTGAAGGGTAGAAGATGTAATATGAATCTGTACTCTGCATGCAGGGCCAGCAGTAAGAGGCATCAACTTTGACTTAGCTAGTACAATGGCTGTTGTTTTCCTAAAACCATTGGTAGCTGCATTTTTTATAAATATAATGGTAGTTCAGCTTCATGTTAAGCCCATGAAACTCCCACATTCAGATCAGTCTTTGTTGTAGCAGGAAGAACACCAGATCCATTAGTCTTATACAAGAAATGGAGGGGAAGATTACCCAAAAAAAGACAACAGAGCTGGTTCCTCTTACTGCTGTGGGAAAGAAATTGTACCATGCTTAAACCATTTTCTCATAAGAACATAAGTACCACATACTAGGTAGTCCAGTGGCCCATTTACCCCAGTATCCTGTCCTGTCCTGTGGCAAGGAATTCCACAAGGTAATTGTGTGTTGCATAAAATACTTTTCTCTTATTACTTTTAAACCTGTCACCTACTGATTTCAACAGATCCCTCCCTCCCCCTGTTCTAATATTCTGTGACTCTGTGAACAGCAGTCTCCTGTTTGCTTGCTCCATACCCTTTGTGATTTTATTAGACCTTTGTCACATCCCCCTTCAGCTTTCTCCTTTCCTTACAGAAGAGTCCTAGTCTTTTTTGAGTCTCTCCTGCTGTGGCAACCTGTTGAGGCCTCTGATAATTTTGGTTGCCCTTCTCTGTACCTTTTCTAATTTTACAATGTCATTTTTGAGATGTGGGGATCAGAACTGCACACAGTATTCATAAATTTCATAGACAATAGGGCTGGAAGGGACCTCGGAAGATCATCGAGTCCAGCCCCCTGCCCAAGGGGTAGGAAGTCAGCTGGGTTCAAAGGATCCCAGCAAGATAAGTGTTCAAATGTTTCTTCAAAGTGTCCAGAGTAGGTGCTTGCACCACCTCTGGGGGGGGAGTCTGTTCCAGGCCTTGGCGGCTCAGACAGTAAAGGGGTTTTTCCTCATGTCCAGGTTAAAATGGTCTTGTAGGAGTTTGTGACTGTTGGATCCCCTGGGGTTCTCTGGTGAACAGATGTTCCCCCAGATCCTGATGCACATTCTTTATGTACTTATTGGCTGCCATCAAGTCACCCTGAGCCTGCACTTCTCCAGGCTGAAGAGTCCTATGGTTTGCAGCCTCTCTTCATAAGGCCTGTTCTCTTGCCCTTTGATTATGCGTGTTGCTCTCCTCTGGACTCTCTCAAGCTTCTCCACATCCTTTTTGAATTGTGGAGCCCAAAACTGGACGCAGTACTCCAGCTGCGGCCTCACCAAGGCAGAGTACAGCAGGAGGATGACAGGTCTCTTTCCTGAATTTTAACAACTAGTTCAAAACCCAGCATTGTGTGCAAGTAATTAAGATTATTTTTTCCACAGATGCATTACCTTGTACTTGTTGACATTTAAGTTTCTCTGCCTTTTCTTTTTTGCCCACTCACTTTAGTTTGGTGAGATCTTTTCTGTAGCTTCTCTCCAGCAGGTTGGGACTTGACTACTTGTATAGCCAGGCAGACCTCCTTGGAAATGCATGAATTTCCTCCAGGGCACGTATTAATACTTCAGGGAAATAACATAAAAATCCCCCAGAAAGATGAGTTGAGAAAATATTGATTTGGTATAAGTCCTTGTTGGACTGAACCTTGATTTCATACTTGTATCCACCATTTTATTATGACATCCAACTGGGGAACCTACTTAATGTTTTGAAAACTCTAGAATGCTTATCTTTCAGATCACAAGATACCCTCAGGCACATAGCTGTTACAAATGGTTATCCTGCCAGTCCTACATTGTAGCCAGTGAGAAATATTTAGTTTAAATACAGCAGTGCATCAAGAATTTCCCTCCAAATGTATATATGAGAGTTTCCAGTTTTCAGCAATCATTTCTTTACAGTCACTGCTGGAAGATCAGACAACTAGCCAAAAATATGAATTGCTGAAGGTCACTTGGCTGCTAACCTTTCCATAAGAGCATCTTTTAGTTCTTTAGATGGATCAGCTAAAGCAGTAGTACCTGGGATAACTTGCAGGTGTCACTCATGGCACTGTTTGTGTGCTAGTTGGTCTGTATCCAACAATTGTATAAAAGATTCCTGGGGGGAATAAAGAACTTCTCTCCAGTCTGAGAATCTTTTCCTGCTTGGAGCCTCAGCTCATGGAGCACCTGTTTGAACCCATGAGAGAATGTTTTGGTGGTTTTTCCCTTCCGTTCGGACAGCTGTTTTGTAATTCTCTCTTATAAGGATAAAGTGGTTCTTCATCCTTTCACATAATATTTTTTGGCAAGAGGCTTATAGGATTCCATATTAACAATCCATAAAATTGCCAGGATTTTAATTTTGAGCTTTGTTTTCACTTTGGAGCAGGGAGGAGGCACAGTAATCTGTGCATTAATTTTGATGCTAAGAATGTTACCCAAGTCTGTTTTCAGTAGGCATAAGGGATGTAGGAAATGATTGGAATTGTCCCTTATCAGTGGAAGAATTAAAGAATGCTTTCTGAATGCTTTGTATACCCTTCTGGTCCCTTCTCCAAAAGGGCTTAGAGCACACTTGTGAGATCTCTCTAGATCTGTCGCTTGGAGCTCAATTCATACTTTCACAGAACACTGTTCTTTAGGCCTGACCACTTGTTCAGTTTGGGAAAGCAGTAGTGCAGTCCTCTTCTGTGCACCTTCCGGAGGGAGGAGTGCTGGTTTTTGAACTCCCATGGGTAGGAATATGCAAAGGCCATCTGTAACCAAAGTTCCTAAACATGACCCCTGCACATTCACACTTACTGCCCACCTTCTTCCTCTAACCTCATCTGATGTCTGTGGAAAGTGTGCAGATTTCCATGAATAAACAATGGGAATACAAGCACTTCAAGTTAACATAGCTTTACAGAGATAGAAGTTTTCTCAAATAAATTTTGTTTTATTCCTTGAGGAAACAAGTTTAGTTGATAAAGATACCTGGCGTTTTAAGGCATTTGGCATGTCCTGCATGGCATTCTCGTGAGAGAACTTCGCCTAACGCTGTGCGTCAATTGAGCTCATGTTGTATTACTTCAGAGCTGGCTAATTTCAACTCTCTACATACTCGTCAATGGGAAGTCATCAAATGGGGGTGTGTTTAGTGGAGGTAGGCAGAGATTGGGTTTGGGCCAGAAGTTGTCTGGTATATATATTTATGATAAAAGAGTAATGTAAAAATCTTCATGTTAGTAAATATTGTCGAGGACCAGGCATCCATGCACAGCAGAGCAGGTTTGATTTCTTGTTAAGCTCAGTCCATTTGTGCACGTTTGTGTGAATAAAACCAACTAAATGCAAAGTCAGACATCCAGGGACAAAGAGTGCTGCTGCTCATATTCACATGACTTTCCATGGGATGCCATGGTGCAAAAAGACTAATTCTGCCCTTAGTTGTGTACAGTACATAGAAGGGAGACAGGTTTTTCTCTCTGTATATGGTACTGGGGCACTGAGAAAATACTGCATCCAGTTGTGGTGGCAGCTCTTCATGATGTTGAAAACTAGATGATGGGGCAGAGATTGCAGGTTGGCAAATACACCATACACTGCTAGAACCCGGAGTTCAGTCTAAGTCATCTCTAGATTTTTGATGCATGAGTGTGTTGGTGTCTTGTCAGGGAGAAAATACAGGGCACATAACAGGCTCTTAAATCCAGCAGATAACAACATAACAAGAGCTAGTGGCTGGAAAGTTAAAGCCAAACAACTTCAAAATAGACAAAGGCACAATTTCAGTGAAAGTGAATAGGCACTGGAAGTGACTACAAAGGGATTTTCCATTTCTTGATGTCCTCAGCTCAGGGCTAGGTGCCTCTCTAGATCTTCTGCTGTAGTCAAACGCAGATTACTGGACTCAGTGGCAATGGGGTGACATTTTCATGGCCTGTGTTGGGCAGGAGGTTAGACTGCATAAGATTATGGCCGCTTCTGCTTTAAAATCTGAGAATAGATTAATGAATGTTGGACCTGAAGTGCCAATGGATCTTAAGTAGTCAGTGTGCTATGGCTCCTCCTATGACCAGGCCCTCCAGTGTTTGGAGGAGCAATGGGGGAGATATAAACACCCTAGTGGGCACTATTTCTGAAAGGTTAACCCTGTTCAGCTTGCACAATCAACACATCCCAGGAATATGAAAGCTCAGAGATTATCTTGAACTCTGGTTGCAGGTGAGTAACCTTCATTTAGGGCTTTCACAGAAACTACTTAAATGGAACAACTCATGCTTTCAAGTTAACAAGTTGTTTTTTTTAAGCACCTTAGATACAGAGTACTCAGCACCTTGTAGGGTCTAGCACGTATACAACTACTCTTGTTAATACAAATGTAGACTGAAATTTCTCTCCTTGGTTGGAAGGAAAAGCATTCAGATGCACTGCTGTACTGTACGTAGGAGTAGGGGACTAAGTCTTTCTGTCAAAGGAAAATGGCCAGTACCGGTGACAAAGGGTCTAAGCAATGCACCACTCTCCCAGGATAAGACAGAAGCTGGAACAAAAGTACTTTCGAAATAGTTTTTTCTTCATCTCCTGATGAACAAACCTTTTATTCATGGAGTAATCTTCATAGAGATCATATTCTGTGCAGCTCTTCAACCCCAGCAATTTACCAGCTTTCTCTGAAGAATTTGTTTTGTTCCTTTTAAAATATCTGTTACTACAGAAACTTCTTATATAGATCTGAAACGAAGGACCTTCAAAAGTATGTAGCTGCAACTGCAAATTTAGGTTGGCTTTTTAGTCATCTTTATCTGTTTGGACAGTGGAACTGTTACAAATGGTTGTCTTTTCCCCCCCCATCTCAGAATAGCATTCCCTTCGAACACCATGGCAAGTAGCTGCTCGTCTCCTCCTTGGAAGGCAGCACTGGGTGAGTCCCTTCTCATTAGACACCGAGTCTTTGGAGGGGTGGGATTAAAACCTGTGGAAACATTAGATTGGCTGCTGCTTCTGTAGAATCCTAGACTTTATCTGCGTCCTACAGATGCCAGGTACTTGATGTGGCGTTATGCTTTCTTCTGAATGTAAAAGTATCCATCTTTCCGAGGGATGAATTTATTGACTACTGTTCTGCTTAGATTCTTTAGTGGAGTTACCTGCAAAGTATGATTTGCGGATGATTTAGTTGGACTTTTATTAATAAAAATAACCATATAAGCAACCCTGAATCAAATCTCTCCTAGAACCACTTCTCGTTCCACAGAAATGCTCACAGTCTGATATCTATTCAATATTACTTAACTCATTTTTATAATTTGCAGCTTAATGATTTATGATGGGCAAATTAACTGCTTTACTGAAGTGATGCTCTCTTTTTGCATGAGTTGAAAAAACTATTAAAGCAGTTGTCTTTTCTCAGTGTTTTTAAATTCTCTTCCCAACCCTCATGACCTGCCAGAGAATAAGAAACATTTTCAGTTGAGCTTTGCTTTGGTGTCGGTGGCACGTGAGCATCTTGGAGGTGGGCAGAATGGGACTTGGATACTCAAAAATTCCTTGGCTGTGATCCATGAAGAAGTAATTTCGGCCTTTGTGCGCAGTTTTCAAGCTTTTTGAGCCGTTTCTGTTTTGGCTCAAACATCAGGGCAGCAATAAGTTCAGGTCATTACTTGAACCTTGCTGCATTGAAGAACACTGTTTCTTACTGTTTTCGGAGCTTCTTTGCTTTGCTTTATATTAGTAAGACTGTTGACTTTTTTCTGTTCCTTGTGAAAATGCAAAGTAACGCTACTGCTTCACTTTCTCTGTAAAACTCCAGCTTGCACTAATCCTACATCTTCAGTGGGTGTAGAGTCCTGCTCTTCCTCCTCTTATTTAATTTCCTCCTCCTGTTTTGTGTGCTTGGCTGACTCCACAACCTGCTTCTTTCTTGTGTGATGCTTGTAATATTCAAAGCTATCTGTAAATGAGACCCTACAGTCAATTATCAGGCCTCACGCAAACAAAACTCCCATTGAAATCAGTGGAAGGCTTGCATGAGTAAGGCCTGAAGAATCAAGTGTGATCAAGATCTTGTCTGTTATAATTGACCTTTGTGACATGCCAAAAAACCGTGTAGCTGCTTAAAGACTTCAAGACTCAGATAAACAGTGACTTGGCTGCTTTGACCTTTGCTGCCACTCGAACTGAAACTTCTGCTGGGTGTCTCACTTTCCTTGGACAGCATGTTACTTGAGGCAAGCTTCAGCTATGGAAATGATAATGTGAAGTGTCATTAATATGCCCTCACCATTACAGGCCAGCTCTGAGGGGATCTTGTTTGTTCGTTTTGGATTGATTGTTGTTTTATTTTTGAAGGAATTGTTAAACTTATCATTCATCTTGGGATTTTTTTAACTTTGAATTCCTATCACCTCTTTCTTTTTCTTTTTTTTCTTTCTTTTGAGCTTGGCTGAAGTTTAATCTGATTTATCCCTTCCTTTCTGTGCATGTTTTTGCTCTGATGGACTTGTTCTTCAAACTCTTTCCTTACTGAAATGGTGCATTTCCTGTTTAAAACTTTTAATACAGAGGGAAAGTGCAGATAACTTCCCATAGATACAGGCGGGTGTGAAAGACAACATATCCATTGGTCTACAGATTCTGAAATGGAATAAGAAACTTCTAAAATGGTCTTGTGTCCTGATGTCATTTACAAGTGGTAGACGCTGTCCATCTACATGCAAATCAAAAGACTTGTGCTGACATTATCCTGGTTTTTTTTTGGCTCTGATAGATTCCTGCTCGGGTGACTCCCAGCGTTCTCCAGTCTGCTGTGCACCGATGAAAATTACTTTGCCATGGAGGGCAGATAATGCATGGCTGATCTCCTGTATTACCAATGGCTTTACTAGCAAAAATACCCCAAACTAGAGCAGAAACATTACAGTTGGAGTTCTCCATGCCACTTACAAAAAGATACTCACAAGAACATGGACAGAGACTCCAGCAGCTGCCATTACAGGATGCTTTTGCCAGAAACCCAGTGACCTTAAGTGAACTCTGTAGCAACAGGGCTGGAAAAGGAAGAGATGGTTTACAGAGTTAACCGCCTGTTATTGAATAGCCATTTCAGTTCTCCCTCCACAGGCGGCAGACTTTACCCCTTTTTATTATTCTACTGTAACTATAAAACTTTTACTTAGTTTAAGAGAATTTTTTGTATCATTTTGCTAAAATTATTGGCTTAATTCTCTGTAAAGAATTCTGTCTTGCTTTTGTCTGATTTAAAAATGTAGAATATAAACCATCCTGAATTCAAGATGATGACTTGAAGTTTCTTGTAAAATTTAGTCTGGCAGGGAACATGTAAATGAATTAAAGCCATCTGATTTTATTTAAACTGTTTACTTATTTTGTATGGGCCTGTGCTGGGGGTTTTCTCCTGATTTTTGTTTGTTTGGTTTTTTTAGTACGCATTATTTTGCTTTTTCTGTCTTCCACCTTTTCCGATTTATTCTCCATGAAGCACAGAAGCAATTTTGATTTTTATTCTTCTATACTATAATTAGTAAGAGCAGCGTACATTCTATGTGTCTAGTTCCAGCAGAGGTGGTGGTAGTAACTTTTCCCTGAAGAATATGAAGAATAAAGAGAGTGAAGAGCTCTGATATTTAAGGAGAATTTGGAGCTTTAACATTGAAAGCATGGCACATCTCTCTTCTGTTTGAGAGGGAGGGTTGTGCATCTTTCTTCTTGGTAATATCTAGGGTGGTTCTTTTTTTGGGGGGGGGGGTTGTTTCGTTTTTTGAGAGGGATAGGTTGAGTTGGAGAGAATTATAAAAGAAAATGAATGTTGTCATTGCAGTTTGAGTGAATTTGCACAACATTTGCTTCAGCACATCCATATACTGTTTTCCCTTTTTTAAAGTGATTCTAGTCTCCTGTTTTAATGCCAAGACACAAAAATAAATGCATGCTCCTTCTGTGAAATTCTGATTGAGTACACTAGGGTGTGTATTTAATTCTTTAATATGAGAGTAATTTGGGTATATCTGGAATCACTAGTCTTTAGCTAGAGACGATTTATTTTATGACAGTTTTTGTGTAAATCTAAGCACATAAAGTGCTTTTGGCAAATGTCTTTCAAGGAATATGGAAAAATCCTTGTGTTTTTAAATGTAGAACATTTTCCTAAAGTAATATATGTTTCTCCCTTACAGTAATCGGAATGTTAGTAGAAGTATTAGTCGCACCATTTGAGCAAAATAATGTCCGTTACCATCTTTGTAACAAAGGTAAAATACATTTGTGTGTGGAGGGGATTTGGCTTTTTTTGGCTTAAACCAACAAATCAAATTGCATCCTACTTGGAAGCCGGTTGCAAACCAATCGATTTATGGCTTCTAAGACCCTCAGTTTTTGTTAGGAATATCTTTGTATTGATCCAGAATTTTGCAAACTCCTTTTCCTGTCCAGAAATTCATCTGCTATATGTCAGTCACTTTTTTTTCTTTGGGTATTTCAGACCATTATTTAATTGCTTGTGTACTCTAGATCTATACTGGGGGAATCCTGTGACTGGGGGAGTGCAATGGAAAAATTGGTTTGGTCCGTGGATATTTTTGCATAACAATCCATTCCTCATTTTACTGTAACTTGAGTACTGTAGGCATGTGCACTACCATTTGTACAGTTCTACACTTCACTGTGCTTTCTTTGTAAATATCTGTGGTTAATGATGTAATGTTAGAGACGCTTACAAAGGCAGCCTCTTCCTTCCCTCTGTATCTGGAACACTTAAATTGCTGTACTATACTTAAAAGGTGACTGCAAATTTCTAGAAATGTACTTGTTTGTGGGCAGTCTTGCCCTTTCATGATCGTTAAATCCCATCACCTGCAGATTATAGTTAAACTTTCTCTCTAAACCTGTGTATTGGTTACCAATATCTCAGAACACCTCATTTGTACTACCACTGTATTTGTGTACTTAAACAGTTGTGTAAATAAATTCATAATGACTTCTGTTCTTTTCCTGGGTGCAGCTTATTTGTCTGTCTAATGGATTCTCTGCACAAGCACAGGCCTTTCTGACAGTTTGCAGACTTTAAGGTAGTACTGAACTCTCCCCCAGAATATCCTGTTCATTGATTCCCACTGGATCATAAGACCTAATTTAGAACAAACAGAAGACAGGGGTTGAGGAAGGCATCCATACTATGATCACTACAAACTGTGTGGGGGAGAATCTAGGAGGGTCACAGCTGTCCTTTTTGCACTGACCAGGAAAGCTGGGTTGGCTTGCATAAGGAAGAACACAAATTGTACCTCATTAAAGAGGTATCTCAGCTTGAGAAGTGGGTGGTGTTGCCTCTGCCAATTCTGGGTCAGGACACCACTGCCCTACTTCATATCTCTCCCTCCACTATAGGCATCGATAGAAAACCCACAGTTTAGCCTCAGTGGGTGCTTCTACATGTTCAATTAATCCGATGCAATAAATTCTAGTGCAATTCATGCCAGAGTCGACTGCTCCTGGGCGCAGTGTCTGCACATGCATCCAGGACCACAGCAAATTGAGCCAGGGCAGAGGGACTGGCTAGGGCACAAGAGTGATGAAACTATGGAGCAGTGTAGCTGATTCCCCAGCCTGCCGCCAGGCTCAAACTCTTGTGGTCCCAGTCACTGCCCACACATACGTTTCTGCACAGTAAATGACTCCACTGTAAGGTAGTACTGTCCCCAATGGTACTATATTATGATGGAGTTACTTTACTGCTCCCTAATACCAGTGCACATGTAGACAGTGATGCTTTAGTATAGTATGGAGCTAATTAGTCAGCTGCACAGTAGAGTGACTCAACCTCTGTGTCAGTTGTCAGGAAAAGATAATGGAAGGCAAAGCACAGGCAACAGTCTGTAAGGAAACGGGGCTTCCTGGTTCTTGTCTTAGAACAGTGGTTCTCAAGTGGCATGCTGTGAGGCCCCTTGGGGATGCTGCAGTGGCACTAGCCAGATGAAGCTGCCCTGCATACTACCCCTGCATTAGGGCTCTAATCAGCTTAAAGCAGGCAGCAAATTTGCCTTGCACTGTGCAGCTTTTTCTGGTCCCTTCCCCTCCAGTACCCCTCCCACAAACAGGTACAGGTAGAACTCTCCCATTCCCTTCTGTTTCTGGGAGAAGCATTGGGGAGCCTTGACCAGAAAGAGCCACGCAGCCCAAGGTAGCTCCTGCTTGCTTTAGGCTGAACAGAGGCCTAATGCAGGAGGAGTGCAAGCTGCGGCACAGCCCCTCCCAGGCTCACTTGGCAGCACAGGGACGTTTCCTCACAGTTGCACGGCACCTCCTGGCAGCAGAACCCGGGTGAGCGCCACTGAGGGAGCACCAACAGTGGCTCTCAGCCAGGGGTGCTGCTGCTTTCAAAAAATGGTGCTGGGGGTGTCCTGATCCTGAAAAGGTTGAGAATCACTGTCTTCAAGAAATAATGGCATGGTTTTTGCTTGTTGAAAATATTTTTCATACTTTAATCTAAGTAGAGCTTGCTTCTGTCTAGTCTTATAAAGAGAAGCCTTGTGCAAATGTTGCTTGTTCTTTTATGTTTTATCTTGTTGATCGGGGATTGCATTGAGTGAAAATTGGGAAGACAGTTGCTGAACTGTATGATAGTGCAGAGGTTGTCTAAACCCATTTTCTTTAGAAAATGTTAATGAAACCCATTCTGGCTGAGTACTAAGTCCAGTGAAAGGCTGGATCAATTTTTAAACACATAGTTCAAATTGTAAAGTGGCACCAAAAAACTCCGTGCTTCTAAAGCAAGTTGTTTTGTTTTTTTTTTTTATTAAAGATCTTTCAAAAACAGGACACAATTGATTTGATGTAAAATTGAAGATTAAATATCAGAGAACAGTGCTGTTACATTTAGGCCCTATAGTTAGGGCCAATACACTTACTGTATCACCCAAGAACCAATGCTAAGTACTCATACTTTTTTAAATGTACAGCTCCTCCTACCTGTGAGTCTCACCATTATACAGTTTTGCTCTGAAAACAAAAGAATCTTTTAAAAATAGCCTATCGCACAAATATGGAATATAGTCAACGTATATATACAAATTTTGTGCTTCAAATGTGTTGTTCTTTATGTAAGTGCTTTAATAACATCTGTAGGCAATAAAGGCTCATGGCTAAAGACACGCTTCCTCTCAAATGACATGAGGCGAATGTCTGGACGCCTGGAATTGAAGAGCCTGGTGCTGTTAGATGTTGAATGCCTCCAGTGAGGAGTTCAGTGCCTCTAACACTCAGCAGGGTTGGGCCCTGACTTAAGGGGAATAATTGCATGTAACATGGCATGTATGCTATTGGGAGCCTGTAAATGTTGTGAATGTTGTATGTAAATGTAAAAGAGGTTGGTCACTGGCAGCATCACTTCATGAGAAACATTCTAACTTGGGGGACACTAATACAATGCACTTCTATTCTCGTGGATAGCTTAGTATGAGTTTCTCCTTTTCTTAAGTCCATCGTTATGGGAACAGTAGTTTGGGAACCTTGTTTAAGAAATGCAACCTGTTGAAAAACAAGGGAGCTGATGACACTTGGCCCCCTTGCATCTGTGTATATAGTATATACAGCTGGGGAAATGAGCATACCAAATCTCTACAAACGTTTCATTTCAACAACTTCATCTATTTATGCAGGGCTCAGTATACAACACTGATATTCAAACGAGGGGTGATGGGAGAAGTAAAACATTGCATCTATTTTAAATAAAGATCATGATGCGTTGTTGCAGGTGCGTATGATTCCATTGTTTGATTTCATCCCATCAGAAAGAGGCAGCTGTCTGCATCTCCCCAAATGATACTTTTGACATTCAGCATCTCTCTGGGGTAGAAGTCCAGCCTGAAATAGTTGTCCGATACCAATTGCTACAAATACTTTTAAAATGTCAAAATGCTGGGTGGGCATTGCCTCTCTGTGTCTGACTAGCTGAATAAGTGTCAAAATAGGTGGTTGTATTAGTCTTTAATTACCACCACTCCTGTGGTATGTATATTGCTAAATGCTTTAAGGAGTTTTTTCCTCTGTTCTGCTTCTCCAGTATGGTTTTTCTTGTAACATAAGGTAAGTCTAATTTTTTAAATATTTTGAGTTATGTATTAATTTCTTGATGAGGCAGAAGGAATTTGAAACTGGAGAAAAGGTTAATGGTATTTTGACTTTTTTTAATAGCTGTTCTTTGGATTTACTGAAGATCCCTCCTTTGCCATCTCTAATACTGCCTGCTTCAGTCTCATTCATCTGTTCAGAAGAAATACATGACTTTGGCCGCTATTTCTTTTAAATAGTGTTTGGCCTTATGGCCAGCTACTCTATTTAAACGACACAAAAAAATCTAGATTGAATCTACTTGGAAAGTGTAATCCAACAAGAGTTTAAACCTCCAACCAAAATTAATTTCTGGAATTTACTGGTTTAAGTAAAAACTGAAGGTAAGGATCCAGAGCATGGCACACACGGCCGTTTTTCCTCGGCATGCCAGCAGCTGCTCAGAGCCCAGGCTAGCTGCATCCAGGAGGCTGCAAACAGCTGCATGGGGCTTCATAGCCCCAGGACCAGTTCTGACTGCAGCATCTGCGCATGTACCTCTGGGCACATGTCCGGGAAAGGACCTGGGGCAGCGCAACCCTGACTCCTCCCCCACCATCTGCACAGAGGCACGTGTGCAGCTGCCACTGGCATGGAGCGGGTGCTGGGGCTGCAGTGCCCAGCACAGCTGTTTGCAGCCTTCCAGCCACCCACTACAGCTGTCCAGAGCCCAGGCCGGCTGCAGCAGCCAACCAGGAGGCTGCAAACAGCCATGCTGGCCTCCGGAGCCCTGGCACCGGCTCTGTGATGGCGGTAGGTGCATGTGTGGCTCGCAGCACATGGCAGGGAAGGGGCTGGGACAGTGCAACCCTGGGCCCTCCCCCACCATCCACCTGGAGGCATGCATGCAGCCACCGCTAGCAATGAGGATTGGGTCCCTTGCAGCTCCCCCATCTCTGGCACACCAAGGGGAGGCCTGGGTGGAGGTTGGGGTGATTTTGGCACTCTGGCCAAAAATGTTGGCAACCCCCTAATCCAGATAGTTTTGCTGTTAGAGGACATGGTACTCTAGTGATTGGATGGACTGTAACAACTTAAGATATTTAAAAAAAATTGTGAATTACTGAACTTACGTGTGCAGAAACTGAATAACAGTAATCAGTTAGCCCTTTTTCCATATCCTCAATGCAACCTTATATTCCAACAGCATTAAAGGATTTTTTTTTTTTTCTCCCTCAGAAACTAGACTTAGAGGTTGTCTTTTAGGAAGCTTGTCACCTTGACTGGTAAGGCTTTCTAGTGTTTGTTTACTCTCACTGCTGGGAAATTATATTTTAAAATTTGAGTTTTTCTACCTTTGGCTTCCAGCTATTGGGTCTTCTCATGCCCCTGTCAGAAAGATGGACAAACAGTCTGCTTCTGGACATCTTTTGTAAATGAGGTTTTTGTTTCCATTGGGTTCAAGGTCTTCTACAGTACACCCCTGAGGAGGGTTTGAATACCAGCACTTCCTCACCTTCTTTGAGAGAGGACAGGAAGCAGAAAAGCAAGAAATCCCTGTTTCTTACCTTCTGTCAGGCAGGCATCTTGGGACAAAGGTGATGTTCCCAGCTGGCATGTGGGCAAGATTAAATGGTGGCGCAGGCAGCAGGAAGACCCACTCAGGTGCCAGGACTGGGACCAGAAGTAAGTAGCATTTTTTTCATCTTAAGCTTCTCAAAGCCTTTCAGGCACAAGCTCCCCCTCCCACAGTGGGGCACAGCAGCAAGTGAGGGACACTATATAGAGACAAGGAGGAAGCAAATCTTTATTCCCTACATGCACAAAGGCAAAGTCAATTGTGAGACATGATACCTGCAGAAATACACACCCTAAAGCCAACCCAGTTGCTAACAATGCCTCAGTTACTGCAAAACCTGCCATCCCTCTCTTAGTAGTGGGTTATCTGACTCTAGCTTTCTGGCTGCTTCCTCATTCAGAATTCACCACTTGGGAAAGCAAGGCCTACGATTCAAGTTTCCTTCCCATGTGTGGACTAGAACCCTCAGACTTGCACTGGGAAGGGTCCTCCCCACTGCTGTCCACAAGAACAAAGGGATCAGTGCAGCTGTGGACAGAGGGGGACAGGCCGTGCTTCTTTTGAAAAGCACCTTGATTTAAAAAAGGCAACAAAAAATACCAAACTAATTTGACATGAGCGGTCTCCTGTGAGGCTTTTCCTTTTCAGGGGTGAGCTTCTGCATGCACCCACCTGAGAGGAAAATGATAACAGTCCTCACAAAACTATCCTCTGTGGGTTCTGATCCCTCCCACGAGACACAGATGAAGATAACATCACTTAGAAACCTTGACTTGGCCCTTAGGCTTCTTGATCTTATGCCTGTGTAACATTTACAATTCCTGCCTTGCTTCCAGCTTGCAACTGAAAGTGCGGCAAAGCATCCAAACAGCTGGATTTGGAACAGATTCTTCTGTGTCTCAGTGAACAAATAGAATCATAGGGCTCAAGTTGTATCTTTATTGTATTCAGCAGCCACTGCTGAATGTGTCCAAGGAAGTTGAGCAGCAACTAATGTAGAAACAGAAATATTCTTGAAATTAATTCATTCTAATTTCACCATAGACCTATTCTACAGAGAGACTAGATTCCTTGCCTTCTGCCCCCATGCTTCCACACTGGTGCCTGTGCACCATTTCCCTCTGCCTGCCCCTGACAGACCCTGCATGCGATGCTGAATCGGAACAGGTAGATGGGTGCTGTATAGTATTGTCTCCTAGTTGGTAGGGTGGGAAGTGACCTGCACAGATCATCTAGTCAACCCCCTGCCATGGGCAGGAAAGGGTGCTGGGGTCAGATGACCCCAGCAAGGTGATTATCTAGCGTCCTTTTGAAGACCCCCAGGGTAGGAGCAAGCACCACTTCCCTTGGAAGCTGGTTCCCATTCCTAGCCATCCTGACTGAAATAGCACCTCCTGATGTCTAGCCTGAATCTACTCTCAGTCAACTTACGGCCATTATTCCTTGTAACTCCCGGTAGTGCTCGGGGGAACAGGGACTCTCCCACTGCCTGCTGGTCCCCTTTGGCCAGTTTACAGACAGCCACAAGATCCCCCCCCTCCGCCTGCCCTTGTGGAGGCTGAACAGGTTCAGGTCCTGTAGCCTCTCCTCGTAGGGCCTGCCCTGCTGCCCCCTGATCATGCGAGTGGCCTCCCCTGGACCCTCTCCATGTTGTCCACATCCCTCTTGAAGTGCAGCGGCCAGAACTAGACACAGTACTCCAACTGCAGCCTGGCCAGTGTCGTATTGGCACATGCTGTTGGTGTTTGCAGTTCTTTTGCTGCAAGTTATGCACTTTATGCAACTGTAGCTCAAAATGGCTAACACAGCAGCTGCTTTGGCTCCTGCAGTGCAGACCAGGTTTGGATGTGCCCCAATTGGGTTTAACCTCCCAATACACCTCTCCTGGGCCTACAGCTCCTGGAAATACAGGCCAGTCTCAACCAAAGAAATCAGGCCCTAACTGACCAAAAATTAGAAATTCCCCCACAGGGAAGCACAACAAATCTGGATTCTTTTGGAGCAAGCAGAATATGGTATTTGCTAAGCTGAGGGATCCTGACTGAGAAGGTTACATTCCAGTGCATCTCCCATTTAAATCTAGGAGCTGTTTGTTAGCTTCAGTAGACTGCTGACTGCAGTTGCGAAACTGTCATATGAGGATGGAGACAGGTCTCAAATGGCAGCCAACACTTAAAACACTGGAGACTTATTTTATTTAAAGATCAAAAATAGTTCTTGAAACTTCAGTAAGGCAGAATACAGGTGTACCATGGTCCCTGCAGAGTGCTGTGAAATTACCAGCTCTCTTCTACACTAGCATCAGCCTCTCTATAATTTACAGGTACACTCTGCTCAAAAACCCATGGTGTGTGTTCAGTTTGGAAGTGATGAAGGTCTGGATCACTGAGCAGGTTTTCATATCCAAAATAAAAAGCACCATCTCCATGCTACTATGGGAACTTCCTCCAGACATTGTAACACTGAGTAGCCAAGAGAATTATTTTTCTGTAAGTTATTTTACAACACCACAGCTTTTACAACACAATAAATATTTATTCACTACTTTGCAACAGATAATTATAAAAGCATTAAACAAATTGAAGTATAAACGTGCACATGACATTAAAGTGCTTTTATAGGAAAGCAAGGACAAAAAGCAACCTCACCTGCATGGACCTGGCGCACATGTCTGCACCCCTCCCTCCCCCAACACAAATGAAACGGGCAGAAAATCTTCCTGTGTAATTTTTGTAGTGTATGCAAGTTTTGTTCTGGAAGTCCTCTATCATGCCTGCCTGCCCCTTAAACTATAGCTGTTCTTTGGGAAATAAAAAGGTACACACTGTATATTTAAAGAATAAATTTGCATAGACCCTACAGAGTGTGTTATTTAGGTAGGTGTTAATGTGTATTGTTCATGAAAGACAGGCCTCTCCAATCCTAACTATACCAAAAATCCCTCATTCTCAACTGTGGGGAGCTGGCTGCTTTACTAGCAGCCACTTTTAAAGTAGTTGCTATAGTGTGTTAAAGAGGAAAGAGAGGGGGGAATGAACCAAGGCTCATTCTCAGTATTTTAAAGGACTCGTGCCTTAGTTCAAGGTTTTTTGGTTCAGCTGCTTCCTTGAAGGTTCCAAATAGTTATACAATATTTATATTTAGAAACAGAATAAAAACAACTGAATGTTTGCCATTGTGCAGAGAATCATCATTACCTCACTGGCTATACAAAAAGCAAACTGCTACCTCTCCTCCAGTTTGATGCATACATGTATGTATGAGTACTGTGTATGCTGTCTGTATATGTGCACATACTTTCCTGTATGTAGAGGCTATTTAAGGACTCAAGATCCATACATAATCAAGCACAGAATATATAACTGTGAACACTATAGTACACAATTTATAGACTGTATAAAGATTTAAAAAAACACTTAACAATTACAACATAGTGTACACAGAGAGAATCATAAAATCATAGAAAATGAGAGCTAGAAGAGACCTCAGGAGGTCACATATAGTCCAGTCCCCTGCTCAAAGCAGGAAGGGCCCCAACTACATCATCCCAGCCAAGGCTTTTTCTATCTGGGTCTTAAAAACTTCCAAGGATGGAGATTTTGCCACCTCTCTGGGTAACCTATTCCAGTGTTTTACTGCCCTTCAAGTGAGAAAATTCTTCCTAATATGTAGCCTTAACTCACCTTGCTGCAGCTTCAGCCCATTGCTCTTTGTTCTGTCATCTGCCCCCACTAAGAACAGTCCAGCTCCATCCTCTTGGCACCCCCCCCCTTCAGCAACTTAAAGGCTGCTATTAAATCTCCCACCGTCTTCTCTTCTCCAGAGTAACCAAGCCCAGTTCCCTCAGCCTCTCCTCACAAGTCATGTCCCCCAGCCCCCAACCATTTTTGTTGCCATCTGCTGGACTTTCTCCAGTGCATCCACATCCTTTCTGTAGTGGGGGACTAAAAACTGAACACAGTACTCCAGATGCGGCCTCACCAGTGCTGAATAGAGGGGAAGATCACTTCCCATGATTTGCTGGCAACAATTCTACCACTGCAGCCCAGTATGCCGTTAGTCTTCTTGGCAACAAGGGCCCAGGTCCTTTTCTGCAGAGCTGCTGTCCAACCCACCAGCCCTCAACCTGTGCTGGTGTGTGGATTGTTCCGTCCCAAGTGCAGGACTTTTTACTTGTCCTTATTGATCCTCATGAGATTTCTTTTGGCCCAATCATCCAACTTGTCTAGGTCACTCTGAATCCTAGCCCTACCCTCCAGCATATCTACTATCCCTCCACACACACACACACACACCCACACACACACACACACACACACACCCACCCACCCACACCAGCTTGGTGGCATCTGCAAGAGCAGAGGCTAGTCTGGTCTTCATTATTTTCAGAAATAATATTCCATAAAAAGTTCTTTAAACAGTATTACACTTGGATCTTGCATTTGTATGAATAGGCAGTTTCATCCACAGGTCAGGTGAACCATAGGGCTAAAGAGAGAGTGCAGTTAAAGAGGTTTGGGTGTAGAAAAGCAGTGTTTGCTCTAGAATTTGTGGTGGTTCAAAAACACAAATATGATAAACTTTCTCTCTCCATTTTTGAAGCAGGAAGCAGCTCTGCTGGTCTCTCAGACCCTGTCACTGCGCAGTTGTCTACAGGATGTGGAACGTTGTACAGATACTTTGGTAATGTCCGTTCTGACAGTAATTCAACCAGCTAAAGACTGCATACCATGATTTCTTTGGACCCTTCTAGCAAGAGGTATGGTACATCCATGGAGACTCTGAGTACTTTCATTGCCCATCTGCATAGCTGAGGAAATGCAATCCCTCTCATTCTGCATTTTAGAGTGTGTGTATTCCCAGAAGCTGGAAGGTAAGAGACCTGGGCAGAATGAGGGGAGAGCTTCCACTGGTGTCCTTTATGGCATAACTGTGAAAAGCAGAAAAAGCTAAGAATATCTATAATTTTCCTCCCTCCCTCAGTAACCCTTTTTGACCATGTGTAAACTTGTCTGTAACACTGCAAAAGGGGAAGAATGATTATAGAACATAGAAATCTGTCGTCCCCCCCCAATTTCCACAGCATATTTGAATGATTGGCGGGGGGTCGGACTCGATGATCTGTCTAGATCCCTTCCAACTCATTGATTCTATGATTGGTTGTAGTTAGAACAAAAATACCCATGTAGGGCCAATTCCAGCTCATCTGACTGCTGGTCAGTCCCACTGAAGTAAATTGGAATGTGTACAGGAGTGAGATTTATAGATATTTTCCTTGGCATTATGTAGTGAAGGCTTCCAATAAGGCATCACTGCCTGCTGCTGCCTCTGGGGGTGGGGCCTGTGTGCAATGGGGGAGGGTGTTTGGAGGGGAGATCCCTCACGCACAACCCCCATACACATGTACCCACATCCTCTTCGCACCACCATACACGCTACCCACACTCCCCCATGCATACTGCACACCCCAGCCACCCCAATCCCTCCACACACATTCCCACATACTCCCCCACCCCCCACATACAGCCAAACCCCATATCTATCCACCCCCATAAACCCCACACTGCCCCCACACACCCACCCATACCCCCAAGCCCCCCCACACAATATACAAAAGTAAGACATCCTTTTAAGCTATTATATAATTGCCTCTCTGTACACTACACAAATGCATGTAAATAAGGATGACAATATTTTTTAAAATCAAATTATTGTGTGTTGTAATAGATGTTTGATTTTTAGAATATAATTTGGGATTTTTTCTGGTTCCAAGGTAGCAGTCCCCCTGCTGAAAGGAGTACTTCTGGGGGCAAGGGGAGGGACTTCTGATGGCAAAGGTCAGGGGTTAGGGGGCAGGACTTCCAGTCCCAAGATGGTGCCCAGGGGGGCGGGCCATCTGTCAAGGGGCAGGGCTGCCATGCGGCCCTCGACATCTTGCCAAAACTCGTTAAGCGGTCCTCCAGACAAAATAATGGCCTGTCCCTGCTTAAGAGAGCAAATTAGCATCCAGAGATCTTTTTGGTATTGCTTTGGTTTAATAGAAATGGGAACACCAATTAGTGAGCCATATTTGGCCCCCACCAGACAGTTTGGCCTCTAGGCTTGCCACTAGGATAATCAGTGGATCCCCTTTCCTTCCATTGCTTTCATGTTGTCAGCCGCTAGTTCTCACATTACTTCCCTGCGTGAACCTGTGCGCTCTATGGAAAAAATTGGATATGAATTTTGTAACAAGACTGATGTGCAAGTCAACAACTGCTGCTCAAGTAATTGCTTTTTAAAAAATGAATGGAGTATGAAAATAATATGGTTGGTGCAGTATTCTTCATGTTTTCAGTTTCTGCATGCCTATGTTCTAAAATAACTGTGTTGTAGAGGACAGCAGGGCAAGAGGTGGAGGTTTAGACAGCTTCATAGGAAATGGTTAGGAGTGCAGATGTATGCAGGCCAGAAAGCTGTTTGAGACGGATGCATTTGGGACGTGGATGCTTTTGCTACAATGATGAGCAGGTAAGTAGTGAATAATGCTGCCATTTAGGCAGTTATCGTTAGGTTTCATCATTCTTAAATCATTTTAAGATGAATAGACTAGCGCATTCCTCAGAGACTGTATCAGTGCTGGGTGTAGATTCAGGAAACGGAAACCACATTAGTTACATTTTACACTGACTTCCGGGGTGGGGGTGGAGGTATAGAGGTTAGGCAGCTGCACAGGGACCAGCTGGGACTTCTGGAGCTTGCCCAGAAAGAAATCTGAGCACAATTAGGTGGCAAGGCTGGGGTTCAGTGGTATGAACCGTGGAATACAGAGACCCTTTCTCTTCCTTTACTTCTCTTTTGGTTCAGTAGGAATTGCTGTTGACTGCTGTGTTTGTGCACTGTTGAGCACAGTGGGCCTTGGTTGGTCCTTAGGCACTGTTCTAATAAACAGGATCAATAATACTATTATCTTTCCTTCACTGACCCTAACGTGTCTCCAAAAGCCTGTCTAGATGAGGCAAATATGGGGCCATTCTTTCCAACAAGGAGGAATAGCTGGCTCAGGGAAAAGTGTTAAAACATATCTGTACTGGTGCTAATATACGTTAACCCATATTTAATTAAAGTGTGTTAGGTAACTTGTTTAAAAATCACCCATTTCTTCTTCCTAAGTTAGCCAAGACCCGTATCTCTGTTATGTTTGACATAGAACACATTTTTAGTTCTTACATTTAAGCATCCTGGCAATTTTCAGTTAGACAAATCCTAGTGACCTTAGTATCCAAAGCTATATTCTCTAGGTTCCTTTTGAAAATATATCTGTACACAGTGATAGCAGAAGTTCTCTGGCAAGACTTTGGAAAACTGACATCAAACTAAACTTGTTCTCTTCTCGTCTGTTATGATTAATACTGCTTTTCTTTTCATTTTCATTTGTTGCTATTTGGGAGTAGTAGCTGTGTCCCACTGAAGGCACTATCTCTCGGATGCCCCTCAGTGTACAGTATTTCCAATAAAAATACAGTTACAAAAATGACAAGTTGAGATAAAACTTACATAAATACATTTACATAAACCCAAGTAATAGTTATTCATATTATCAAAATTAGGTTAGGGCTGAGCCAATTCATCTAAAAATATATGAAAAAAGAAAGAGGTTTCCAAGACCTTATAAGTTCCTGAGATTTTTCCCCCATCTCAAGCTCTCCACGTTTGACAAAGAACAAAGAAAGGGAAGTTGCATTTAGGTGAACAACACATAGCAAACAAACAAACACTTTCACCCATGTTGACGGAAAACACGCATCATTCCTCTTCAATGACAATATTTTTTTCTTTCAAGTGAGAAATTTCTGGCAATAAATAGCAGGACTCTACATGTGTTCACAATGACTGTTTAAGTTTTGTTAAAAGTTATAACCACAAAGCTTCACTTCTCACTGAAAGAAACAGTTTTCTGAGAAAAGGCTTCCCAGCAAACCAGTTTCTACAGAATATGCTATGAGCTGGTTTGCTTCCATGTAGCCAAGCAAGTGGCCCAGCCCTAAGGTAGTTCTACTTCTAAAATAAATAGTGTTGAAATTCTTTGACTCTTTCCTAAATACTTTGTCACTCATCTTGTCACACTCACACGCAAGTTTCTGGGTTGGTCACAATTTCCCCATTTCTTTCAGGCTCGTCTTTCAGGAAGTGTTCCACTTCGATAGAGTCCATCTTGGCATCTTCAGGGGTTTTGTCTTCCATTTTGTTCAGCTCCTCTCTTTCTGCTGCTTCCTCTTTTGTTTGCCGGTCTTCTGATTTTTTCTTAATACAGCAGAAATTTCCTAAAGCCAGCACGAGGGCTGAGGCTGTAACTTCAACTCCAGCAGTAATAAAAACAAACATGTACCTGTTCGTGGCATCCAAGATTTTGCCTAAAAGACATTAAATTCACAGGTTAGTAAAAAAGAAAGAAAAAAAAAACAAACATCTCTTGCAGTGAGGATAATGCTGTTTTGTTTAAGAGAAATCATGCTCTAAATCACCGTTGATGTGAAAATACAAAGCCACAGTCAGCCTTGGAAGAGATTTCCAGAAGCACCTAGAACATTTAAAAGCAGAAGTCCCACTGAAAGACAGCAGCACTCCTCAGTAACTTATGTACATTTCAGAATCCTCCTGAATCCCATCTTGTAATCTAATTAATGTTTAAAACGAGTGAAGATATTTGAATATATGACTTGTGCCCTGGAGGTTTCCGCTACATTTTGTTTTACAGATGCATTTTTCTGTTTGTTTAAAATGGTTTTCATGTCCTGTTTCTATATGAGAAAAACACACCGTCAAAGTGGCTAATTGCCAGAGAGGCTGGTGGGGGGTGGAAATGACATGGCAGGACCGTGAGCTGACTGTGCATAAAGCCCTGTCAAATGCTTGAGATGATAAACAAATTGGCGGGAACACTTACAAAATTGTTTTTTCTATGACTTTACAAGATCACAGTTCTTCCTCATCTTTTGTTATGTAGATTACTAAGTCGATCGGGTCTTTGAAAGTGGCACATAAAGGGCCTGATTTTTCCACTTTGCTTTAATAGATCGATTTAGGTTCCTAGATTGTCCTTGCTGCTTCATCAGACTCTCTTGGGATGCCATGCTTCCTTGATGCTCTGTGTTCCCAGGAGCGCATACTCTATGTCACATAGTCAGCCATGATTCTGGAATAAATTGGGTTTTTTTCTTACATTCTGCCTTCCAAAAACAATGCTTGTGTTTTATGTGGGAGCATTGGTATGTGGGGACAATAAAGTCTGTGTTGAGTAGCATGGTGTTTCCTCAGTTTCAGTTTGAATTGTACATCTTGCTCATTCCTGTGTTATGAGATGGGGAAAATAGAAACCTCTGCTCTACACTATTCATTACTTCAACCCCTTTTAATCTCACCTCCTATCTAAGATAACAGTCCCTGCCTTTTCACTCCCTCTTTCTCCAATAATTTTTCCATGGTTCTGGTTGTTCACCGTATAAAGGTTTTTTCTTCCTTCAAGTCACCAGGGACAATGTACAATCAATTTGGTTGAGCCTTAAAATCACCTGACAGATTCCAGGATAGTCTTGAACCAAAGCCCCAACTGAGTTTCAGGGAAGTAGTTAGCTGTATGCTGGGCGCATCTCTGAGAGACGAGCGTGTGTCAGATAAGTGTGCGCATTACCAGATCCATATACACTCTTGGTGGCTGTTTTCACTTGGATCGGAGTCTTTGGCACACAAAAAGTAATGGAACAATGCAAATGCTGTTAAACCCTTAATTTAATAGATTATTTACCTGCTGATGGTGGGCCGACTAGAACGGCCATTGCTTCAGCCAGAAGCACCAAGCCAATGGCGCTGGAAAACTTCTGAGTGCCGACGATAGCCATGAGAACTTCAAACTGAAGGGCACCTACCATTCCATAGGAAATGCCAAAGAAAATACAGAAGACTACCAAGCCAGCATAGTCATTAGCCATGGATCCCATAAGATCTGTAAAACCATTAAAAAACATAGCAAAGCTAAAGAGGTAGACGCAACGTGGTCTGACCTGCTTGAGACCAGCGACCACTCCACAGATGGGCCGGGCAAAGATATCGATGAATCCAAGAATGGTCAAAAGAAAAGCTGCTTTTGTGTCTTCATATTTCAGGTCCTTGGCATAGCTCACCACAAACACTGGCGGCACGAAGAGGCCCAGCACCATGATGGAGGCAGCCACAGTGTAGATGACAAAGCCACTATCCTTAAACACACTGAAATCCAGGAGCTTTTTCTTTGTTTTTTTCTCAGCAATTTCTTTGGTAACTTCAGATTTCTTGGGAGGCTCCAAAGGTCTCATTAATGCTCCACAAACACAGCAGTTGAGCAGCATCCCACCCAGTATAAGAAACCCCCCTCGCCAACCATACTCATGTTGTAGTATCTGCCCCAGAGGAGAAAGGGCACAGAGAAACACAGGGCTTCCAGCAGCAGACAGCCCATTTGCTAAAGGTCGGCGCTTGTCAAAGTATCGATTTAACATGATAAGCGATGGCTGGAAGTTGAGTGCCAGACCCAAACCTGGAACAGAGGAGAGACAAAAGTGAAAGCTGACCTGCAGTGTCTGCATAAAAACAGCCACTGTTACTGCAGTAGTTTGATTCACAATTGAGGACAAAGATGTGGGGAGACTTTCCTGCTTCCTCCATCTGGAAGAAAGGTTCTAGATAACCCCCAAAACTGAGAGAGAGTCCTTCATAATAGTATTCCCCTACCTAATAGGCACACCTTGGGAACCTACGAAATCTATGAAAAGAATCAACTAAACTTCACAGAAGAATTAACACTTGTAAGAGCTAAATCTGGCTAGTCCCTTCCACTGTGAATGAGGTTCTTGAGAGAGACTATTTCTAAGGATCCTACTGGTTTAGACACTGCCCATTCATACCAGTTTTGATATCTGAATCTAACTGTATCCCAGCCTTTTCCTCTTCAGGGCTGCACCCCCACTTACCAGTGATAACACCTGCAGTGAGATAGACCTGGATAATGTTGGTGCAGAAAGAAGCCATTACCATCCCTAGCGAAGCAAAGAGGCCCCCAACGAGCATGACGGGACGACAGCCAAACCGATTGACACACACGCTGCACAGCGGGCCTGAGGAAAAAAGAGATATGAGCAACTGGGACAATGCAGGTGCTCCTTTGTAATGTCTGTTTGAATTTCTTCCCATGCTTTCCCCACATCCTCAAGCTACTCCCAAGACACCGTCTCCTTTCCACAAATCCACATACTTGGCATTTCAGCGCTCTGTAAAACTTTGCCATTTCATCATCTTTAGCTGACAAGTCTCAAAGGCTCTTTATATAGGATGGCTACGCTCAAAGAAAACCTGTTATCTTAAGTATTGTTACAGCCAAGTATTTTTTTTCCTTCAAATGCCTAGTTGGCATGCAAACAGCATTTCTAATTAAGATCAGAAGAAAAGGCCTGACTTATTTGCTTCACATGTGACATTGTTTAAAAATAGATACTGCCTACCTGTTCCATAAAGCATAGCCAGTAGAATGGAAGAGATCCATGCTGTATCACTGTATCCGACACCAAACTCCCGGATTAGCTCTTTAAAGAAGACACTAACTGCCTTAGGAAAGGCATAGGAGAATCCTGTGATGACAAAACAGCCGAAGAGAATTGCCCAGCCCCAGCCCCCATCAGGGGCTTTAATGCCAGATGGACCATCATCCACTACGACAGCTCCCATAGTGAAACTCTATGTGTTCCCTTAAGAGATGAGAAAAAATATAAATAATTAGATTCTACAGGCATCAGGATAGGAATTCACTCAAAACAATGCCACCGGGAAGAGGGCATGGGCATGTGCAGAAACAGGTGAAAAATGAATACATTCCAGCTACAACTAATGGAGACCTGGGTACAGCTGCTTGGCTGTGTGGGGTTTCTTGTTCGTTTTTTGTTTGAAAATGCTTGTCATTATTTTATAGAAATATGAGAATTTGGTAGGATATTAAGCGGATCACAAAATTATAGGGGATCTCATGAGGTCACTTAATCCAGCCCCCTGCCCTGACTTAAACCATCCCAGCCAAGTGTCTGTCTAACATGCTCTTGAAAGCTTACAGGGATGGAGAGTCCACAACTTTTCCAGGCTGCCTGTTTCACTGCTTGACCACCCTCAGATTTAGAAAGTCCCCCCCC
>NW_017728954.1:79809-83719 GCF_001723895.1 Crocodylus porosus
CCCCCCCCGTCTTCTCTTCTCCGCACTGAGTAACCCCAGTTCTTTCACCCTTTCCTTGGAAGTGTTGCCTCCCAGACCTCTAATCACTTCTGTGTCTCTGTGCTGGACTCACTCCAATCTGTCCACATCCTACTTGAAGTGTGGGACCCAAAACTGAACACAGTGCTCCAGGTGAGGTGGCACCAGTAGATAATATAGCACAGTTGACCTGAAGTCAGACTAGCATATTGTGATGTAATTGAATATGTTTTTCTATATGCTAAGGGGCCACATTAAGATGGAACAGGTAATTCACATTCTGGCATGTTCTACTTTTTAGAAGTTTGCTTTTGCAAACTAAATTTGTCCAAAATCAATTGCCAAAAAGATTGATCACAGTCACCTGGGGGGCCTGTCCATTTATAGCCCCCAAGTCAGTCTCATCTCTGAATCCCTGAGAGAGCAGATGGGTTTTGCAGGGTATCTGAAAGTTAGGATCTGTGCAGATTACAAACAGAACACTAACCGTTTAGAAGGAAACTCACTTGTCCATCCTGCTCCGTCCACAGACTTTGCTAATGTATTGCATTATCTTCAGCCCTGATGTCTTAGTGCAGCAGTCATCAACCTTTTCAGGTCACAGGCCACAATGATCCAGCTTGGGGCAGAGCAGGGCATGTACTAAGACTTCGTGGCTGCTGCTGCTTCTCCCCACAACAGCCTGAGGAGGGCAACTACTGTGACAGCCCCATATCTGTGGGCTGGACCAAATGGCTTTACAGGCTGTGGTTTGCTGACCCCTGTCTTAGTGCGATTATCTTCTTACATGATTTTTCTCTCTCATTAATGAAAGTGCATTGTAAGTACCTAGTACATATTTAGTACACAAGGTTTGCATTCGCATGTTACTATATGGGTTTATATATTGTCGCTACTTTATTTGTATTTATATGTTGCAGTGCCATGTACTATTCAATGTGTCCATCCTGCAGGAGAAGTTTTCCTGCGTACTTCCCATGCAGGGTGGCCTGCAGGGTTCTCTGCTGCCAGCGTAACCTGTATTCCTTTGTGTGCAGGAGAGGCTGCTTCTGTTTGTGTTTTGTTTCTTACTGGCTTACCCAGCTTTCCTGTCATGAATGATACGTTAGTGAGGAGCTTTTTCTTGGGGCCTCTGCCAGCTGGATTGTGCAATACACCTGGCCTGTCAGTCTTCATATATCAGCATGACCTCTTAATGTACCCAGACTACACGAGTCCTATTCTGCTGTTCAACACCAGTATGCATGGTCACGCCTACTTTGTCTTTACAGACTCACAGAAGAACTATTAACAGCATAATAGCACACTACAGTATTATTCCAGGACAAACAGAATAGATTCCTGTCGCCTGTTTTAAACTTTCACCAGATACTGCATGCATACAGTAGAATTCACAGCCCTTTTGCATGTCAGAGCTCCCTTGCCCTGTGCTGCCCTCAGTTGTACTAGTGTAAATCCACAGTAGTAATACCATTGGTTTAAATGGATTTTGTCTGGATTTGCACTGAGGTTGGAATGCTGCTCGCTCTCTCTGGAGAGTGCGAGTTGCCATTGTAGAAGCAGGAGTAGCTTTTAGAGTCAGTGCTATGCTGGGAGACGCCCCACAGACCTCCCTCTCTAAAGTGGAGGGGAATGCGGGGTGTTTTATCTGCTTTTGAAAGAACCACCCTCCCTGCTTAAATGTCTCTGGCAAAAATGACTTATTCCTGCAGCCTATCCAATTCAAAAGAGCAAAGAGTTGGTATTATAACATACAATAGATTACAGTTCGTTGCAGGTGTTTAAAAGAATTTCCCATAAGGAGAGAGCTGCCTTCTAGAAATGCATCCTGACCCGTCCTCCCTCTAGCTAGAGAAACAAAACAGACTGCAACACCATCAGAAGCTAGAGTTCTTCAGGAACTAAAGAAACCGGGTTGGAAGGGGACCCAAGAGAAGTCTGCCTAGTGGCACTACCTGCCTCTTTGTCTAGTCCAAACCTGATCTGGAGATAAGAGTTTGATAGAGGTCTGCTTTACATAACAAACATGTTTTGTAACAAGTGTCTGCACAACACAACCAGCCATTGTGAAATGGCTGCTACTACAGCCTCTTCAGTTTCGCAGACTTTCCCCAGTGCTGACGTGCTGTTTAAATGCAGAAACCATTTGTATGTCCTGCCCATGCTTCTGTAGGACCATGCCCTCCCCTACGCTGGGGCTGATCAGTGGGTCTGGCAAGGACTGTCCTGTGAGCCCTTAGCTGTCATAGTTCAGGGATCTCTGGTTCACCAGTGCTCTTGCTTTGGTGACACCAAGCCAGGGGTGGCCAAGCTGCAGCATGCTCACCACAAGTGGCACAGGTGTGGGGTACATTGCAAACCAGGGAGGGGACAGGTGGCACAGCAGCAGATAAGGCAGAAAGCAGAGCAGCAGTAGCATGGGAAGAGGATCAGAGTGGCAGCGTAGGGCTAATTTGTAGTGTGCCTGCTGCAAAGGTTGGCTCTGAGCACTTCTGTTCCCTGTAGCTCCCAGAGCACCCAAAGCCCAGGGGAAGTGCCGCTAAATCTAGATGCGTCTTAGGCTGCCATTAGCACATGCATGCCATGGAGCAAGTGGCCCCAGTAGCTAGGGATATTACTTGACATGTGCCGCAATAGTTTTACATGGAGCCCAGAATCACAGACAGGTTTGTGGAGGTGGACTTGCTCTCTCTAGTGTTGGCCTGCACGTACTTTCTTACACCTACAAAACAGACTCCACTGGAAAAGACAGGAAGAAGTGCGGGCAGGGAGATCCCTTCATTTATCTATGGGGAGCCCCATGAAGGCAGTAAACGGAGCTGGCTCAGACAACCCACACAACTACATCCTGTTCGTACACTAGCAACTTGTGTCAAGGGAGGGCACAGGTGCTGCCTTGGTGGACTGTCATTTGTGGCTGTTGCACCTGTAGTGGGTTCAGTACCAGGGGTTGCTCCCAGCTGGAGAGTCATTTGGAAGGAAAGGCAGAGCCCAGCCCAAAACGGAAGAGCACTTGGAGTAGACCATATGCTTACGCCTGATGCAGAGAACGCTCCAGCCCTGGCTTTTCCACAGCATTTCATTTTGTATCCACATCACAGAGGGACACTTGAACTCTGCCTGCCCTTCCAACTACAGGCATACCTCGGAGATATTGCGGGTTCGGTTCCAGACCACCGCAATAAAGCGAGTCACATGAATGTTTTGGTTTCCCAGTGCATATAAAAGTTATGTTTACACTACGCTGTAGTCTATTAAGTGTGCAATAGCATTATGTCTAAAAAAAACAATGTACATACCTTAATTGCGAAGTGAGCAAATGCTGTTGGAAAAATGGCGCCAATAGACTTGCTCGACGCAGGGTTGCCAGAAACCTTCAATTTGTAAAAAACGCAATATCTGCGAAGCGCAATAAAACGAGGTATGCCTGTAGTCCTGCCCTGCTAAGGGCAGGCACGCTGGGGTTTGCAGGTGGAGGGGGCACGAGTGTGCTGGGGGGGAGAGCTCCACCCAGGACAAGGGCAGCTAGGCAGGGGCCAGGCAGCCGGTCCCGGCCCTGGGGAGCCGGGCAGGCTGAGGTGCGGCTGCTGTTCCTTGGGAGCTGGGAGGAGCCTGGCTTTGGGGAGCAGGTGCTGCCAATCCCTGGTCTGAGCGGGAGCCCCTGCGAGCTGGTGTCTCCCTTGGACCCCCTGAGGGGAAGGAGGAAGCATGCCTGAAATCTCCTGGTTCTCTGGAAGAGCCTGACAACGCGAAGCTTAAAGGCAAGTGGGGGAGAAAAAGGCCCCAAGAGTCTCCCTCAGGAGACCGTGGCTTCAGACCAGGGCCCCGGCGGCCACGCGCACTTCCCAGGGAGGGACGGGCATCGCGGCGTCGGCTCCGGGGCAACGCAGTC
>NW_017728954.1:84336-88460 GCF_001723895.1 Crocodylus porosus
CCCGGCCGCAGGCATTACCCCCGGCGCGGGGTGAGGCGTGGCTGCGCGTGGAGAAGCAGCCCAGGTCCCCGGCACCGGGCGTGTGGCTGAGCCAGGCTCGCCTCCTCGAGCGGCCCCTGCCCCTGGGGGGCAGCTCCCAGCAGAGCTGCCGACCGCCGAGGAGCCCCGCAGGGGATGTGCTGCATGCCTCCTCCTCTGGGCCTAGCTGTGGGGCAACAGACGGGGAGGTGGCTCTGCTGAGGGAAGTGACCTTCCTGGAGGGTGGAGGCCGAGTTGGGGCATGGCTGAGCCCTCAGGCACAGGAATCAACAGCCTGGAAGGGGTCAGCACAGTAGGTTGGCAGTGCTGGTGCTAGCAGCTCCAAGGCAGCCTGTGCTAGGCAGCAAGACTTGGAGGCCAGGGATGCTGGGAAAGGAGGGCCAGACTCCAGGTCCCACCCCATACACCTGTGGTGGGGTCACCAGGTGAGCAGTGCAGAGGCACCTGGTGCTGCAATCAGGAGCGAACCCCATGCAGAGATGCTGAACGTGTCCCTCGGTGCTCCCCCACAAGTGGCCATACCATGTTTTCCTGCAAGTACCATGGGCCCGGGAGCCATGGCAGCCAAGGAGGCCTGGACACCCCTATGGGATACAAAAGGAATGCAGCAGAGTCAGTCCAGTGCTTGCAGAGCAGGGAATAATTGTATTTGGATCACCTAAATGGTGCAACAGGTTTGTATGAGGGATGAAGGGATCTTGCCTGAGGCCTACCACCAAGGCAGGGTTGTGGCTCCTTTATACAGGCAGTGCTGATGGTGTTGGAGCTTCTGGGTAAAAAGCCAACTGGTTGAACCCACAGCAAGCACGCTTCCATCATGGGTCCCTCAGACAGAGAGGGTGACTTGCCTGAGGCTACACACGATGTCAGCGGGGCAAAGTATTGAGGTTGGGTATCCCAGGCCAACACCTCTGCTAGCATGATCCTCCCTCTTCCTTCCACAAAGTCCCTAAACTTAATTATTTCCATCTTATTTGAATCACTGCTTTGTCATGGCAAGTTATTACTATAAAGGAAAATTTCTGAGTCCAAGCTCATGGGTGTTCTCGAGTCATTTGTAAACAGTGATTTTTCCATAACAGGGAGAGGTGCGCTTGCAGTCAGCAGGAGGGAAGTCTTCACATAGCTGTCTGCAGTTGTGGCAGTAACTGGAAAACTCTGATCACCATCACTAGATGACACTTCAGAGACTAAGACTATGGGGTTGCTAAATGAACCTAAACAAAAGAAAGATGCTCATAATGTGTAAGAATCAGAAGAAAGAGAACAGCAGTTCCTGTCAGGTCTGGTAGAATCCATCCTCACCAAAGCTCATACATAGGCTCCAACCCTGCTGTATGTGTTTGGGAGCTAGAGTTTACAGCTGTGGGAAAGCTTAGGGATCTGGGCTTCATTTCATTCTGAAGGCAGTAAGATTCATTGCCATCTTGCTGTTCAGAAGTGAGCTCATCATCACAAGCCCTAGTCTCACCCTTGTAGTTGATGATTCTATTATTCCAGGATGAATGCCCTATGCTGAGAGCAAACATCATCCTGGTGGGTAAAAGCAAGGCTAAGTGGAGCCTTCAAAGGATGCTTTGAAGACCAGGACCAAATTCTTGGATTTGATTCAGCATTTAACATTCAGCAGTTAACGGGAAGCTACTGTTGTGAACAAAGTCCCATAGTGTTATGCCTACAGAAACCTGGACTGAATCTAGGCAACTCGGAAACCCTTGGAATTGATAGTGCCTCATGTTATGCAGAAAGATAGTGTATGTTTTTAAATATTAAAGGTTTTGTCACTGATTTGTACAGAGGGAATGTTCAAAACTGACAAAAGGTGTCCAGAGAGGCCTTTGGAAACTGCTTTCCAGGGTTACGTAAATAGCAACACCATTTTCTGTCCTTCATGTCATTGCTGCAAGCACGCTAAAACAGCCACCCTAGCATCATAACTCTAAACCAGGTACTGTGCTGCATTTGATACTACTCAAAAAGTAGCCTTTTCTGCAGCTCAAAAGTAGTTTTACTACTCATGGTTGCAAATGTTTGTTTTTTGCTAGATTCTTCACAAATATGAATGTGTGTATGGATGGGTGCCAAGATTTGGCCCTTATATTCTGTATTCAGCATGGTCTTCAAGTATTGTTTTTTATGTTTGAAACTCTGGTATTCATACTTATGTTGATTGATCACTGACATATCTCTTGCTGTTTTATAATATTATTATTATTATTATATTTAAAAAGCATGTTAGTTCCATAAAAACTACACAATCCTAAAGCCACACTCAAGCCCAGATCATGCATCTTTTTGGCTGAGGTAACATATCAATGACAGTTGACAATACCTACCTTCACAAGAAAATCTGCACTTCTCATCATTTTTCTCCTCCTGATTGAGTCCTTACACCACAGGCATGCTTCAGCTGGCACTTTTTCCATGTTCACATGCATATTTTTAATTCCTCCAAGGAGTTCTGTGAATTTCTTAGGTTTGATCCTATATTGCTTTCCTTAAAAACACAGTGGGAGGTACAGAGCTGAGACTGTCTCTGTCTCTTTTCTCTCAAAGTGTGGTTGGGCAGGTAACTCTTAGGCATGCTGCTGTCCCTGCTGCCCCGAATAGCAGTGGCTGAAGCACTGTTTCAGAGGGGGCTGGTGGAGGCTGGCAGGATGTGGCTGCAGCTTTGCTCCTGTGGAGCTGAGTTCCATGTGGCTGGGGTCCTTCCTACTACCTTCTTCCAAGTCTTGCAGAAGCAGAGTGTATCTTAGGAGTCTTGGGGGGCAGCTGCTCCAGTAGAATCCCACCACCCCTTGGAGTGTAGGTGACTTCCAGTTACTATTCCTAAGATTCATGGTGGTTCCTGATATGCTTGTACGTATTTGGCTTCATTAAACTTTTTACAGTTGTCTTCTAAGGCAAAAATGTTCTCTCCCTCACACTAGAATGATACGTATAGTGAATGTTATGCTTTGCGTAACATTAAATCTGTAACACTAAAACTGAAAAAACTATTACATTATTTCATAGTTATCATTCACTGAACACTGCCATAGTCTTTGATTTTTAGTTCCAGTCTCGCGTGCCAGGCAGTACAAAGGCCCCCTGTCAGACCTTTATTGCAGAAAGGGCAAATAAATTTAAAATGGAAGTTTCAGACACCTTAGCTTTGCTTCTAACCAAGTGTGATAATGGGGTCTTTTCTTCTGTGACACACAAAATACATGGAGCAATGCAAAAATGCACAAATTATATCCATTTAATGGTAACGCATGTTAAATACAAACCCATAGTATATGGTCCAATTTAGGAGACAAACATTAGTAGCAGGTGCTTCAGACTTGGATCCATGATGTTACACTCCTAAATCCATATGCCAGTTCCCAAACGGTGGCTGTATTTCAGATGTGCTGAGCCTCAGCAGTCCCTGTAGAGCTCATTGGGAGCTGCAGGTTCAAGGGTCTAGAAAACAGATATGTTTTTATTTAGAAGTCTAATTTAAGTTTTGAAAATTGTGGTTCTAGGTTTCTTCTATTGCAACATATGACTATCATGTATAAGCATACAGGGGGAAATTATATTTGGAAGAACATTAACTCTGAATATAATTACATTTCTGCAAATAAACCTGAATTTTAATGTTGCATTAACATCATGTTTGCATTTGGATGCTGGAGTATTTACGATCAGTGGCCCAACCCTTCTCCATTGTGAAACCGTTTGCATGTTTTGCTCTCTCACGCGCTTACATCACAGGGCTGGGGCCAGAAAGCAGCAGCAGAGAGATGGCCTGCAGCCTCTTTTGCCTCACCCGTACTTTCCACATTAAGCACTGCCTCACTGGATAGTGCGTCTGTCTGCTCTTCATTCCTGACCGCTTTTCTTACAAGAAAATGTTCATGTGTTCATGAGACTGGACATCCTCTGCTTCTCTTTCAGACACATATGTCTGCCTTCAGGGATGCAGCGCTCCTTGAAGGCCCTGAGTTTTGCTGACTCACTTTGATGGACCCGGGAAATTACAGGCCAGTTAGTCTTACCTCAATCCCGGGTAAGCTCTTTGAAAAAATTATCCTGGCACACATCCAGGAGGGCCTTGC
>NW_017728954.1:88471-99022 GCF_001723895.1 Crocodylus porosus
GTGCTCTTTCCTGCTCAGGCAGGGGGTCGGACTAGATGATCTACCTAGGTCCCTTCCGACTCTAGCTACTATGAAACTATGAAACTATGATGTAAAATTGACCCATTAGTCCAATACCAGCCGGCGAGCCGCAAGTCCACCAGAGCGTGCAGGAACGGGCTCCTCATCTACCCTCACAGGATCTGGAGCATTAGTTCATATCTGTATAGACCTGAAAACAACTTCCAAGGGCCAGTTTAAACCAGCATTAACGGTGGCCTATACAACTACATCAAGGTACGAGGGTGACACAGCCTGGGTAGTAGCTCACTGCACTGGAAGATTTACTGTTATTCACAGTATTATTTACTGAAGCCAACGGATCATTCTAGTGAAACCACCAAGGAAACCGGCGTAGTCCCAAATACAGCAAGTGCCTCGTGGCCCTTCCCCGGGCAGCACGCGGCTCCCTTCCCCGCCGACCCCTCTCCCTTGTCCCGGGCTCGCTGCCCGTCGCCCCGGCGCTGATTTCCTCGCGGCCCGGCACAAATGGAGCCAGGCTTTCCGCTCCACATCGGCAGAGAAAAGGGCGGGGTGGCGCGGGGCTCGGTCCGTCCGGGGAGCTCGGGCTGCGTCTCGCTCCTGCCGGGGCTGGGGGCAGGGCGGGCGCAGCCCAGCCCGGGAGCGTCCTCCGCCGCCGGTCACGTGGTGCCGGCCGGCTGGCTGCGCGCGCAGGGGTCCGGGCGTTGCCATGACGACGCGGCCTGGTCGGCGGGGCACGCCGCCGCCGCGGCCTGGAGCAGGAGGCAGCCCCGGGAAGGGCCTCGCCCCGGTGCGGCGCTCACGCCCGAGGCGCTTCTCCGTGGCCGGTCGCCTGCCCGCGCCTCTCAGAGCAGCCGGGCAGGCACTCGAGCACACGCGTGTCGGGTCCTGCCGGAGACCGTGTATGCGCGTACGTCGAGGGGAGGGGGAGGAGGCCCCGCCGCGCCGAGGCCCAGGGGCGCTTGAGGGCTCCATGTTTGTGCGGGCCGAGCCCTGCTGCCCCGCGCCCCGCCTGCCCCTGAGGAGGTGAGGAAAGAAAGGCAGGTGGAGCCCGGAGGCGATGAGTAGCAGGCGCGGTCTCACGGCTCGCCCGCGCCTGGGAGCAGGGGCCAACTCCGCAGAGCGTTGGAGGGCAAAGACGTCTGTGGGCACAGCCAGCCTGCCCTGGTGCCGTGGCTGGATGCCAGGCAGCTGCCTCGGACACGTCTGGTCTGGTCTGGTAGCAGGGGCTCTGCAGTCGCTGCCCAACGAGGCGCGTTTGTCTGAGTGTCACAGCATTGCATTTCTGCCTGAACTGCGGCATCTCGTAACATAAAGGAGGCCGGGCTGGTATGGGTGGTGATCCTGGGTAAAGACAGCGCGATTGAGCCTTTGAGGAGGAAGAGTATTTGCCCATCGCAGCTCTCTGCTTCTCGTGGGAGAGAGGTGATTGGCCACTGTCCCTGCACGCATCTCTGCTGCTGTGTTTCGCTGCCAGGCGAGCAGCATCTTGGGAGCTCCTGGGTGCGGAGCTGCGGGGAGGTCCAGCAGTAACGCACCTGGACTGCTTGCCTCTGTCCACACAGATGTTTTTGCTGTTTACTGTGCTGCAGGTCAAAGCACGATTGTTAGATATCCAGGATATTGGTGCAGTTGCTCTGCAAAAGTCCATAGCAGTTTCCACGACCCTCTTTAGAAACACCTCCTGAGGTTTTGATAACTGCAGACTGTGTAAGTATCGATGCTGTGGGTGGCAAATACTTTTGTACTCATATAGGGTGCCTTTCCAGGAAATGCAGTTGTTCATTGAGGGGAAAATGGTTTCTAACAGCTTCTGAAAGGTGCGTTTTCTCTTCCAAATACATATATATGACCCCAAGGTATCTCACTATGTAAGCAGATCCCAGTTTTGGGTCTGGGCAAGAGCAACACTTTCCCATCAACATTCCACTGACTGACTTGTTCACATTTTGTAGACAAAGTAACTTTATTATAGTTTAGAGGCTAAAAATGTTCTTAACTTGTTAGTATTGTCAGAATAACCAAATGTTTGAGAGAACAATTTGCCTGCAGTACAAACAGTAATTTTGAAATTGTAGACTTGAATGACATTTTCAGTAAAATAAAAGATTTGAATATTCTGAACTTTTTGCTCCTTAGCTCCCTTTTAATATATTATGACTTCAGATAACTGACATTTAAGAGACGCAGTGAGCTGGAAGGTCTTATTTTTGGTCCCGTTGGACTGTTACAAAGGTCTTGTGTAAAGATTGTATTGCTAAGTTTAGCCAATGAAGCACGTCAGGGTTTTTAAAGGGCACTTATGACAGTGTTTTGATATCACACTGTATATGGGCTGGCACCATAGACTCTTTTATTTAACAGTGCAGGAACTGTTCAGTGCATTAGAAATATTTTGAGATAAATGGATTCTGAACTAATGACAGTACTGTTCCTTTCTTTACATAATAAGCTTGGTGCTTGTTCATTCCTGCATTAGAATTATGTGACTTCATATTTTTAGCTGTGGTAAAAGCAAAATGCATTTGAACCAGCAGCAGCTGAAAAGAGTAAAAGGGAGATATTAAAAGGAAGATACCTTTCTGTATGTTGTCCATTAAGCACTTCAAGTAATGTTGCTGCTAGTAGAAAATCTCAATCTTTGCCTACTCCACTAGAAAATATAACATTTATAAAAATGTAAATCGGTGCCTTCTCCAGATATATCCAACTACCAATTTTAATCTAAAGAGAGCATTCGCTTAATTTTTCTTTTCTTAGTGAAGACTAAGACAGCTAGTGGGAAAACTGAGCCAAAGGAATTTAAAAAATGGTCAGACCACTGAGTCCTGTAGTCTAGCCTCTTTCCTTTAGTAATGGCTATTACTTGATGCGTCATAAAAAGGCAAAGCTCTGTCTGATTACTGTTGTTTGTCACTTCCATCCCGATTCCCACAGCCCCGCACCTTAAAAATGAGATTTGTCAGCTCTTTGTTGAAAGAAATGACGTTTAAATTGTGGCCTCCTTTTGGAGCAGGGATATTTTTATAGGTTGACTGTTCTCAAAATCTCTCTTGGCTTTTAAGAGATTAAAAAGCCACCACTGGAAAGACATGCTTGTCTGAGTTATTGTTCTGTGTATCCCCATGTGCATGCGAACAGGATTATCTGACATGACCAACACAGAATAGCATTGCACTGTGAGAGAAACTATACTGATTTCGGAGATTTAGGGAAACAGGGTAAGTGGATGTTATCATTTAGTGTTTTTAGAGGACCGAGAATTATGGGTGGCACCTTAAAGCACAAATGAAGTCATGGTCTGTGCTCTGAAGACTTGGGTACAATACTATATAGTGATGCAAATGAGCAAGGTTAATAAACAGTAGGAAGAGATTGAGGTGAGGAAGAAGAGTCACATATGCATACTCACTTTAAGGTTTTGTGCCTCTTGATAGTTCCAGTAAAAAAATATTTAAAAATATAAGTATTATTGATTCATATCACGTGGACATTGTGAGAATGCACTGTGGATGTATTTGAATGAAGGAAGGATAAATGGTTTGGCAGACTCAAATTAGAAGGAAATGATGTGGGGAAAAAAAGGTACCAAGATTTTTGTGGGAGATGATAAATGGCCCATCAGGGTTAGCCTCATAAGCAGAATGAAAGAGCCAGGTAGGCTGTGCAGTAAAAGAGCCAGTTAGTTGGATTACAATTTGAGTCAAATTACCACAGGTGTCTTTTTTAAGAAGAAAAAAGGCATGTACGATCCATAGCTCTGCAAGTCTGAAGTGGGTGGTGGCAACCCTGGACAATGGGAAGCTATGGCTATCTTATCCAAGGGGCACTGGGAAAGGCAACATTTAGGATTTTGTTGTGGAGCTTCTATAAATATTAAATTATTTTTTCCATTCATCCATTTTCTACATACATTGCCAGAACCTTCCTTAAAATTGTCATTACTTTGCAAGTGCAGATGGACAGTCATGTCAGCCAGTGAAACCTTCCACAGAGAGCAAAAGTATTAGGGATACAATATGAGAAGGAAGGTTAAGCAGGTATCTTGGGATTTAGAACACCTGAATATGCTTCCCTGCTTCACCATAAACTTTCTGTGTAACACTTGGAAACTCTTAGTTCTCTCTCTGCCTCAGTTTTCCATCCGTATAACTGGGCTCAGTTTTCCATCCATATAACTGGGACAACTGTGCTTCCCTTGCTGTGGTGGATATGGTGAGGATAAGAGATTTATCAACACAGTACCTGCTGTTTCAGGAAAATTTAATAATCTACTCCTAGCTAGTTAAGCAATAGTAGAGGCGGGAAGTGGGGAAGACAGATGGGTGGTTTGTCACTCATGAAGCCACAATGAATAACTTTCTGGTATTTTAGGCTCAACAATGCTACACATGGAAAAAGACTTAAATGAGCTTCTTGTGTGGAAAGAACAGGAATGGAAAGAGCTGCAAGCTCGCCAACACCATTTTCAAAAGACAATGCTACAAGACTCCAGAAAACAGCTCCAAGAAATACAAAAAAAATTTAACAGGTTAAAAGAAGATTTCACGTATAATCTGAAAGTTCTGGATGAGAGAGATCGAGAGCTGGAGCACTATGATGCTATGTTTGCCCATCTGAAAACACGTGAACATACTAAAGAAGCAGAGGTTAGTGAACTTAGGATACAGCTGGACAAACTGCAGGAAAAACTTGACAAGGAAACCCATAAACAAGAGAATTTGCAATATCAGTATCAACAGAAACTTAAAGAACATCGGTTAGAACTGGAACAGCTGCAGAGGTAAGAGAAGAGAGATTGACACCCTGCTACTTGGACAGATGGTGTCATGGGGATTCCATGTGACTGGCTAGACTGCTTCCAGTACCCAAACTGGTTCACTGAAAGTTACCACAGGTGTCTCTATAGTACATGATAATTTTCAGTTTTAACATATACAGAGAAAGTATTCAGAAAACTCATTGCCTATATAAATAGTCATTCCTGCTTCACATCACCACACTAACTAGCTGCATATTGAAGGTTGTGTCTCTGCGTGTGAATGTTTTCAGCTTGGAGGAAAATCTGAACATACTAGAGGTCTAGTGACACCCCAGATAGGTTAATCCTTACTTGAGCAAGGAGTTGAACTAGATGTGACCTTCTGAGTTCCCTTCCAGCCCTAATTTTTTATGATTCTATGATGGCCTTCTCTTCTGGATTAGGTTGTCAGCAGTACTCAAAGTAAGTGAATAGATGTCCAAGACTGGCATAATTTGTGGAGTACAGAACTGACTTAAAGGAGTGTGAGAGAAGCTACAGCAGGCTTTCAGAATTGTAAATAGAATTGTTACTGCTTGATGGTTTTGTTTTTTTTTATCATACTGATTTTAAAAGTAGTTGACATTCAAGCAACATCAATTTAGTTTCAACACAAATGTGTAATAGAATTTACTTCACCACTTTGAAAGTCCCCAGCCTTGTCAGACTTCTTTTTACTGCATCTCATGCTATGTTGTTATACTGTTATAAAAGCAAGGTGCACTTTTTTTTACATTGCTGTTGAAACAGCTCACCAAAGTGTGACATATATTCTGTCAGTAATGTCCTTCAGTCCCGTGTGGACATCTTTCTGAAAGCCCAGCCAGATGTTGCAGCCTTTGTTACGCAGGAAATCAAACTAGATGGTCACAAGGGTCCTTTCTGATATGGAAAAGCTATGATTTGTTCATTGTTTATATATTATTTAGAATTAAAACATTGACCTTGTGTTTATTTGTAGTAATCTTGTGTTTATTTGTAGAACGAAAATGTTTAGTATGTACTTTTCTTTGAAAAATGATATTCTTGCATGTTAATTTTTTCTGTATAGTCTGTTCCTGGAAGGACCTTCCGTGAGCGTCCATCAGCAGGATACATTAGGTCACATTTTCGTGTAAATTTGTTTTTTATAGTTCTAAGAACAATGACCTCCACCAGCAGCATGAGGAGTATGTGATGCTGAAACAGCAGCTGGAGAGTAAACTCCAAGAGGCTGAAGGAGAGCTTGTTTTACAGAAACAGGTACAGGGGTTTACAAGAGAGTTTTGTGTTTTGGGAGCCATGCTAGCTAGATTTTTCTACCTTTTAATCCTTCATTTTTTTATAGGCAGCTGAAAGGATGCAGTATATCTCAATATCTTGGATAGGCACTTAACAAGTAATCATTTAGACATTCCTTCATAGCTGTAATGTCACATTTATATGAGATGTGCAGTAGCTTTGCTTTAGTGCTCTGTGTCAGCAGTACTTGTGGCTTTTGCTTTACTTAC
Organism: Crocodylus porosus; assembly: GCF_001723895.1. NCBI lineage: Eukaryota > Metazoa > Chordata > Crocodylia > Crocodylidae > Crocodylus > Crocodylus porosus. The sequence goes on from NW_017728954.1 coordinate 94,784, forward strand.
TTGTTTGGCAACCTCTCCTGAGGAATCAGTAAGATTGTGTTTAGTAATCTGAGAGAGTGTAAGATTCTTATAAGGATACATCCAGTACACTGTGCTAAATTTGCTAACCTTGAAATTTCAAGGAAGGTCAGCTCCTCTAAATCAGAAATGGGTTTAAGCAAACATATAGGCTGTATAATCACAATGACGTGCTAGCACTTTGTATTTATAATTTCAGGGTTCCTTTTTTTCCCACAGTTCAGGGGATCAAACCTGGGTAAGCCATTAACCATGTCCTAGACTGCTTGTTAACATGGCTATCCCAAGGAAGCCATAAATTGTCGCAGCATTATTAAGCAGTTTAAGCACCTAATTAATATGTAAAATGAACTATCTTATTGAAATAAAGAAATGGACACCATAAATTGCAAGTAATACTGACTATACATGTTTTTAAGTAATACCTTTTACGTACTTAATCAAACTCTTGAACTGAAATACCTTATGAAAATAAAGCTGTACTATGCACAACATGAATTGTAACTAATACTATATACACTTTATTAAAGGATATTATGAGAGAGAGTTTACTGAAACTGAATGTTAACCTTGAGACAGGTAGTTCATGCTGTGTATTAAATGTGAGCATGCTGCACCCAGCCGCAGTCATTGGAGATATTCTCTATCTCTGTGGGGTGATCACTTGTCTATATACTGGGATGGCACACTCAGCATCTACCGAGGCTGTTGGACTTGAGGCATTGTCTTACCAGGGCATAAAGATGTCGAAACCAGTTACAGTGGAGTTGCATCTTACGCGGGGGTTAAGTTCTGAAGTCAGTGTGTAAGGCGAAAATCCCGTATAGTCAAAATTATGGAATCTTGATGGCGCAGATGCTAGATTTGGTCTCAGTTCCCACATGCCTCTTGGACTATGAGAGGCACGTGGGAACTGAGACCGACTGAGGGAACAGCAGTTTCATGTCTCCCATCTCACACTCACTCTGGGGCATACGCTCATTGAGTGGAATGGCGGGTGGAATCTCCTGCACTATTTAAATTGTTATTTTTCTCTTTCTTTTTTTGCCAAGCACGTATAGTTGAATTTGCGTAAGTTAGATGCACATATGATGCAACTCCACTGTACAGACAGTCCCAGAACAGAGGCACAGACCCAGGCATCTGGCACTCTTTGACAAAGCTCACATAGGCAGCATGTTCATCGTTATGCTCTTTCCCCCATCCTGGGATTGCTTTTAGTAGCTGAGGGTCAAAACTCAGCAAAGACACCTGGTTGAGGTCCAAAATATAAAAATCCCTAGGGAACGGGGCAGCTGACTATCTGAATTGTGGTGGAAGTGACATGTTGTACCTGTAGTAACGTTTCAGCTTCACAGCTATTGCCTGGACTAGCTCCCTTCTGCTCTGGTTTTTAGAAGGGCAGCTTGACAGTTCTTACAATGCCTTGTCTTTGACCCAGCTTATCAAATCTGTCACCTGATTTTGTGCGTGGTGGATTGCAACCTGCCGGCCTTCAAACCAGGTCAGGAGCTCCATGAACCAGGTGGCAATGTTGGCCACAAGCATCACCTGATTTTGAATGTCGCCTTGCTCTAAGAGTTCGGAAAGCTTTATTTCGCATGCACGGTGTGCTGGGTGTGATTTTTCAGCTCCTTGCTCACAAACTGGTGGTAGTGCTGTGTGTACTTGGTGTGGTAACAGACTGTGTTGAACCAGGAATTCCACTGTATGACCACAGGTTCCAGTGGCCGTGGCACAGTGGTATGTGAGTGCCCACTTTGACTGGCAATGGACACCCTGTACCGAACCTTATGACCTGGACAGTGCTTGAAGGCTTTCTTGAAAGAAAACACCAAGCTATCCACCTTGGGGAACTGCATGTGCCAGAGGAGATTTACTGGGGACAGAATGTGTGCATTGCAGGTGACTTGAACAGTGTCGGGCAGCATTCCTTGGAGTACATCGGAGAAAGCCTTGCACATGTACATGGCGTTGTCAGACAGGAACGCTGACATCTTGATAAAGTCTATGCCGTAGCTGACAGTTACCTTCATGATAGTGTGGGATACAGTGGAAAAATTGACAGAGGTGAGGTGGACTGGCTGAGTTTGGTTAGTCCAGCTCCCTGGTACAAATATGCAGAATGTAGTTGTCCTGAGTGTCCAAGGCAGCCTTTGTGGACTCTACATGTGAAGCAATCACTGAGGAAGAGAATCCTGGCGAAGCTTGTTGGTATACAGAAAACTGCTGGTGTTGGGCTCATTTTGTTTCAGGTAGTTCCTTAACTTGGGGTGATCAAGTTTCGCTAGTACAGTGGTCACCAACCAGTGGATCTTGATCCACCGGTAGATCTCAGAGCCTCTTAGAGTCTATCTGAGGCTTTGGTGGGGGGCTGAGTGCCCATGTGCATGCATGTGCATGCCCCAGGTCAGTCTGTGATGGAGGCAAGGGGTGGGGGCTAGATTGAGGGCCCTGTGGTGAGGGACAGTGCCTCAGAGACAGGAGCAGGATTAAATTGAGTGGGGCCCTAGCTGGGTGGGACTTACCTGCTGGGTGGGGGAGGGGCAGGGGTGGCACTGACGCATGGTGGATCTTGGGTTGCTTTTAAGTGCCAAAGGTGATCTACTTAAATAGGTTAGAGACCACTACTCTAGTATGATTCTGGCTTCTGTGAAAGCCTCTGTGAGGGAAGAAGCCGGCTCTCACCTTGCCAAGCCACTTTTCATGGTCCCTTTAAACAGGGAGGACATGGTCACTTGCTTCTTGCTCTGACCTTCAGCCTTCCTCTTCATGTGTGCCTTGGATTTCAGGTACAATTGATGTTGGATTTCCTGGACACACCCAGAGTTAGATTGTAGATGGTGCAGAAGAGTCTGCCACCATCTGTGTGCAAGGTCCCTGCTGAATACTATCCTGTATGGTCCACTGCTAAAACATATTTGGCAGTCTTGGAAGATTTTTTTTTTTTTTTTTTTATTCATATCTTCTCTTTCTCATGCAGACTGAACAGCCATGCTACAGGAGCATGCCTGCAGGTGCTTTAAAAGCTGGTGCCAAAACCATTCCATCTTCTCAGGCTGGCCCCTGACTAGCTCCTGGACTGAGCCTACATCAGGGGCTCAGCCTCCAGTTTGCTCCTTTTCTCCCTTCTTCCTCCCCACCATGCCTCAGGATGCCAGGGCTTCCTGCCCTTTTCTGTTTGCAGCTCCCACCCCCCTCCCGTGCCCCGCTCACTGGCTGTTTTCACACTTTTTTGCAGTCTCTTCATTTTGCAGTCCCTGTGCTTTTCTGCAGGGGATGTACTGATTTCATGGTTTCTGTGAAAATTGCAAATCAGGTAGATCCCTATATGTAAGACATTGTTTTATGTAATGCAGGAATTTTGTTTCCACTGACCTGTTTTTTTTAAATTCCCCAATATTATTGTGGCACTGGTGGTGTTCCATTCATGCAAGTGGTGCTAGGAAATCTAGCATATATCAGATACCTGGTTTTAGTCAATGTGTTGTTAAACTCTTTAGAGCATATTGAAGTAACACAGTGGTTAAAACACCAATGATGGTTGGGACGTGGCATGTACTAGAGTACCTATTACTATATATATTAGTGAGGCTGCACTAGCAATAGCAACAGTGGGAAATCGTGTGTGGTGAGTGTGTGTGTATGCACGCAAGTGTGCACATTCATAAAATTCCGTATATACTGTATTCCACTACAGGAACTGCTGGCAGAGTTTGATGCAGAAATGAAAAAGAGAGAACTTGAGTTTCAACAGCAGGAAGATGAGATGAGTAATTTAGTTTTGTCTCATAAACTCAAGGTAATTCTCATTAAGCTTTTTTTAAACCTAAAAAGGGCACATTTTATTACTTTAATCCCAAGTTTTATTCTGTAAATGTATAGAAAAGTTACATACTTCCTTGCTTCACCGGTAGATTAAGGGCATTGTTCAAGGACAGTAGAAGATAGAGATATTTGAAAGGTGAATTTTAAATTTTGCTCATGGTTATCACCAGTGAGAAAATGTATATATGGGTCTCTGGAGGCCTTGTCACGTTCTCACAAGATTAGCCAAGAAATGTACAGAAAGCATAGGTTCTGCACAGAGAGGTCAGTTCAATGTAATTTGAATAAGATGTTTTTGTTACTAATATCATAGATTTCATAGACATCAGGGCTGGAAGGGACCTCGGGAGATCATCGAGTCCAGCCCCCTGCCCAAAGGGCAGGAAGTCAGCT
>NW_017728954.1:99033-120612 GCF_001723895.1 Crocodylus porosus
CACGCAGCCACCTCCTCCCAGGGAGCGAGGAGTTAACCCCTTCCCACCACGAGCCCACTTACCTCCGGCTGTGCTGGGGGTCGGCAGGGGGCTCTGCGGCTGCTGAGGGGGCTTCGGGGGAGCGGGGGCACAGCGGGCTTCACCCGCGCGTCTCTCACCGCTTTGGAGCCTGAACTAAATATCAGTTTATTTTAATAAGTTGTTTTAGTTTTTTAAAAGGGCTTATGAAGTTTGTACTACTTAAAGCTAGTTAAAGTATATGTTGACCCTTTTGCAATAAATAATGTGACTGAAGGTTGCCTAGAGGCCAGTCACTACTTCGGTCTGCCTACCTGTCTAGTCAGGCCACCCACCTGACTGTCCTGCCACACCTTTGTTGTATTTAAATAGTTGTTTGTAGGTGGGAGACTGCCCATTTAATTCCCTAATGCCAAGGGCATAATACATGGCTCCAGCCTGCCCTTTGCTGTGTCCCATGCCTTGCAGATGGCATCCAAAAGTGACTTCCAACTGTCCCAGCCCCATTGCTGGGTTGCATTCAGCCTCTGGCCCAAGCTTGGCCTCAGGTGTCCTTAGACATGCCTAGACCACATGGCCCCTCACTGGGGCCTCTGCTTCAGCTGGCCTACGGATAGTCCAGAAGGCCCCTTTGGACCCTACTCTACATGGCCTCCGGCAGCCCTCAACTCTGCCACCTCACTAGGGCCTCTGCTCCTGCCGTCCTACGCATAGGCTTTCAGGTTCCCTTGAGCCTTACTCTACGCAGCCTCCAGCAAGCCCCTCGCCCCCTCACTGGGGCTTCTGGGCCTTATGCCCCATAGGCCTCTGGTCCCTCTAAGTGGACCTGGAACCCATGTCAGGCCCCATTCAGTGGACCTGGCTCCCTGTGCTTTTCTGTCGGGGTATGCTCCCCTAGCCTTTCCCCTCTCTGGGATATTGCAAGGCAACAGGGGCTAAGGCTTTACGGTGTCCCATCCTCACCTTTCACTGGAGAGGCACAGGTGTGGCATTTCCTGGAGACTGCCCCACCACACCATCCTATCTCAGCAGGTTGTAGTTTTAGGTCATGCCCCAGGACCAGGAACGTCCTCCATCCCTATAGATCCTATCCTGAACCTCCAGGTGTTCTGAGAGCAGCAGTACACTACTGCAGCTGGAAGATGTTCACTCTTTAGCTTCCCAGTTGCAACTCCTGGCCCTGCTTCATAGGCCTGGTTTTATACTAAAGCAGCCAGGCCCTCTTCCAATCAGGCAGCCTTCTAGTTGCCATGTGCCCCCCCCGATCGGCTATGTTATTGCCTGCAGGCTGCTCTGCTGCCTGCTCAAGCCCTTGCACATAGTGACAAAAACTTTATTGGTGTATATGTTGTTGTGACCACCCCTGAGGCAGGGATTGCAAACTCTTCTCCAAATGAGTTAGTCCCTAAGGGCATCTATACACATACCCTGGCGGGGGGAGGGGAGCACTTTAATTAAAGTGGCTCTGAGAGCTGATCTAATTAAACCACCCACAGTGCTATGTATATTCAGCGTCCCGTATTTCAAAATGACAGTGGGGGCATTTTAACTAATTAAAGCTCGTTAAATGAGCTTTAAAGTGCCCCCGCCACCATTTTGAAATGTGGGGCCAATGAATACATGCAATGCAGAGACTGCTGGAGTGCGCTAATTAGCACACTCCAGCAGACTTGATTAATCAAGTCTGCTCCGAGGTGTGTCAATTGGCACTCCAGCGGTCAATTTCTAGAGACTATTTTCTAGTTTTAAGGTTTGTTCTCTTTCTTTGAAAGGTTAAGTTATTGGGCAGAGAACTGGAGGCTTTGAAAGATGCTGAGATGAAAGCTGCAAAATCATTGCAAATGGCAGAAAGGACTAATCTGAGATTGGAAAAAGAGCTCAAATGCAAGGACTGGGAATTTAAGGATCTCGCAGCTGTAAAAGATGCTCGGTATTGTATGGCTCCAGTTATAAATTAGGGAAATTGCTTCGCAGCTTGCTATTTACTCTTTTCCTTTCCATACTTCTTTCATATTTTAGGGACAGAACTGCTACTTTTTATTTTATTTCCTTTCAAATGATTGCTGTTTTAGAATAAAAGAATTAGAAGGTGAACTTCATTCAGTGAACCTGATGTGGAAAAAAGAGGAGGAAACATTTAGAAGAAAGTAAGTATTGTTTATGTATAACACTGAGAATGACAGTGTTTTTTATGTTCTTTTAAAGTAGAATTTTTCACTCTGGGACAGGGTGGTGGTTTTGGCCTATAAGGCCCTAAACCTGTGATTCTCAACCAGGGTGACTTGAGATCCTCTTAAGGGTTCCATGGGGTGCCACGCAATATTAGCAGTGTTAGGTGTGCAATGAGCATTCATAAGATAAACCCCAAGATTTCAAATAGGAATCCATATTGTCAAAAACATTATGAGCTGATGTGATCTTTCTGAGTCCTACGCAACAGAAAAGTTGTTTTATTATTTTTCTGTAATAAAACAATGAGTGAAAACTCAGATCTGGCATTTTCAGAAGAGTGTCTTGAGTCTATGGAAGTTGATGAACCACTGGCCTAAGTGGCCTGGGCCCTACCACTGCTTTCTTTATGCCCTGTCTTGATCCTTAATGTTAGTTGAGGTACCTCCTGCAAATGCCATCTTTGACCCAAGTTTACCTGGCAGAAACACATGGGAGATCATTCTCCCCTGTAACCCTGCAGCTTTGGAACTCCCTCTCCCTTGAGGCCCACCTGAGCCTGTTGTCAATAGGGCTACTTTGCATGGAGGAAGTTAAGCAACAGTTTAAGTGCTGTGCTAAATTGGAGCCAGTCTCATTGCAATTGTATATCATAGATCTCTCTTCTTTTGTCATTTTAGTCTGTACTGACTTATGCCTTTTGAACAGCAGTATTTCTGGTGGGGGAAAAAGTTAACTTGTTTTTGCTGATAGATGGGATTCAGTCTAATGCTTTTAATTCTTGATCTGGCAGCTTCTACATTTAGTTCTGTAGACTAGCAACAAACTGGTCTACACATTGCCCTACGGCGATGGAGTGACATGCTCCATCACCATACGATGCGCTACAGCGATGTAGTGATCACATGTATCTATATGTCATCACCAGCTACGTCGCCATAGCAGCATGGTCCCCATCTATAGGGTGCTGCAAAATCTAAGCACGTGCTGCATGCACGCTGCAGTAACAGCCCATACTGTGCTGTCTTTTAGTACTTCCAAAAGAAAGTACTAAAGCACGGCACAGTAACAGCGTTGCTGTTTGGCGACGTGTAAATACGCCCACAGTTGACAGGATATTTGTTAGTTCTCTTCAACTGCTCTGTGGTGCATATCATTTGGGTAATTGTGCCTCTTCATTTTAAATCTTGATGTCATGGGAAAAACCTAAACAAACAGTAATCTTATTTTGCATATTTACGTTTTTTAGACATGAAGTTCTGGATCGCTTTGCCAAGGAAAAGGAAGCAGTACTAGCTTCAGTGAAAGAAGCTCATGCTGAGCAAGTACAGAAGTGGGAGAATCATATAAGAGAACTGCAAATAAGCCATGAAAATCTGGAAACAGAATTGCGTAGAAGTGAGTGGAGTCAAGCAGATTGCTTGAGAGAGAAAGATGCTCTTATTGAAAAGTGAGTAGGACTTGATTTGTCTTTGAATTCAGAACATTAAGGGCAGTGTTGTGCATCATTATGGATTTGAATAAAAAAGTGTATAGTTCAAGTTAGACTCTTTAGAACATGGCCAGGTTTATAATTTTTCAAATAGATCCAGTGTTGTATTCTTTCCTGAGGGAAGGTATCAATATCATGAGATGTTGTTCTGTAGAGAGCTTTGTTCAATATAATGTTATACGAAATAAGGCAGGACTCTGGAGAAAGCACCTAATTGCCTAAAACTATCTAGTCAGTGAGGCTGGGCTTTGTTTTGTTTTTTTTAAAAAGAGAGTGCTTTGCTGAATTGTGTCCTTGCACAGAGGGGGCATTGTGTTCAGGACAGAATATTCTAGCACTAGGAAACGGTTTTTATTTGACCTTCCTGTGTTAAAAGACCATTAAAGATAAAGAGCAAAGCATTCTAGAGAGATACCAAAAGTAATGTTACATACACATTTTTTTTTTCTTTTGCTGTTTCACATCTTTGTTACAGTACCATCATATGCCCTTATTTTTGTGGTGTCCCTGCTTGGTTCTGGATGCATACTGGATAATGCAGAGTGAGTTAGGGGAGAGATAGAAGAATTTCATTTATCTTTCCCTTTTACATCTTCAAGTTGGCAGAGCCTCACAAAATTTGTACTACATTGTTGAAGGAAGCGATTGAAGAAATTTTGGCACCATTAGCAACAATATTTGCAAAGCTGTGGGTGCTCCGCAAGGTCCCAGAAGACTAAAGAAGGGCTAACAATGTCTAGCTTTAACAATGAGAAAAAAGACGACTGGGGCGTTGAAGCCCATCAGCCTGATTTCAATACTTGGGGAAGCTACTAGATCAATTTATAAAATTATCCATTTGTAAGTATCTAGAGGAGGAAGATGTGATTAGCAGGGATCCTGATTTCCAATCATTATAACAGAATACATTCTAAATACCTATATATTTTGACATTTGACTTTGCGTTTTTTTATCATGGAAAATCAGAGCTCTGCCCCCTTTACTTTACCTTTACCTGCCCCCCCCCCCTGCTTTGTGGTACTGATCAGCCCTGATATTCTGGTGCCCTGCTCTTGCCCACGCCATTGCTCCTCGCTCCCAAGCCACAGTCCCCCCAGCCCTGCCAGTCACTTCTGACCCAAAGTCATGTTCTCCTCCCTCCCCCATTCCTGCCATGCTGGTCCACCTTACTCCTGACCTGCAGACTTGCAGCCTCCCACCTCCCTGGCTCTGCTGGTGCCCCTCACTCCCAATCTGCAGCCCTCTGTCCCTATCAGGGCTCCTCAGTCCTGACCCACAACACTCCTGTCTCCCCTAGCCCTCCTGGAGGCAGCCCCCAAATTCCCAGACCCAGTGGCTGCATCCTGCCCACTCACTGTTCCCTGCCCATGGGCACCAGCCACAGCTGACCAGCAGTGCCCAAGCCCCAGCTGCCACAGCCAGAGTAGAGGGAGATGTGTGGACCACCCCCCCTCTTTTCCCCCATGGAGCCTGTGGGGGTGGGGGCAAGAGTGGGGTAGGATGTGAGCTGACCACTGCATGGCTTGGGGCTCCCTGCCCTGCTGCCCTCCACTCAGGGGCCTCCAAGGCCCAGTGGGTGGGATCTGGTGCAGGAGGGCAAAGCAGGTATGGGGAACCTCAGTGCTACTACCCCCACTACCACCAGGAGCTCCACGCCAGCTGAACTGCTAAGGTGAGGCATTCCCTGCCTGTCTGGCAGCAGTGGGAGAGGCAGCAGTAGTGTGGTGTTCTGCCCCCCTCCTGCTGCTGGGTGGGCAGGGGGCGCCTCACCTTGGTGGTGCACCTGGTATGGGGCTTCCAGTGGTGGCAGCGGCAGCACTATTGAGCCTCCCCACCCCACTCCACCCTCCCATGTCAGGTTCCACTCACTGGGCTGCAGAGGTGGCTCATGCCCAATGCCAGTCCAGCCATGCTGTAGCCCCACACCCCACTGTACATGCAGAAATCTGGGGGGTCACGTACTCCCCATTCTCCCCCCCGGCACTCTTGTCCCACGTCTGCCTCCCTCCATGCCTCCTGCTGCTGCCAATGCAGAGGGTGCTGAGGTAGTGGGCAGGCTCCATGGCACAAGGCAGCTCAGTCCCTAGCCCCTGGCTGCCAAGAGGGAAAGCTCTGCACTGCACATGCTGTCCCATACCCCCCCCAAACACATGTGTGAACCACGCACACATGTGGTGGCCCCAGCCTTGAATCACCCTTCCCCACTCCCCCTGCCCCAAGCTGCTGGTTGCAGGCTGGAACTCTACCAGCCTGCAAGAGGATACCTGTGTTTTTCTTCTCTAAGGGGGAAAACCCCATGTTTTTTCTATGGGAAATGGAAACTTGGATCCCTGGTGATCAGTAACGGGTAATATGGATTAACAAAACATGCCAAACCAACTTGATTTCCTCTTTTGACAGAATACCTAATTGCTTGGATGAAAGGAATTGGACTCCTCTTCCTTTTAGGCTTTTGATTATAGAGTCCTAGAGAAGGAGAGCTGTATAGGGCCTCCAGGGGTTATCTAGTTCAGCCCTTAGCCGGAGGCAGAATCATCCGTATCCAAGCCATCCTCTAGAAAACTATCGTGTAACAACGTATGAGAAAAACTATGTAGTTAATCCTTATACAGTCACAAGACATAACACCCTAATCTGCCACAGATAAAGCAGGGAAGCCATCCTGCTGCTGCCAAGGTTGTTAAAATATGCTTGAGTACTCCAAGGAAGAGACCCATGCCCCATGCTATAGAAGAGGGCAAAAGTCCATACCAATCTGACCATAGGGTAGAATTCCTTCCTGACCCCAAATATAGCAGTCAGTCTGACCCTGAGTGGAGGAGTAAGACCCACTGGCCAGGAACTTTTGGGTTCAAGTCCCAGCAGGAACATTGGTACACTGCAGTCAAAATCATCTGCTGTGGCTGCAGCCACCACCCAGTACTTCTGAGGAAGGCTTTAAAAAACCCCCAGACATGTAGCAACCAGAGGAGAAAAAAGTTCCCTTCCAGCCCCATGTGACAAAGCTCAGAAGTCTGGGAAATACCCATCGCAGAACATAAACATAGCTTCTTGAATGCTTCCAATGAAAGAGATTCCACAACTTCCCTGGGTAGTCTATGCCACTGCCTCACTGTTCTAATAGTGAAGAAGTTTTTCCTGATACTTAATATTGCTGCAGCTTCATGCCTTTGGTTCGTGTCCTACTCTGCAGCAAAAGAGAAAAGGTGTTTTCCCTCTTCTTTATGGTAGCCCTTCAGATGTTTGAAGATTGCTATCATGTCCCCTCTTAAGTGCCTTTTTTGCAAGTTTGAACCTACCTATTTCCTTCAACCTCTCCTCGTATGACTTGCCTTCCAAGCCTGCTATAATTTCTGTTGCCCACTTCTGGGCCTTCTCTCACTTTTCCATGTTCTTTAAAATGTGGAATCCAAAACTGCATGCAGGTCTCTGAATGAGGCCTACCCAGTGCTGACTAAAGAGGGGCTATCACGTCTTGCACCTAATGCTTCTTTTGATCATTCCAAAACCGCATTCACCCATTGTGCAACTGCACCACCGTGCAGACTCGTTTTGAGTCTGTGATCTACCAAGACTTCCAGATCCTCCTCTGTAGTGCTGCCATCCAGCCAGGTGTCACCCATTTTATATTTGTATTTTTGATTCTTCTTCCTGAGGTGCAGCACCTTGCCTATGTCAGCATCAAACTTCATCCTGTTAGCTCCAGCCCACCTTTCTAATCTGTCAAGATCCTTCTGTACTGTGCTCCTGTCCACATATTTGCAGTGCCTCGCAATCTTATCTCCTCTCCAAAACTTGCTCAATAACTCTTACTTCCAGCATCCAAATAATTAATAAACACATTGTACAGCAGAGAAGAGAAGACTGAGGCGGGATTTGATTACAGCCTTCAAATACCTGAAGGACAGTTATTGAGAGGATGGAGATGGGGTTTTCTCTGTGGTCATAGGGGATAGGACTAGGAGCACCAGCCTCAATGTGCAGCAGGGGAAAATTTAGGTTGTAGATTAGAAGGAACTCTCTGACTCTGGGTGGTCAAATATTGGAACAGGCTACGTAGAGCAGTTGTGGAATCTCCATGCTTGGAAGCTTTCAAGAGCAGATTAGACAGACTTGGCTGGGATGGTTTAGTCAGGACTGACCCTGCCCTAAGCAGGTGGCTGGACTAGATGACCTTGTAGCCCTACTTTCCTATGATCCTATATGGACACTAGCTTCATTTTTACTGGGTGTGAAAAGTGACAGTAATAAAACTATAGTCAAGATAGCTCAGGGAGACAGTAACTTAATTAGGGAACCTGCTAGAGCCTGGCTAGGGTAGAAGAAAGCCTGTTTGTCTGAAGTATCTGCATTTTCTACAGTAGTACACAGTTAGAAAACATGCATTTCTGACTCTGAGAAGTGGAACATTTTGTGATTATTTATAAAAATAAAAAATTGTCCCTGAACAGAGCTCTCTACAGGACAATACCACATGATTTGTTTGCCTGCCCTCTTAAAAGAAAGATTTTTAAAACAATGAATATTTTGTATTTTTTTGCACAGGCTTCAAGAGGAGCTAGTAACAGTAAAAACAAGGTGGGATTCTTATTTATCTCAGGTCTTCAAGGAAATGGTTTCTAAAGACCTCCAAATACAGTCATTCTGTGAAGCAGTTGTGAAACTGAGAGCACAGTTGGCCAGATTCCAGCAGGATATAGACAGGTAAAGGGTTTTAAGAACCTGCTAAACCATTGAGCCACTTACAGTTCTTGGCTAGGATAAACATTTAGAATGAAGATTTTTGAAAGTTCTCAGTGGGTGCATCTACTAGGGGTGTGCAAAGTGGGCCCTATTCAGTTTGGATTTGGATTCGTCCCGAATCAGGGACAGTGATTTGATTCGTTGATTTGAATCGCTGTCCCTGATTCAATTCAGCTGAATCTGAATCTGAAGATCTGATGCTGATTTGGAGAATCAGCGATTCAGACACAGACACCGCCCCCCCTCCCCCATGCCCTCCCAGCTCAGCAGTTGGTTGTGGGGGGACCCTGGGTGCCCTTCTCAGACCCAGGAGGCACCAGGTGCCAAGCTGGGGAGCCACGGGGGGTTCCCCCAGTGTGCTCCCCTGCAGACCCGTAAGTGGACCAGAAGTGCTTCTGGTCTACTTCTGGGTCTGCTGCCAAGCTCGCTGGGGAGCCCCCTGTGCTCCTCTGGGATACTCCATGGACCCCAGCATCACAGCATTCACAAGCTACCTGGTACCTAGAGGTATGTAGAAAAACATTTAAAGCTGTCTCTATGTCCATATCACGGAATCTTTCCAAATCTCTCTGAATTGATTCAGAGGGTTCTGATTCGATTCAGAGAGATTAAAGGATCCTCTGATTCGATTCGGATTTGGGGATTCATCCACCAAACTGGGCCAAATCTCCACTGAATTGAATCGGGGACCAAATCTTTGCACAGCCCTAGCATCTACACGTGTGCATTAATGCACATTAAAGCGTCACTAGAAAAAGTATGCTTCTGCTACTGTGTATGAAAATAGGCTAATGCACATTGTGTCACTTAAAAACTGTGTTCTTCAGTTTATACATGTTAAAATAGGGTAATGCACATTTCCTAGTACCTCACAATAGAGATTGCCAATAGACGAGCGCGGAAGCCGCTCCAACACACTGGAATTTCAGCACGTTGGAGCAGATTTGATTAATCGAGTCTGCTGGAACATGGCAATTACCGCACTCTGGTAGCCTCATGCGTCTCGTGTATCAGCATCTCTGTGCTTAAAAATGATGTTGGGGTGATTGAACTAAAGCTCATTGAACGAGCTTTAGTTCAAATGCCCCCACCGCCATTTTTAAGCACAAGGGATGCCCATACATGAGATGTGGCAGCACTTTAATTACAGTGGCTCTGAGAGCTGCTCTAATTAAAATGCCAGCCCCTCCCCACTACCACTACCCCCAGAGCATGTGTAAAAGTGCTGTGAGGTACTAGATTTAATGCACATGTAGATGTGCCCAGTGATATCTTTGGTCTTTGATCCCAGTTAAGTCAGTAGGAGGTTCCAAACCACGGATAAGTGCTTTTGACAATCTCAAATTTAGTTTGATTCTTTTTCTGTCTCCCATTTACCCAAGCACCAGTGATACTCAATTCAAAGAGTGTCTTGTGTTCCTTTTCTCTTAATACTCCGATCTGAAGAAACGTCACTGTTCATTGTGTTTTGGCCATCCTGTAGTTCCTTCCCCCCCCTTCTTGTCCCTTCCAATACCTTTTCTTTTTCCTTGTAGGTAATTTCTTTTTTTTTACTTCATTTTGTTTATTCGGTTGATGTGGGTTTTGTTGTGAACTTAGTACTGCTATATTTGTCAGTTTTCTTTATGGAATGAGTTGGGTTTTTTTGTCCAACTACTACTTGCATATTACTTCCTCAGTTCATAAAGGGATTTAATTTACATGTACTTCCAGATTTGTCCTTTACCTTCAGTTCCATAACTAGCTAAATTAGTATATAATACAAAAGTTGCTATTCCTCAAGTTGTCTTCAGTCTCTCTGGCATTCAGAAGTTGGCTGGTTATCTTTTGAACTGTAATATTTCAGTGATTTAGGGCATGGCTAAGCAATCGCATGGAACCAGATTAATGGGAGTAGAGGCTTGCCACAAAACAGCTGGTGCATGGTAGCTGTGTTCCTACAATCCATTAAAGTGAAACCGGGGCAGCTTATTCCTGAACAAAACCAGGCCTGTATAAAACAGGGCCAAAATGCTCCAGTTTAGCTTTCACTTACTGTGGGGAATGGTCACATGGGCATGTGAAGAGTTACTGCTTTTGGCTCTTCTGCAGTAAGTCCTAACCTTGTAAACTCACCTTAGTTTGATCCATGTTTCCACATAGTCAAACCTCCCAGAGCTTGAAGCATTGGACATGCCATGTTTCTTTCTCTACTTCATGGTGTCTTAGCATGTGAAATAGAAGTTCGGGAAACTGAAACAAAAATTCCCCTTGCACCTTTGTATCATAGGTATAAACAGCAGTTGTCTCTGGCGGCAGAACGAGAACAGATTCTGGAGCAAGCTAGAGTACAAGCTGAACTGGACTGGCAGCGGCGCTGTGAGAATGCTGAAAGGAATCATTATCAGAAATCAGAAGATCTAATACAGAAACTGTCAACAGCTAGGGACCAGGTCATTACTGGGCTGAATTGAATTTCATCTATAGTTTCATAGTTTCATAGTAGCTAGAGTCGGTTACATGGTGGTGTAGACTGCATGTTTAGATATAAAATAACCAGGGGAAGGCTAATGCTTCTTCTGTAGATCAAGTTCAGGGAACCAACCAGGGGCTCTTTGTCTTCAGTACCCTTCTAGTATGACCCTTCACCCTTACCCTTATGCAGGATGTCTGTGCACCCCTCCTGGTTCTTGCCCATTCATGCCTGTGCACTGTCTTCCCATTCTTTTCTCCCCTGACATTTGGGGCGCTTGGTGCTTCTCATTTTCCCCTTTCTGCCCCAGTACATCCCCTTTCTCTGCTCGTATTGTTTTTCTCCTGACAGGCTGGAGGCTTTTTTTTTTTTTCCCCAGGGTGTCAAAATTCAGACTTTGTCAGGAGGAGGATAGAGGTATTATACTGTAAGATCTTAGTGCAGGGGTGGGCAAAATATGGTCCATGCACTGGAAATCGCCTGCAGTGGGTCTTTGTCCAGCCTGTAGCAAGTCCCTTGGTCCCACCTGGCCCAGGCACAGTCCAGGTAGTGACAGCACCTTCCGGCTGCTGCTGCCACTGGCCTCAGCCCCATAGTACTGGTGAGGACCCACACTGCACAGCCCTGACCTGGCACACCCTGCACCTGCTCCAGACTCTCCCATCCAGGCTCAGCTGTGGTGGTGGCACTGGACAGAAGCTATTGCTCAGAGCGGGGGGGAAGCAGCCCCTCCCCATCGCCACCTCCAGGCTGTTTCTGCTGCAGCCGCCCAGAGCCTGCAACGCGCAGGGCCGCCCTGTCCCTGGCTGCCCACCAGGGAAGCGGTGGCACTGGAGAGCAGATGCAGGGCAACCTGGTGTGGCTCAGGCTTTGGGCGACTGCAATGAGCAACAGCTTCTGCCTCGTGCTGCCACTGCTGCTGGGGCTGGAGGGGAGCGTCCAGGAACTGCTGACGCCTGCAGGCCCAGGGGACACCATGGGCAGCTGCTGTGGAGCAGGTGAGGGGTAGGGGAGGCCGGGTCAGGGCTGTACCCAGGGTTCCTGCTGAGCCGCTCCTGCGGGGGTGAGTCTGGGGCAGGCTGAGGCTGCACGCTGCTGGCGGTGGTGGGGAGGTACTGCAGAGCATGCGGGCTTCAGGCTGTCGGGCAGGTACTGACTGGCTCGGGGGGGGCACACATAGGGACTCCCATGTACACTCCCACAGCTACACCCTCCCCCACACACAGTCACACACCCCACAAGCAACACCCCCCACACACCCTCCCCCTCCCCCCACATCTCTGGGGGGTGTCTTGCTCACTGCTACGCATGCACACCCCAGAGACCCCCACAAACCCCGTACCCACCCCCACACATCCCTACAGACACCCCCACATCCGCACACACCCACAGTCCCCCCCTTCCCTCCCCCACAGTATAACTCATTTTGAGGTATTATGCAATCACTTCTATATACACCACACAAACACACAAATCAGGACAAAAATGTTTTTAAAATAAAATTAAAATATGTTATCGTCAGTGCTTGAAGTTTAGTATATAATTTTTTTTTTCAGTTCCAAGATGGCACACTCCCTTCCCAAAAGGAGTACTTCTGGGGGCAAGGGGAGGGACTTCTGGTGGCAAATGTCAGGGGTTGGAGGGCAGGATTTCCAGTCCCAAGGTGATGACCAGGGGGCAGGACACCTGTCAAGGGGTGGGTCAACCCTTGTGATATATCATCAAAACTCACAAAGTGGCCCCCCACCCAAAGTAATTGCCCGCTGCTGTCTTAGAGGGTACTATCAAGCCATTCTTTGCTCTGTGAACACTGACAGGAGGCTTAAGGCTATGGGTCTGCTAAACAGGTAGCAGGGGCTCCTTGTGTTACCCTTTTTTTTTCCTGTTGGGTTTTCCTCACAATCAGTAGGAATTTGCCCCCTGAAAAAAAATCCCTGATATTTTGATACTGTTTGAACAAAATGTTCAAAAAATATCATGTTTCAGGCAGGCACACAAAGGGAGAAGTGACATCAAGCTGAGTGTCAAGGTTGATCAATGCAGAGGTGCCTATCCAGGGTTCTTGGTGCTTTCATATCATTAATAATGCAGTAACTTAAATCCCAGTAGCATTAAAGTGATCATTCCAACAGGAACTCAGCAAACCAACCACCTACAGAGACTCCTCCCTGCCCCCACTCACTGTTGAAAGCACACCCTCAGTGCTTCCCCAAACCCGGTTAAACCTGTTGCTAGTTATGCCCCAAAAGTCTTCAAATTCAGATTTTTTGGGCTTGGAGTGACAGCAGGTTTCAGTGTGTCAGAACCACCATGTGAGCTGTCTGTACATGAGACACTGATTTTGCTTTTGTTTTGCTTTGCTTTTCTAGGTTACAGCTAAGCTACAAAAGACAAAACATAGGCTGCATGAAATGGAGACGGTCCTGTCTGCTGTGACATTGGAAAGAGACCAAGCAGTCCAGGCACTTAGGAAACATGATGTGACGCCTGAAGAACAGAAACAGGTTAGACAGTGCTGAATGTCTTGCCTTAGATGGATCCATGCTGAGGCATGCAACCTTGTTGGGCTTGTCTTCAGTAGACTGTTGTTGTACTTCAAGTTAATTAGTTGCCTAATAATTCAAGGTACAGCATTGTCAGTCTGGAACAACTGTAATGGGTGTTTCCAGGTCTCATGCTGTGGGCCTATCCTCCTTCCCCTGCATGCTGCTGCTCAGATTGTGACTGGCCCCCAGGGAGAAAGTAGCAGTGACTTTCCCATTACTTCCTGCTATGAGCAGAGGCTTGCCACAGCCACCCGTCTGCAGACCAAAAGGGCACGCTGGTACGGAGCAGTAATTTGTCTCCTGCAAGAAAGGATGTGCTGTAACTGGCTCCTTCCCTGGAGCAGAGAAAGAACTGCAGTTGGCCTGGCCATAGGTGTGCTACCACAGAATGCAGGCCGTTCTTCTAATAGCTTACATTCACTCTCTCCCATAAACAGTTGTCATTTTAATGCTACTTCTCAGTTGGGGAACACTAAGATAGGAACCTAAAATTCTGTTGCAAATATATCAAAGTACTGTGGGTTTCATGCAAGAGTTTGTCACTTTGTCATATGGAAGGAGGTTCCTCTGAGTTTTCCCTGAATCACTTCTTTGGAAGGGCAGGGGTGCAGGGGGGAAGTGCAGACCTCTCCAGTTGGCTAGATAAGCAGATTACAGTTGGTATGTCTTTAGGCAATAATGTGGTTTTGCAGTGTGTGAGTACAGATGAGTTGGTTGCCTCTTTCCTGGCCCTTTCTATATCCTGTATTTTTAATGCCATATTAATATTGCAGCATGGCTGGCCTTGTACTTGCTGCTTTATGTCCTTGAAGATTGTAGTCTATAAGTACTTGGCTCTAACTCTTGACGCTATGTCCAGAAATAGAAAGCAGGCACAAACTGTCTGCAAACAGAGACTTGGCTCCTTGTTTGAATATTACGGTGTTCACATACTCAGTACAACAGAACTAAATATTGAACTCAGTGGTATTGGACATAATTGTCACCTGTGAATGAATAAAGAAGAATTTGGGAAACAGTCTAGAATCCCAGACTGAGGCAGTAGAAAATCTCGTAATTTTCTGGAGGAAAATGTCCTTTGGACTGCTCTAAGTGGTGGAGGCAGCAGTAGAAGGAGTTTTACAGCAGTCTTTTAAAATCATAGTATATATATTAAAGTTAATCTGACACCAAAGGACACTAGATGATGATTCTGTCACATGGGTAGAATTTTGAGGGACAAGAAAAGTAGACCGATAGGTTGGAATATGGAGAAACACGGGGATTAACATCCTAGCCTTTCTTCCTTGTGTGCCTTTACTGAAGTCCGAAGCATACGTCTAATAGAAATCTCTCTAATAAAACAACCAAAACACACCTAACTTGTGAAGTAATCTTAGGCTTTTGCTAATTTCTTTATTTTTGTATGCACACATTTTTGTGTGTAAAATATGACAGAGCAGTAGGGCAAGAAAGTGCAACTCAAGCCTAGTTGAATATCCAAACTACTCTTTGGCCCTATGTAACTTTCTGTACCTCAGATCTGTATGATCCCTGCTTAAGATTTAAGTTCTTTTCAGTGGTTTAAAAAATATGAGAAATGGGCTGGACAAAAGATTTCTCCTATATACTGTATAATAAAAGGACTAGTGGTTTATTATCTGTGTAAGATTTTGGTAGTAATAATGTATTCAGCAAGGGTATTTCTGAAGGACAGAGGTAAGAGAAGTATTGTGGTGCACCCTAGTGGACAGTCATTACAACTTAACCGGGAAAATGGTGCCCTCCCTGAATACATGCACGTACAGATCTTTGTTTTATTAAAAAAAAACAGTCTTAACCAGGTAAAAATGTTTCTAGAGCCTTTTTCTAAGCTGGAGGTTAGAAGGAACTTTTGACTCCAAGGGTGGTCAAGCATTGGAAGGGTCTGTCTAGAGAAGTTGTTGAATCTCCATACTTGGAAACTTTCCAAAAGCAGGCTAGACAGACACTTGGGTTTAGTCAGAGAGATTCCAGTCTTGAGCAGGGAGCTGGTCTAGATGACCTTGTGAGGTCCCTTCCATCCCTACTTTCCTATGATCCTTTGATATTACATGAAGATGGTTAAATCTGTAAATGCATATAAAATAGGAATAAAACACAATACAATATCTCAGTCATTAAAGAAGAGCGATCAAATGTTTGAAGGCTTAGAAATCTAAATTAATACCAACATTTAAGGTTGGTGGTATAGATTGTCATAACTTAATGGATTTAAGTGCTTACATAAATATTATTTTTCTCCTGCTTCTGCTGTCTCTCAACTGTTTAGTGCTAATGAGCAGCAATGCAGTTGATTGTAGTGAATTTTTTTCCCTGCTGTCTCCATGCTTGGGAGTTGTCTTAGGATTTTTTGAGGAGCATGAAAGTATATCTCCACAATAATGTGGTGAAGGGACCTCTATTCAGTTTATACCATTCAGTTCCTGCTTGCCCCTATTCCCAACCCAGGGAACTTGTAGTTTTGGTAATAGAGCTGATCACAGTTTTTCCATTGCACTGTTCTCCTAGTCAGTTCCTGGAGTTACCTGATTACTGGTGTGTACCTCTTTTTTCTGGTCTCGTCCTACACGATTATAATGTTGTCCATCTTTGAGCAGGTGGTGGTTGTTGATGTGCTGTACGTGAAATAGACAATGTCAGCACTTTGTCATGTTTACTGAAAATAGCATGGTGTTATTGTGTTATTTTTGCTTTTCAGTTATTTCTCTATGATGATAAAGGAGTTCTTGAAAAGGATTTTCCTTCCGCTGTGATACAAAAGTTACAGCAACAGAACACCAACTTGCGGACTGCTGTAGCAGAAATGAGGAAGGAAATGGAGATCCTTAGTGATCGGATACCATCATCTTCTGTGAAAGAAAAGATGCAGTGCACACAGCAAACTGCCACTGATGTTGAGGCTGCTTCAGTAACATTCACTCCTGGTAATGCAGAGAAGTGGGTTGAAAGTGCTGCCTTGTAACCGTTTCATATGGCTTTTCACATATTCCTCTGAAGTGACATCTCTTACCTTAGATCTCCCTACCTTCAGCTTCCCTAAATGACATGGATTATAAGAAAATTATTTAAATAACATTTAAATAATCATTTAAAATTACTCTTTCTACTGAAACACTTTAACCATGATGTAATAAATATTTTTGTTTTTTTCTTCTTTTCAAATTATCTTTTAAGATACGTGTCACTAGAAGGAGATCCAGAGAAGAACATGTGGGCTAAGAGTGTATCTACATGTGACAGAGGGAGATGATAGCAACCCCTATAGTTAATATTTTCCAGTTATTTCCATTTCTTAAAATTTTACCTTTTGACTGGCAGTTTTGCAGCCCTGTTCTCTACCAAAAAGTGTATCTCTTTTTTAGGTTTGTGCCAAAATTCTTTCTTTTTCTGTATACTCAAAAGTAAAAAATATGATTCTCTCTTTACTGAGCATTCTTGTGACTCTTGTGAACTGGCAAACGTGGGAAGGGAAAACAACTGTAATTTGATAAGGAATTACCAACCCAAATGAAAAGGCCTTTGAAGGTTTTGGTGAACGTGAGACCAGTTCCAAGCCTTTTAAAGCTACCTGTCACAAATGGTCATTGCAAACTACATGTTTTTAAATACTTTTTGCCAGTTTTCTAAACCCGGGCTTCTGCAATGTGCATGTGCCTCTGCCACGTTGTTGCTGTTGATTTTTATTATTAAAATGTTAAACTTTTGTTTCTCCTGAATTGCTCCCTATTCATATAGGGACCATTTTTTTGGATCTGTCAAAAACTAGACTGACCAAAGGGACTTCCATGCCCCTGCTTCCTGTCCAAAATGGTTCTCCCTTCTGATCTAACATTTAGAGTTGATTGAGGTCTTATTAAGAGGTAGTTTAAACCGTGCTGTTTCCAGGCAAATGGCCAATAATGTGTGTATGTATATTTACTAGACACAGGCTCTAATAGTTTTATACATGGATAGTGAAGCAAAATGATGAACCAGTTCAAGCAAAGATTCCTACTCATTTCACTAGCTTTTTGATGACACCCTACTCCTGCACATAAAGCTTGAGCCACTGGAGTTTAGTTGTTTCCCTCTCAGGCAAGGGGGAGCATCCAGTACTTGTGTCAGTTAACTGGATAAAAGGAAGCTTCTTATGAATTGGTCAGCCATGCTTTACGTGCTTTACATGCATTTTTCAAGTTTTCCAAGGAATTTTTCTAAGATAATTTTTTTTATGTTTGTAGATTACATTCAATCACTAGAAGAGGAAATAAGAAAGTTAAAGCAGAAATGCTGGGCGATGGAAGAGAAATTAGAAAAGGTATCCGAGTTTCCCAGAAAATCATTTGCACCTTCCTCTGATCCATACAGTTACACCAGAAATGTTCATACTCAGACGCAGAGCTACAATTTTAGGGAAGCTAATGGTAAGAACAGTGTTTCACCATTAATCACCATTTATTAGAGATTTTCCCTCCAGGAGGTGGCAGGGTAGATTTGCACCTTGTAGACCATCTAAGTTGCAGATGCATAAACTTTGGTAAGCTTGACATTTCTTAAGTAAGCCACTGCTTACAAAAGCTTATGGGGTGGATCCCAGGGGTAGGTCCAGAGGTAGTACAGTAGAACAGCTGCACCCCCTTTCTGACCATGCAGCAGAAGCAGTAGTTGGGGACTTGCATGAAGAGGGTATGAATTACCCCTGTCCCTTCCCCCCTGTACTTAGAGGCATATTCCCTGCCCTCCCATTCCCCCCTTCGCTGCCTGCTAGCTTTCTATGCTATTCTGTCTATGCTGTGCGTGCTCCCTGGTGCCCTGCATGGGGGATAGCCTCAGCTTGGGACAGTGGCAGAGGCAGATGGATGGGTTCCCCTTCCCCGCCTGGTCCTCCCAGCTATTTCCTGCTGTTCTGGGAGTAAGCACAGAGAGTGGGGAACCTGTTTACCTGCCACCACGGTCCTAGTATAAGGCTACCCCCGCACAGCTCTGCAGCACCTCTCCCCCCGGGACATGAGAGACAGCAACAGTGGTTGGTGGGGGCAGGATGGGAAGGGGAGGAGACATGCCTCTGAGCAGGGAGGGGCAGGGGAATGAATTTGTACCTGTTTCAAGAACTTGAAAGTCCTCGTCTGCTGCTTCTGTGGCACAGTCTGCTTGCCCTGGTATGGGGAGGGGAAGGAGGCTGGGAGTGGGGAATGCAGTCACCCCTGCAGCCCTGGTCACTTCTGCATTTCTGTTTGCAAAATCCTGGATCTGCTTTTGCTTCTGCATCTGTGATATAGTTAGTCTGTAAGGTGTATATCTATCCTGATGTTTGCCTGACTTCAGACTAACATGTCATTTCTCTCCAGAGACATACTGACTGTAAAATGTCCATCTCCTAATCACTTTGATTTACAATCACAATTACTTTTGGCATGTATATGCCAGTGGCCCAAGAATATTTATTCTTAATAACATTTACACAAAGTCATTGCTTGTTGGATGGTTATGAATCATGAAGCATATGCTGTGTTTTATTAACTATCAGTACTTCTGTCCATAACAGCTGAAGGTTTTTCTCCTGCACGTACACGTTAACTCTGTAGTCAAAGTGATATCTCTTGTTTTTATTCAAAAAGTATGTCTCTCTCAGTGATACCAGATTCTGAGATTATTGCCTTTGAATACTCAAAATAAATATTGCTTGATCAGTGTTGTAGAATGTGTACAAAATTACAGTTGGTTTTGCTTCATGTGCTCTTACTTCCATGTCCATTGTGTACAGATGATGTTTTCACTGGAGCTGCTTTGAAGAAGCTGGAAGCCAGAGTAGCTCATCTGGGCTCCGTGGCAACACCACATGCAAAAAAGGTATGAAAAATGTTTATGCTACCCAGAACTGTAATGATTGGTATGTCATACAGTTTTCATATTATTTTTCTCCATCTGGCTAAGCAGTACTCGGTACAGGATGGAAAGGGAGCCAGAAGCAGCTTTGTGCCAGCTTTGGGCCTGTCTGCACTGTAGGCTTACCAGGGCAAGAAGCAGCATGCTCAGATGTGTCATGTAAGTACATACCACCTTCAGAAAGACTTGCATGTTTTTCAGAACTGCAAGCAGCATAGCTGTGTCCACATCATATTGCAGGAGGATTAATTAGCATTGCTGTCAGAAGTTCAGGAATTAATGCAGAGTATCATGGTGTGTTTCAGCATGCTGCTCCCTTGCACGGTACATTTGTAGTTTAGGCATGCCCTGTATGCCCCCCGCCCTCCCCGTCTTGAACCTAGCTGGCCTCTCGTTCTGTCCCTCACACGGGTCCTTCCTGTTTTTCAGATGCATGTAGGCTATTAGCACATTTTGTAGAGAGAGGGATCATTGTCTGGAAGTTCCATCAGGTATAATGCCTTTTTGTACGCGACTCAAAACTGCATTCATCTTTTTTCTTTTCCTCAGCCATATTGCTTTAGTTTCATAGTTTTATAGTTTTTAATTCATGTCTGATTTGCATAGGTGTCTAGATTCTTGCTTAAGTTTTCTTCCATTAAATTCCTCAATTTTTAGCTTACCAAATACAGCTATAAATGGAGATAATGTAAGTTTCTTTTTTTGAAATGGGTGCATAGGGTAAATTTATATATCAATGTGTTTTCAGCATACCTTATGACAAGTTAATAATTTCATCTTCAGAACACTAAAAAATATCTCAAATCCTAAATATGCACATTTGTCCACTTTTAACTCTTCAGGGGTTGAATGGGCTTTTTGGACTCTCGGTTGATGTGTGTTAAAGATATTAAGAAAAAAAATCCTTAATTTTTTCTTTCCTAAAGAAGAACATGTTTTTAAATGACTGCTGATGTAGATTATATTAGAAACACAAAAGGGCATCTTACTGTGTATGAAATATTTGCAATGCAACTGATACACAACAAAGTTAGATCATGTTTAAAAATTTTACTGCAAAAAATTCTTATAGAGAGTCAGTTATGTGAACTGATTGGGACCACAACCCATTTGTAAAAATCGAATGGTTCAGCTAGTGAAGCATATATTAAATGAACATTTATATTATATAATATATACAATACACAAACAAACTTCTGGTCACTGTTGTTCTCACTTGTACTACACACCACAGATTGGTGGCAGATCCTACATTTAGATAACTAAATGTTTTGGATAATTGTTGTTTGGATTACTGGAGTTTACCGATTTTGCACTTGCAATGACTGGTGTGATTGTGGTGTACACCATTTGGAAGACATCAGTATCTTTCTATTGAACTAGAGGGCACTGTGACGCTGTCAAATGGTAATGGGATGTATATTGCACAGATCATTAATTCAATTATGTCATCGGAACTGATTATTACATTTTATGATCTACAATCAAAAAAGGTTGTTTTGTGTAATTTGGAATTAGCAGAGCCTGTTCAGCCTGATCACAAGGAATATTTCTGTGTTCGTTCCTGTTTAGAGCTCCCCATCCAAAGAATATGGCTCTGCAGTAACAGCAGTTTCTCTCAGCTTGATGTTTATAAATTGGATCACTTGTTAAGTTTTATTCTATAAAACTCATATGCCTATTTCTGGTGTGTTTCCCTCCCCTGGTATATTGCAGACCTGCCCAGGACTAGCCTGGTAGTTGGAAGCTATCCAAGAAGTGTCTTCTGAGCAATGCACATAATTACAAAGTTTCCACCACAAAACAAGAAGATTGCTTTCTCTTTCTCATTTGTATTGTTAATGCTTCATAACTTTTATGCTTGGTAATATAGGAAAACTGTGTAATGAAGTTTCTGACTCAAGGAGTTCAGTTTGTGTCAAAGAACAGTATCAGTATTCTGGGGGTGTAGCTTGTAGCTGTGTTGGTCTAAGGGCATTGTCTTCTTAGTATCAATATTCAGCATCTACAAAGCAGAGGAACAAGGTGCAAATGTGCTTTCTGCACAGACCCACATCAATTGCTTTCTTTTCACATGTAGGCTAGGCACAGACATTCAGTAGGGACCAGAACAGCCACCTCCCTGCTGGGCCCCCCTCGGGCCCCAGGGGAGGCACACCTGGGCCACGGGTTAGTGAGGATTTAGTTAGGGAGCTTCTGGAGGGATTGGACGTATTCAAGTCAGCCGGCCCGGATGATCTCCACCCTAGAGTTCTAAAGGAACTGGCCGAGG
>NW_017728954.1:120712-123639 GCF_001723895.1 Crocodylus porosus
CTGCCATGGCAGGGGGTCGGACTAGATGATCTGCTCAGGTCCCTTCTGACCCTAGAAACTATGAAACTATGAAAAGCCTGAGGCAGAACTGATCCAAGTGACATGGTTTTCTGTTAGCAGTATAGTTTAGATTGGTAGCGAACAGAACAATATTCGCCCTTTGGTTGGGAGGGGGCAAATCTTAGACTGGGTTCTGCCATTTTTTTTTAGCCAGTGTATGTGCACCAAACCTCTTTTCTCTTAAGGGTATAGACTGGTTTCTGATCACTTATACTCCTAAAAGTGTAATGTCTGTATTTGGCTTTAACAATAGCAGCACTTCTGTGGCTACAGATGCACAGTGATGTATTTTACAGTTGAAATGTAGTTTGATGCCAAGCCTTCCAGTATTCTTAATGTCAGAGGAGTGAGGGCCAACCTTTTTGGCAGACGCACCATAAATTGGACCCACACTGTCCCCAAGTTACACTCCAATCCCCTTCCTCTGCCTGATCTGCTGCTTTGTTTTCTGCTCTGTTCTATGCTTCCTGTTGATGTCCTGCTCTGACTTCTGCTTCATGGCTTACCTGCTGCTGGACTGCCCGTCCCTCCTTTGATCTGTCTCTGCCACATGCCAAACACAGAGGCTGCCTGAGATTGCACAGGGAGCCCAGACTAGGGAACAGAAAGAAAAGCAGCAGATCAGTCAGAGGAAGGGGATTGGTGTGGCACTTGGAGAGAGTTTAGGGCTAATGTGTGGCATGCCTACCAAAAAGAGTAGCTCTCACTGAAGTCTAATCTGTGCTGCTTGATTTCTGTCATGTGGAAAGAATGCCTTATGGTGTTTGTTTCTCTCTCTCTTATAGGGGTCAATGATCAAGGGACTTCGAGAAGACATAGAAGTTTTCAGACGTTTTTCTGGGAAGGGGTCAGGTGATGGGCCCCAACAAGGTCCTGGTTGCTCTGTACAAGTAATACAGAGTAAACTGAAGGAAGCAGTGAGAAAGATCTCTAGTATGAGCCAAGAGAAGCATCAGCTTATTGAAATGGGAAATAGGCTCCGAGCAGAACTTGCAGCAGTATCATATGAAGGTAAATTTGTTCGACAAAGTATCCTGGTTCTGACATAAGGGTAAAGCCTGGAAATGAATTCACCCTCAGCTGGAGAGAGCCAAGTTCTACTCTGGAAATTAAATATTAATAAATGGCTTATCCCTGAGGCAGAGAGTTCATAACTAAGATGCTAATGGTCAAGAGCAAGTTTATCCCCAGTGTGGAGCGTGGTGGGATCAAACTTGATGTAAAAGTCTGTTGGGCAATAATTCTTGCATATAGAAGTCTTCAGTAAAGGACACCCTTGTGTCAGTGTGGAAAACGCAAAAAGCCTTTTTATTTAAATTTATAAATGGGGTAATTCATCTCTGGAAACAAACCCTTATTTCTCATGGAAGAGGAAAAGAAAGCAAAATAAACTTACTGTGGAATAAGCTTGAGATCAAAAATAGAAATCATGTGAGAACATTTTATTGCAGATTTGAATTCCATGAAACAATTGCTCTGGGAGAGGTCCAGAGGAACAGGTCACTAATAGGAAGAGACCTTTCCAGCCTAGCTCCTACACAGCTGTGTATATTATGTGCCGTGAGAGGCTGTCATGTCCTGTAGTTCATTTATGGCTGCTAGAAGCACCTCCAGAAAAGGAACTACTTATAGTTTAGAAAAGCCATTCAAATTACAGTGTAGAAAATTCCTTTCTTGTTTGTTTTCTCATCTTTTTAGGATTTTGGCATTGCATTAGCTCTGAGCAGGGCTCAGTTCACACAGTCTCCAGTGGTCTGTATCCTAAAGAGCTAGCAAAAGCAGCACAGTGCCGACTGTCAGCCTTAGAGCATCTGCAGTACCAGCTTACCACACAGGTAATAATATATCCTCCAAAGATCTAGCCTTTTATCCAGAATAACTAGCCATTGTGGTAGTCCGTATTTTCTGTCATGTATTGCTTTCTCCAGAAGCTTTTTGGACTGCAACTTTTCCTATTAAATCTCAGTCCAGAGGCATTTTTGGGAATATTGTGAGAACTTTGGGCTGTTTTAGAGTTAACTAAACATGATAGGAAATGCATTTTAGCTAAGAAATGTTACTGATGCATTTCCATGTTTGTATATTAACCTTGTAGTCCTAAATGAGGGCTATGTTCGGTTGAAGACTTTTACTTTTAAATTGCCAGAGGTATGGCAATTTGAAAATGTATTTAGTATGTTTATATTAGTCTTAGAATGATGTCTCAATAAGCATACCTCTGAGCGCTCAGACCTGTAGATTTCTAAAGTGCTGTCATCCAAATACTTATAATAGTATGTACATTTAAACATATAAACAGGGAAATAAGAGACAACCTGGAGAAGGAATAGGTTAAGTCAGACTTCTAATATTCAGCTGAAGTTATGGCCAGAAAAACAGACTGAATGAAAACCTGGCTCCATTGAAGTCAGTGGCAGAATTCCCACAGATTTCAGTAGCCCAAGTGTTTCAACCTACATCTTTTGCATAATCAGCAGACCTGTTCCCTTTGATATTGAATTACAGTTGCTGACTTTTTACTGCTCTTGTATTCAGAACTAACAGGACACTTTTGGCTGAAAGATGTAGATTCTGTTGGACTTGTGCATTTCCAGTAGAATCATTAACCCAGTTCAACTGCACAAGTCCCTTAGTTCAAGGCTCACTAAGCTGCTCTATTCCAATTCCAAGCCATGTTCCAAGCAAATATATATTATGGGATGGGATGGGCTCCACCTGGGATGGGATGGGCTCCACCTTTCCCCTAAAGGTAAGCGTGTGTTCTCTTCCAGGTTGGTGAACCTCCTTCGGCGGGCTTTAAACTAGGCTCGTCGGGGGAGGGGGAAGATGAGGGCGGAGGAGACGATGAACTACCAGGCCCAGCAACA
>NW_017728954.1:124799-133932 GCF_001723895.1 Crocodylus porosus
AGTTAGATGAGCACCTTGCCGGGGTCATCTGACCCCGGTGCTCTTTCCTGCCAAGGCAGGGGGTCGGACTAGATGATCTACCTCGGTCCCTTCCGACTCTAGCTACTATGAAACTATCCCTCCCCCCCGCTTCTTCCTGTTTTGGTACGATTCTCCTCCTGTTCAGTTTAGCATTAGAAACACTCTCATGTTAATTATGGATGCCATACCATTCACTACAGGGATTTAGGAGACAGAAATTCTTTTATGTAAGATGATGGTACTTTGACCAGCCCAAAACATTCTCTGGCATAAACAAAAATGGAAACGCATGAAAATCAAAGTCCTCTACTATCTGACAAATGGTCAGGCTTGCCCAAGGACCTTGGGACAGTACTTTATACAAGATAGGTCTGACCTTCAAACAGTTCAGTAAGTTCAATGGTGAAACAAAAAGAACGTAAAGTACTTGGAACCTCAGTGTTCCTGGACTCACATGGTCTTTTGTCAGGATGGCTCCTATAGCGTGTCTGAAGCGTCTCTCTGCAGCGTGAACGGCTTTGCAAAGTTAGGAGTATACACTAACACATCAAGACAAAGGGCCTTTTTTATTTTCATGAAGGCCTCACTCATGGTGGGATTCCATTTTATAGTGCCCTTTATGCCCCCCTTGATGGCGTCAGGTAAAGGAGCTGCCAACTCCGTGAAGCAGGGCACAAATTGTTGATGATAATTAGCGAGTCCTAAAAAAGACCTCACATAGTTTTTTGTTTTGTTTTGGGGGTACCAAGTCCCGTATGACTCGGAACTTGTCGGCAAGAGGTCTAATAGTCCCGTGTCCCACCAAGATCCTTAAATGCTTAGCTTCTCTTCTTGCAGTTGTGCATTTGTGCAGGGAGGCCATCAGCCCTGCAGCTCTTAATTCACTTGGCACGGCCTTCAAGGCCCTTCAATCTTGTCCCCACGTTTTGGTATATATGACAGTTGTCAGGGATGTGCGCTGATGCGTACTGCATGTGTGGGGCTAAGACTTTATTAATTAATCTCTGAAATGTAGCAGCTGCCCCAGGCAACCCAAAAGGCATTCAGTGGAATTTGTAGAGGCCCCATGGCATCCCAGAAGCGATTTTTGGCTTAATCCTCTGCTGCCATTGGGATCTGCAAGTATCCGCGGGAGTGGTCAAGTGTTGATATATATCAAGCCTATCCTATTTTCTGCCTCCCCTGGTATCAGTGCTTAGCGCTTCACTGGTATCCATGTTTATGCATCACCCTTCAGTTCTCACCTCCCACATCTTGTTGTTATTAGTTGAGCAGGCGGCTTCCGATGGTTCTGGGGCTACACCTGTGGGACGGTAAGTCGCCTTTTCGGGGCTCCTCCCTCCACTTTACCCTGTCCACTCGCCAAGCAGATGTTCCCAAGAATAAACAAAAATGGAAACGCATGATAATCAAAATAAGCCCTCTACTACCTGACAAATGGTCGGGTTTGCCCAAGAACCTTGGGACAGTACTTTTTACAAGATCAGTCCGATCTTTAAACAGTTCAATAAACTCAGTGGTGAAACAGTAATAAAGGACATGAAGTACTTGGAACCTCAGTGTTCCTGGACTCAGTTAGAGGCCCTTGAGCACCATAACCTCAGTCTGTGTCTTGGGGGTTTTCCTCCTTTCCCTTGCCTTTTACTGCTGTGGGTCTCTCTCCTGGGATCCTGCTCCTAGGCACCCAGAGCCAGGCACAGCTTCCAGTGGTAGTAATGCTGTACATACCCTGGCTGGCAAATTTGAGTTAAGAAAGAATTTCCTGAAAAAGAAATGGAAGAAGAACCTGCCACTTATTTAGTGGTAATCAAGGAAAGCAACTTCTAGCTGGTATTTTCATTTGTGCCTTCAGCTTCTATTTAAGCTTAATCCAGAAAAAAATCATATGAAGGATATGTTGAACCACGCCAGCTACTTAAGAAAGCACTGTTCCATCAGACAAATGCTGTCAGTTTGAGCCAGCAGGCACTAATTTAACCAATATGTCTTGGGAGCAATCTGTTTATTCTGGGCAGAACTTTATTGCAAAAGTAATTTTTTCCTATCATATAAAATTACATTACAGCCTCCCCACATAATTTCAAACCTGATGGATGCTAACTAGAAATTGAACAAATATGAAAACTTTGGCTCCACAGAGCACTGTTAACTGCTAAGAGGCTAATGTTATAGAAACAGAAGTGTGAAGTGCACTTGACAGCTGGCATTTGGAGTGCTGTCATGGCAGGACTGGCTGCCACGCAGAGAACTGTGTACAGCAATAAACATGCCCAAGATAAATGTAACAGATATGTCTGTGCCACAGCAATATGGTGCCGGGCAGTGCTGTATTGTGACGCACTGCACTTGCTCTGTACCTGCTGCCTCCTGAACCAGAATCTGTATAGCTGGCTGTGTGTAGCGCTGTGGACATGTCATAGGCTCTGCCTCTCAGCAGGCTTAAGTGGCATGAGAAGTGCCACATCAGTGGACTATGTGACTTTTGGTTCAGGAGGTAGCACAGACTGTGTGGGGATGGCTTGTCCTAATCCAATGCTGTCCAGCCTCATACTGGGGCAGCACAGACTTGCCCTCCTCAGAGGGGCGAGATGTCTTTCTGGAAGATGCTTCTGAAATAGTGTGTTAGTTATCTGAGCCGCAGTCTCCTCTGCTCTGCCCAGCTCCCTGTATCTCTGTCCCTTTTGTCCTCACTCTTTTTTTTTTTAATTCCTTTTCTTATTTGTCCTGTTGCTTGTTTCCTCATTTTTCCCTAGCCTCTTCTGATGTCTTTCAACTGTATCTGCAGTCAAGGTAGGGATAAAACAGAATATGACCTAGAACCAATTGGATTTTTATAAACCGCTATTATTGGTGCCTTGGTGATGTCTTGTTTAGCTACTCAGGTTGTAAATGATTAATAAAATGATGAACCTCTGTATAACTATCTTTATTTTTTTAAATATATATCACAAATTAATAACAAAGTTACAGTTCACTTTTAAATGCAAAGTTATCTTCTGGAAAATCAAAAACTTGACAGGATTTTCTGATTCAAGCTTACATTTGTCATTTCAGCAACTGGGGGGGGAGGAAAAAGATTTGACTGATAACGTGCACCAACATGATAGTGAGTCCTTGAAAGAAAAGAAGTGTGTAACTTCTCAGACATGATTACCTAATTACTTTTCTAGATCAGAATTTCACTTTTAGTTCTGATTCTTCCCTGGCTTGGCCATCTCAATCAAACAGATACATTCCTTGCATGGGTCTAATCCAGCATCATCATAATTATGTTGGCTGCAGTGGGATGGAATCTACTTGCTTTTGTTAACACTTGCCATCTTGGAAGAGACCACAGAGGTGGCAAAGCTCAATAGCTCCAATTTGTCTGGAGCTGTCTGCCCTGACTAGGCCTGCAGCCTTCTTATTCCTGCCCTAATAGCGTATTGTTGGATCTCACATACCATATAAATTTTCTGAGCTTTTTTTGACCCTTGTCTCACAGGATAAAGCAAAACCTCTAAAGCCCAAGACATTTGAAATAGTTGACTAGGGAGGTCTGTTTCACAAATTATGCCCTGGCTCCCTGGGCTAAGATGTGAGTCGTTAGGCATTTCTAGAGTGTTTTATACTTTCATGGAGCACCTGGCTCTCTTCTTCCAGTAATGATGGTTTCTCAAGCTGTTCCATGGATGATTTCTTGAAAGTGCCTTGGTGGTTCTTATAAATACAGCTTAAGTGATGATAAGAGCACACTTGTTGCACTGAATGTATGCAGTTGCTGCGTTTAAAGGAATGTATACAGAGGTAGTACCTTAGTAATGGCAAGTGAGCACATGTAAAGAAAACTAAGGAATGAAAAAAGTCTGTGTTACAACAACAGAAAACCTAAGTTTCTTATGGCAGTTTTGCTTGAAAGCATTGCTTGCATCTTTGCAGAATTTCAGTGAAGTCATGGGGGCTAGGCAGGGTGCAATGTTATCTCTGGGCCATACCTGTTGTGGGATCAGTATTCTGGTTAACAGCATTAGCTTTACACATGCAACTGTGGGAGAAAAAGCTTCAGTTTGATTTGAGACATTTTTTAACACAGAAACATCATTTTCAGAACATTTCCAGGGAAATTATATGTACTACAAAAATTAAAATTCAGTATTCTTCGCATATTATTTGTCTAAAATAAATTAGTTTATAAACATTTTGTATACAAAACAGTACCATTTAGACCAGTGTTTCCCAACGTTTTTTGCCCCATGGCACATTTACCTAAATAAAAAAGCACATTGGATGCTGGGGGGCGTGCAGCCAGCCAGACACCGACCCCGGGGGGAGGTGGTGGCACATGGCCAGCCGGACGGCATTTTGGGCTGGAGCCACACTCCCCGTCTGTCTGTGTCTGCAGCAGCAGGCAGGGGGCATGACTCCAGCCCAAAATGCTGCAGTACACCTAGACGCGCCTGATGGCACACCCGTGTGCTGTGGCACACTGGTTGGGAAACGCTGATTTAGACTATATGTTACAGTTATTGTCTGAAATTGCATTTGTTTTTAATAGGAGAATTCAGATTTTTTTCCCAATATTTTATCATTTGAATAAGAGAGAGGCTCCTGAAAGGGAATTCATTACTAACAGTTTAGTAATAAATACCTAAAGTTAGGGATCCCAGAGTTACACATTTGCAGTTGCCTCTTAGAGCAGAACCATTTACAGTGAAGATGTAGGAATCTAGGCCAGACACTGACTAGCACATTTCATAGATTTCATAGACATTAGGGCTAGAAGGGACCTCGGGAGATCATCGAGTCCAGCCCCCTGCCCAAAGGGCAGGAAGTCAGCTGGGGTCATAGGATCCCAGCAAGATAAGCATCCAATTTACTCTTGAAGGTGTTCAATGTAGGTGCTTGAACCACCTCCGCTGGCAGACTCTTCCAGACCTTGGGGGCTCGGACAGGAAAGAAATTCTTCCTTATGTCCAGCCTGAAACGGTCTTGCAGGAGTTTGTACTATAGAACAGCATAGCAGTGACCTTGACCCCTTCTATCGTCTGTCCTCCCTTGTTCTTTGGCCCAGAAAAGGAAACTCTTGTTGCTGATGTAGCCTTCTTCCTGGCCCCTCACCCCAGGTTTCTTTTCTAAAGTCAGCACTGATGGGTGGTATTTATGGCTTTCCTGTCCCTTAGAGATCCAGTCAATATATGTAAGTCATGATTCATACATTGTCTCTTATTTAATTTTTGTCATCTTTGTTAACTAAATTAAATTAAATTGAATTAAAGGCACAAGGTTTGCATATGCCCACTCTTGTATTGTCCCTTATTCATTTGACATTTCATTTTTAAA
The DNA here is from genome assembly GCF_001723895.1 of Crocodylus porosus. Classification (NCBI taxonomy): domain Eukaryota; kingdom Metazoa; phylum Chordata; order Crocodylia; family Crocodylidae; genus Crocodylus; species Crocodylus porosus. Next base: position 130,140 of record NW_017728954.1, read on the forward strand.
CCTGCTTCCCAGAAAATGAGAAAATGACCCCTAGAAGACCAAGACTTTCCATTACACAGGCTTCTCTCCATGGAGAAGGTGTGAGAGAACAAACAACCAAAGACAGATGGTAGCCACATTACTTAGGCACCCCTGGAAGGTTCTCAGGTCCTATAATGCTGAACGTGGTAGGAGAACCTGAACAGACTACTGATAAAAGACAGGTGCTTCATGTGGCAGGAAGCCACCTTTGTGTCTCCCCAAAATCTCTGCTCTGTGACAATGTGATTAGGATATCCCCAGCAGAGGAGACACACCTTTACCACTTAGGTAACCTGAAATGGAGGGGGGAAACCTGCTCCCTCTGCCTACGTGACTGGTATCACCTACCTGGGCGAGGGGCTTCTACCTGGTGGGCTAGAGTCTGCCCGGCAACTAGTGAAGTATTTCAAATTGGTTGGCCAGCAGCCAACCAGTGCCGGCCTCCATTGGACCAGGTGAATGAGGTCACAGGGGCTATATAAGTTAAGACTGCCCAGGAGGAGGGGGCAGCAGCCATGCGGGAGACTCAGACTTAGAGAGGAGTTTACCATCTAAAACTGTCTCTCTCCCCCAAAATTCATGAGCAAGTAATGGCCTGCCTCCAGGGGGGATCTCCAGCAGCCTCAGGATGATGCTTGTGAGTAAGCTACTCAAGACCTGATTAGCTATCTAGCTGGCAGTAACTCAGGTGTGTGATCAAAAGGCTACCTCAGCCAGGCAGTTTTGCTCTATGGGATTTCTCTGATATCGTTCTATCTTGTACCCTATTTTCACCCTACCCCCTGTAATCAATACAGTTCTCCTTTGTGACCAGTGTAGGAGACTTATTGAGGGGTGGGTCTAAATTATGTCTAAGAGGCCCCTTAGGTCTGCGGACTAAAAGGGACTTTCCTTTTTGGCTCCCGACTTGGGGAAGTGCCCCAAGCGCCTGTACTGGGTCGAGTACCCGTAGGACTATTAGGCCTGTGTTTCCCCGAGGACACAGGGCCGAGAGAGTCCCTTCTTGGGGTGGTGGCAGCTTACATTACCCCCGGACTCTGCGGTGGGGCTCAAGAGCGGGTCTGCCCGGGCTTAGGTGCCCCTGGAGGAGAGGCACGTGGAGTTCGGAAGGTGGTTGGGCGCAGTTTGGTGGGTGGCTCAACGCAGGAGCGCCCTGTACTGGCCCGCCACACTTCACACTCATAGATTCATAGAAGTCGGGTCGGGGGGGACCTTGTAGATCATCAGGTCCAACCCTCTGCCCTGGGCAGGAGAGAAAAACCAGGCTCAAATGACCCCAGCCAGGTAGATGTCAAGCCTCCTCTTAAAGACTCCCAGGGTAGGAGCCATCATCACTTCCCTTAGAAGTTGGTTCCAGATCCTAGCCGCCTGACTGTAAAGTAGTGCCTTTGGATGTGTAGTCTAAACCTACTCTCAAACAACTTGTGGCCATTATTCCTTGTTACCCCAGGGGATGCTAGGGGGAACAAGGTCTCTCCCAAACCCTGCTGGTCTCCCCTAGTGAGTTTATAGATGGCCGCCAGGACCCCCCTCAGCGAAGGCTGAACAGGTCCCGTAGCCTCTCTTTGCAGGGTCTGCCCTGCTGCCCCCAATCATGCAGGTGGCTCTCCTCTGGATCCTCTCCATGTTGTCCACATCCCTCCTGAAGTGCAGTGCCCAGAACTGGACACAGTACTCCAGCTGTGGCCTTACCAGTGTCGCATAGAGGTGGAGGATCACCTTCTTGGCCCTGCTGGAGATGCATCTGTGGATGCACGACAAGGTACAGTTGGCCCTACTGACCATGACCTTGCATTGTTGGTCCATGTTCATCTTGGAGTCGATAATGACTCCAAGATCTCTTTCTTCCTGCCTCAAGAAAGGAGTTTCCCATCTTACAAGTTTGCTGCTGGTCCCTACTGCCCAAGTGCAGCACCCTGCACTTGTCAGTATTGAAACCCATCCTGTTTTCATTAGCCCACCCCTGTAACCTGTCCAGGTTCTGCTGTAATCTGTCCTTCCCTACTAGTGTGCCTGCCTCACCCCAAATCTTGGTATCATCAGCAAATTTAAACAGGCTACTTTTCACCCCATCGTCCAAGTCACTAATAAAGAAATTGAACTGTGCGGGCCCAATGACCGAGCCCTGGGGGACTGCAGTGTCCACTTCCCTCCAGGTCAAGTTTGTAAAACTGAAATAATACTGTTTCAGAGGAAGAAAAGTGAGGAGTGACATCATGCCCTTTGCCAGAAGTGACAGCCTCAATCCTCTGTTGGTTAACATGATGTATGCTTTGAAGTCTTATTGGATGTACTGTCAGGAACACAAACAACTTCCTACTGCTTTGGCTTGCTCAGGAGCCTGGTTGCTTTCCTTTCTGACAAGGATTTAGCCAGAGTGATCCACCTACTGATCAGCTGCAGACTGGATGACTGGGACTGAATCTTGCTGGCATTATGTATGATGACTGCCTGGAGACATTGGTCTTTGCAGGATGTGGAGCAGAGGATCCTAGGGCTAGAAGAGACCTTGAGGGTCATTTAGTCCAGCCCCCGAGCAGAGGCAGGGTTCTCTGTGCTCTAACTCCCTGAGATAAATGCTTGTCCAGCCTCTTCTTAAAAACCATCTGCGAAAAAGATTCTGAAAGTTCCCTAGACCTCTTGTTCCATGACTTACTGTTCTTATAGTTAGGAAATTTTTCCTAAGATGCGTTCCAAAGCTGCTTTGCTGTAGTATAAGCCATTGTCATGTGCCCTGCCCTCATAATAAGGGAGAGGACTGTTGCTTCACTTCCTTACAAACCAGTAGCATACATCTTTCACCAGCCACATGCAGTTGATACAAATCACCCTTCTTCCCCTCTCTGTGGCTAAAAGTTGTATCAATTTGTGTTGGCTAATTTTCAGATCCTCCTTCCCACCGGCTTTCATTCTTCCTGTTGCACCTGCGATGATTGTCTCCACAGTTACTACTGTTTTACCACCTTTCCTTCACTAGATTCTAAAATTAAGAACAAAAGTGGCCGTTACCGTGTGATATCATAAGACTTCCATCAGGAACCCTGGCAGAAAGCCCTGCCTGACCTGTTTGGCCAGCTGGGGTTTGCCAACCAGGTACACTTACATGATATCAGATCAGTGTGGAAGGACCGCATACTCCCTGTTGAAGCACATGACCACAAGCTGCTCAACTCTGACTCCTGAGTGTGGCTTTTACCTCACCTCCTTACTCCTGACATCTGACTCTTGGCTTCAGATCATTGGTGCAAGCTCTAGGCTTTGTTCCACCACTCTTGACTGTGGCCCTGAACTGACGGGACCATGCTCTGGTCTTGTTGCAGTGATGTCTCCCTATTAAGAGTTTTCATGAAAAAATTGACGTTTTTTGTTTCTGGAAATTTGTTCAAAGGTAACTCTAACCAGTCTGCATTCTGCACAGAGATGTACTGATAGAATTTATTTGCTTTCTTAATTTCACTGTCAGACATGATTCTGCATGTACTATTTCAAGAGCTACTTCTCAAACAGAAAATCCTAAGATCATGTGGGTAGCTATATTCACTACCAAGATATTTCCACAGTGGTTAGTACTTAAGAACATTGGGAGACGCTCTAGAAAGGGACCAGTTAAGTTAACAAGTGCAGTCCTGATGTCATAAACTACCATAGATTTCATAGACATTAGGGCTGGAAGGGACCTCGGGAGATCATCGAGTCCAGCCCTCTGCCCAAAGGGCAGGAAGTCAGCTGGGGTCATAGGATCCCAGCAAGACAAGCATCCAATTTACTCTTG
>NW_017728954.1:133943-136918 GCF_001723895.1 Crocodylus porosus
TTTCCCTGTCCCATAGCAGGCATGGGCATCCCGTGTGACTGATGAAAGACTGACGCAAAGTACCTATTTAATAGGTTGGCTTTTTCCTGGGCGTCCACAATCAGATTATTTAATTCTTAAATTGATCAAGCTCCATCAGAACATTAGCTATGATTTTTTACCTCATTTTGGTGTTGACCATCACAACTCTGATTGCTGGGAGACTTTTGTCTGATTTTGGTACCTTCCTTGTTGTGGTATTGTTTTTAACAACCCACCCCAATGCAACCAGCTGCTCCTCTGCACATCACAATTAGAGGGCAGTCCTTGGAGAATGTGTAGCGTTTTCCCTATTTGGGCAGCCATCCTTCCCAAAAAGTACACATAGACAATATTCAACACTGGATAAAAGCTGCTAGTGCTGCCTTTGGACATCTCCAGAATCATGTCTTTGGTGATCATGACATCAAGACCCAAACCAAACTTCTTGTCTACTAGGCTGTTGTCATCCCTACCCTGTGCTGTGGGTGTGATATTTAGACAACATCAGAAACACCTGAAAGCTATGGGATGTTACCATCAGAGATGCCTTTGGAAGATCCTTCCCAGCAATCTTTCATAGCTGTTGGAAGGACAGAGAACCAAATGCCAGTTCTGGCTCAAGCAAACGCTTACCAGTATTGAAGTGCATTTATACAGCTTCAGCTTCTTTGGACAGGACAAGGCATAAGGATGCCTAAAAATCAGTTACCAAAACTGGTCAAATGCTCCCAACTCACTGATGGTTACCAATCCAGAAATGGCAAAAAAAAGAGATTCAAGGGCATGTTGAAGGCCAGTCTGAAGAAGTGCAATATTAAGATCAATACCTAGGAGATGTGAGCACCGCATAGTCCCCAGTGGCATCATGGTGTACGACTAGGCATTGATCATTTTGAGCAAACTCGCCTCACAATGGAAGTGGATAGAGGAGAGCGACAAAGGGAACGAACTGCTTTGACATTGCCAGGACCTACTTCTTCCGCCTGGAACTGTTTGCCATGTCTGCAGTTGAAGGTACGGAGCTTGGTTTGGTCTCCTCAGTCATCTATAGACTCACAGGAACTTCTCTTTTCACTGAAAGACTGTCGTCCTCATGTTGAGGGGCTGCCAACAATAGTCTTTTGCCTTAAATAGCTCCTCTCCCTCCCTGCACTTGACCTTTGTTGTATTTAAAGAGAGCAATCATATCTCATCTCTGCTTTTTAATTTCCTTGGCTAAATTAACCAAACTCTCTTAGGGTATGGACAAATGTACATTTTGGCCACTTTAAAAGGGGAGAGGATGCTGCTGCCAAGGAGCTCACATCAGCTCCTACACTCCCACTGCTGCATCTGCCTTGCCCCTTTCCAACACAAATTAGTTAAATCCTGAACACCAGGGTTAAAGTTGGAACAGTTTTGATACACTTGCATCTAGGGTTGTGCATCTGACCCATCAAGTAAAGTTTGGTCAATTGTCTCTTCAAATACAGGTCAGAGATTGTAAAAAATTGCCAATGGGTCCAAATAATACACAGAAAAACACAAATGTTCCATTAAGAAATATTGCCCAAAAAAAAAAATCATAGTTTTGTCAAGAAAATTTACAAAAACGGAGTTGGGATTTTTTTTGTAAAATTGCTATTGGTCAAAAATATGCAGTCAATTGTATGCTATAGACCACCAGACGGGGTGGGTGAGGCTTTCTTCAGACAGCTAGCAGAAGTTTCCCCATTACAAGCCCTCATTTTCATAGGGAACTTCAGTCACCCTGACATCTGCCTGGAGGGCAATACAGCAGTGTGCAGGGAATCCAGGAAGGTGTTGGGGACAACTTCCTGGTGCAAGTGCTGGAATGGCCAACTGGGGCCATGCTCTTCTTGACCTGATGCTCATAAACAGGGATGAATTGGTGGGGAATTTAGTAACGGATGGCAACTTGGGCAGTAGCAACCATGAAATGATTGAGTTCAGGATCCTGAGGAAAGAAGGAAAGGAGAGCAAGAGAGTAAGGACCCTGGACTTCAGAAAAGCAGACTTTGACTCACTCAGGGAACTGATGGGCAGGATCCACTGGAGGCCAGTCTGAGGAGGAAAGGAGTCCAGGAGAGCTGGCTGTACTTTAAAGAAACCTTACTGAGGGAGCAGGAACGAACCATCCCAATGCAAAGGAAGACTAGCAAGTATAGCAGAAGACCAGCGTGGCTTAGCAGAGAACTCTTCAGTGAGCTTAAACACAAAAAGGAAGCTTACAGGAAGTGGAAACTTGGACAAACGACCAGGGAGGATTGTAAAAGGATAGTAGGAGCATTGCCAGCAGATCAGGGAAGTGATTCTTCCCCTCTGGCACTGGCAGGGCTGTCCAGGGGGAGCATGAATCGGGGCAACCGCCCCAGACCCCACACTTTGGGGGTCCCATGGGGGGGGACAGTGGCGGCAGCTCCATGTCCAGCTGCTTGCTACTCCTCCCTGCCACTGACACCACTGCTGATGGTGGCAGCAGCTTCTTCAGGTCTGGGGCCCGGATTGGAGTGGGGGTAGGGCCCCGTGTGGTCTGATTTGCCCCAGGCCCCGCACCCTGCTCGGGTGAGCTTTGGGCACTGGGAAAGCTACATCTGGAGTACTGTGTCCAGTTTTGGGCCCCCACTACAGAAAAGATGTGGACAAGTTAGTCCAGCGGTGGGCAACAAAAATGGTTCCGGGGCTGGAACATAACCTGTCAGGAGAGGTGAAGGGAACTGGGTTTATTTAGTTTGGAGAAGAGAAGTCGGAGGGGGATTGAAAAGTAGCCTTCAACTCCCTGCAGGGGGGTTGCAAAAAGGATGGAGCTGGACTGTTCTCAGTGGGGGCAAATGACAGAACAAGGAGCAATGGGCTCAAGTTTCATAGTTTCATAGTTTGTAGGGTCAGAAGGGACCTGAGCAGATCATCAAGTCCAACCCCCTGCCATGGCAGGAAAGAGTACTGGGGTCAAA
>NW_017728954.1:142276-154346 GCF_001723895.1 Crocodylus porosus
CTGATGAAGATGTTGAACAGTGTGGGCCCGAGGACTGAGCCCTGCGGAACCCCAAGGTTGGAGCAAGGGAAGTTGAGGTTAGATATTAGGAAAAAGTTTCTCACTAGGAGGGTGGTGAAGCACTGGAATGGGTTACTTTGAGAGGTTGTGGACTCTCCATCCTTGGAGGTTTTTAAGACCCAGCTAGACAAACTTTAGTGGGGATGATCGAATTGGCGCTGGTTCTGCTTTGAGCAAGTGGTTGGACTAGATGCGACTTCCTAAGGTCCCTTTCAGCCCTCATTTTCTATGATTCTGTGATTCTAACTGACTGGTTAGTTTACGGTATTTGTCCAGTCCATTGATCAGCTTGCCAACCTTACTTACATCATAATAGCATCTGTTATCCTTTGGGGTTGATCCAGTTTTCTGTTTCTACCTCAGCTGAAGTAACTCTCATTTCCATAGCAAGAACTTTTTACTCTGGTTTTTAACTTTGCAACATCTAACTTAACTTGACTTTTGAAAGTTCTCTTTATCGCTAAACTTTCTTACCACTAAAATGGAGCTATTTTTGCTTATCAATCCCTTTTTCTAGCCTATGTGTTCTATTACTTACTCTTTCAATTAAGTTACTTTTATGTGGCTTGATCACAGAGATCTAGTTTGATTACACACTGGCATGAGTGCGGAAGGTTAAAGGAACAGTCAGTTCAAGGCTATGTCCCTCTAGTGTGGGGCAACACTCGTGCTGTCACATGTCATGCTAACTCTGCCAGCGTGGTCTCCTGAACATGAAGTAGTGTCGCCATGTTGGTGAGGCATCAAGCTCTGCAGCTCAGCTCAGCACAGCTTCCTGGCGTGGGCATTGCACTACACTAGCATAGCTGCAGGTGGTCCCGATTGGGAGCTAGTACATGCAGAGTCAGCCTGTCCTTGCCACCATATGGACTGGACATACCTGATGAAGAAGGATCTTGTCGAACAAACCCAGTTAACAGACAGGTTAATAAGGTGTCACCCTGCCCTACCTTCTGCCTAACTTCAGCCTAACATGGCTAACAGCCCTCTGCAGGAGTTGTTGATGTGAATAAAGAACAGGGGGTTGTGGAGAGAATTTGCAAGGAGTTATTAGGACTAGATTTCTGACTACATTTGATTGTGGGCATCAACAGCATAATGTAATGACCCATTAAGATTAGCTCTACTTTTTCAGACTAGTTCTAGTGGTGTTATGAAGCAAATGCATGTATGAACATAATCTTTCCAGAGGCCAGAAAAGCCCATTGCAATTTATCTGTGAATGCCCTTCTTAAATGAATTGTGTATTAATGCTGGTTCCTTTTCATGACAGGAGGCGCTACAGTATGCACAACAACAAGATTTCCTAAGATTGGCCTCTATGATTGCCTTTCCTAGGTCAGTAGAGACCTTCAGTAGTGACAATGCCCCAAGCAGCGGTGGCAAGGGAACAGAATTGCCACAGGTTCAGGTATGGGAGAGGAGTTACCATAAAAGCCTAAATTATCTTTAATCACACTCTATGCAATTTTAACACTCAGTTTCTATAAGGCATTAAAACTAATTACTTGAGTCATTTCTGGATTAGGTACAAATATCATACAAAATAAAACTATATTATAAAATACAATTTTAAATATGTTATGTTCCATCTACACCTCCTGCCTTCCCACCCCACCCCACCCCATCACCACTTTTATACTGGATGTAAATTAGCAATAGTGATACAGTTCCCTGGCTCAGCTTGCTTTCCAGCTGATGACGCTCTCTGACATATCCTGTGGGCACTTGCTGACCAACTCCAGTCATCTAAGGAAAGAGCAGGTATTCTTCTAAGAGTGACTTTTAATTTCCACAGGTTCAGCTGGAATCTTCTGTTCCAGATGGGGGACCAGAGCAATACACGGGGTGTACAGTCTCAACAATGAACCAGACTCAACTCTGCAGTGGGGAGGTTCCAAGCCAATCACAGCAGACTTTATGGTCATCATCTGGAGTACACAATTCCCTCCAGGATGTTTGGCAAATCCTAGACATGGGCTCAAGCCTTTCTATGCTCAGTCATCAAAGCAGCAGAGATCAAGGTAAGCATGAGACTTCCTGGCATATCACTCTGCTGAAGGAGTGAACTTACAAGTGTGGGTTCCCTCTACTTGCACTGATGTCATAGTAGCCATAATTAGTCACAAAGCCTGCTGTTACACATGCTCAAGGAGTTACAGAGATACTTGAATATCACTGCAGGCAAGAAGAGGCTCCTAAGAGGAATACTGATGCTGCTCCCCTCACAGTAACACCATTAACTGGGAAATTAAAATACCCCCCTCACTTGAGAGCAGGAAGGATGTTTGAACATAGTATATTGTTATATGGTTCATGTGTTGCCATGCTGCTGTTGGAGCACCTCTGTGCCATATTTAGCTATTCTCTGGGCTAGGTTTTCAGATGCTTGTTATATCAGATCCAAAAGTCCAAATAAGGTCAAGTGAGGAGAGCCCAGGAAGGTAAGACTCCTCTCTTTCCCCCGCCACTGCTTTCCGCTGGTCAGTACAATTCCTTCCCCTGCCCCAGGTGCTTGAAAAAGCTTGTGATGCCTCTGCTTTAATATAGTAACTCGGGGGGGGAGGGGGGTGGACAAAATACAGTCCATAGGCTGCATCTGGCCCACCAAAACATTTTATCCAGCCTGTGGTGTGTCCCTCAGCCCTGCCTGGCGTAGGCGTGGGGGGCAGCACAGGTCGTAGCACATCTGACCAGTCCCACCACCCCCAGGTGCACAGCAGGGCTGGGGTGCTGTGACAGCCAGATTTACGTTCCTTCCAGCTGCTGCTGCCAGTGTTGGCACTGCCACTAGACGCGGTCCTGCTGCCCAGGCCTGCTGGCCCGCCTGCCCTGCACCTACTACCAGGGGTGCTGGACAGAGTGGGTGGGTGGGGTTTTCATGGAGACTGGCTGGGACCCGTGGGCAGGGTGTGCTTAACTGAGCAGATGGGATGTGGCTGCTGGCAGGCAGGGAGCGGCATCTGGGAGTGGAATAGGCAAGCAGGGCCAGGGCTAGGGCTGGGATCTCAGGTCAGCGACAACGCAGGGCCGGGGCCTGGGGAAGAGCCACAATCTGCTCCCCAAACATCCCTGTGACAGGCACTGGTTCTGCAGGGAGTGGTGTGCAAAGAGTGGATTTTGGCTGTGTCTCAGACCCTAGTCCCGCACCGTCACTGCCCTGCAATTCTGGCCCCCACCCATCCTGCTCCTGGACATCACTCTTCATGCATCTGTGGCCTCATCCCATTCTCCTGGCCAAGGGAGTCCTGCCTGCAGGGGGCCTGGGATGGTCTCCATGGACAGAACTTGAATGGGATGGGAACAGTGCTGATGATCATCATGCACGTACCTTTTTGTGGACCCAGCACTGGAATGGCAAGTTCATGGCAGGACGGGCCTGTATTGATGAGAGAAACTCCGTGGTCAGTTGTGTTTGTCATGAAACTTTTTCTGATTAATACTGTACTTCATGCTCATGTGCGGAGCAACAGAGTTGGCAGTTCTGTAAAGACACCAGTGTCCTAACCTAAACTCTAACCATTTCCAACTGGAGTTCCGTAACTTGCTGCACAATCTCCAGAGACCCAAAGATTAATGAAATGTATGTGCATCACTGTTTCTAATAGAATTTCAGAAGTTGGATAGAGATGTATATTGGGAGGTGAATTATCAGCTCGTGGGGTTAAATTAGGATAAAAAAATCCAAAAATATTTTTAACAAAGGTCATGAAATTTGCGGATACTTAAAGGGGCTTTTTAGAAACCGGTTGATATAGATACTGTTTCCTGGACAAGAGAGAGGTTTTCAATAGTAGGTAATATTTGTCAAGAGCAGAATATGCCAGTTAGACTATTGGCTTCTTGTTCATTTACTAAGGATAGTTCTGGAATGTGATGAAGTGGAAAAGAGTAATGTGAATATTCTAAAATTATATATATTTGGTTTAAAAACCATTTATCAGAGGCAGTTGATGTAAATGCAGGGATATATCATATCCCATGTCATAAATAATGATATATGCAAAATAAGGTGATTGGCATAATGAATCCCTTTTATACTGTCTAAAATCATGCTCTCAAAACTTTACAAGAAGCAAGGAAGGGAGTTTATATCATTTACTGGACCAGATGTGTAGCTGGGGCGGTGCAGTTTTGGGCACAAAGTGCCCTTCCTCAAGTCTCACAAAAGACATCACAAAAACCCCTTGATTTGTATGTTTATGAGACCATCATGGCTACACTTTAACCCCATTTTATAACTTTAATAAGATGCAGTCATGTATAATAGATTTCACGAGAGAATGTTCTGTAGTTATGGTACTGCACAGTAATTTTGTAGACTGTTTCAATTGTGAGATCCTTAGAAATATCTCAGCAGTTGCCATCAGTTCATTGAGTTATTTATATGAATACCATGAAAACTTGCACTTATTTGGTTTCAAGCTGAGATGTTAATTCTTTTGCCAATCACTTACCTTAATTGGGAAAAATGGTGAACCCCCCCCCCAATGTTTTATTAAAGTCTGATCATAATTATGCTGGTTTGGACCAAGAGCTTTACCCTGCAATTGGTGCTGCGTGTTACCATGTGAAAAGCCCTAGTCCCACTGTTCTTGGGACCAGGGTCATGAGCGAAAGAGAAGAGGAGCATTGGGCAAGCTCTGCCTGCCATTGGAACTTGCCCCTGACTAGTCAGTCCTTTTGAAGTACAGCCTCAAAGGACATGGTATTTCCTCTGAGGTGTGAGAACTTTCCCTGCCAGAAAATGGTTTACATTGCTATGGATAACTCAGATGCATAAGTTTAAGATTTCATAAGTTGTGATTTAGTTTTCTTTTCAAAACTGTGTCCCATGGGGCATTGTGTTTGAGCATGTATCTTGTGCAGAACAGCAAAGAAATGAAGATATTTTGCAATGAAATAGCTTATGGTGCAATATTTGAACTTAGATATAGAAAACTAAAAAGCCGCTTCTACAAACCTCTCCTTATGTTATTGGCTCGGCTTTCTGGCTCCAAATTCTGTATGTTATGGGTCAAATGTTATCATTAGTAGTAGACACAATTTGAGCAACTTTGTCATCATTGATAAAGTTTTAAGAGTGATCCATAAGGGGGAAAAGTCAGCCCAAGGCAGAGATGCTGGTAAATTATTAACCAACAGAGAAAGCTGCTACTTTCTGACTACACAGCAAAGAACACATGATTTCTGTTCCATCTTTTTGCTCTTCAGAGTGCCTCACAAATATTAAATCTGTAACTCACTGGTTTTATTTTCTACATTTAAATGTTTGTCCAGCCTGATCAAGTTATTCCTGAGTGACTGTTTTTGTGAGGTAGTTGTGAATGCTTGGGGACAATTTCAGAAGAAAAGCAGCATACATACACAGCAAGGGTTGGCAGCGTATGACCCATGGGCCAGATACAGGCCCCTGGGCTTCTTTTAAGTGGCTGCTAAGCTCTGGGACCCTGCAAACTGCAAGGAGCATCCTGACGTGGAGGAGCGGTCTGTTCTGCACCTTATACTGGGCAGCAGCTGCAACAGTCGTCAGCTGCAGCAGTCCCTCGATACAAGGATGACAGTAATTTTTTTTTCCACTGAAGAAACTACACACACCTTGGCTATTGGCAAACTTGTGACTCTCTTTTGCTTTGTCCTCCCTTGTTCTTTTCCTCTCAAATTTTCCTTGGGGTCTTGGCCTTAATGTGGCAATAAGTGTCTGGCTTCTGTTTGGAGGTGATGTCATTCTGCTAAGGTCTGAAGGCTCTCTTTTTCTGTCAGTGAGAGCTTCAATTTCCTTATCATTCTCATCAAACCCAGTCCTGGTGTTTCTTTGTGGAGAAGCCTAGAAAATTGTTCACAAGCCTCATGGATGCCTTTCTTGGTTCTCTCAGTGATCAGTGGTGTCAAGATCATCAGATAATGAGAAACTCTCCAGACTAAGGTACTGCTGCATATGATTGCTTTTAGTAGGGTTTCTTAAGCACTTGATCTGAGAACAGACCATCACATGTTTTACCACCTGCCACTCCTAGTGCAAGGTATGGTTGTCTGAGTTCACCTTCTCTTTCACACACAGCAACACATGGTTATTAAAAAAAAATTACCAAAACAGAGTTGGAGAAGATGAGAGAACATGTGACGAGTATGAGTCATGTTCCTTTAATGCACAACTCTGAAGGTGCTCAGATACCACAGGAATGATTGCAGTATAGGAACCACTATAGAGCTGGAAATAGGAGGAGGAGACAATGAGACAGTTGGAATGTTCCCCCCTCCCAACTCATGCGCTGAAAAAGGGGTCCTAACAGCTGCCCTCTGGCCTCTGAGTGCATCAGTCATTCAAAATCAAGGGTTAGGAGATCTTCACCTGTCACAGTTTTGCCCCAGCCGCAAGCAATTTGATGTCCTAAAGACCCAGGGCAAAAAATGACTCTTCCCTTTCCCCTGACAAGTGTAGAAACAAACTGAAAGTGCATGGTTCACCTGAATGGTCACTCGGGTCCTCAGTGGCTTTTTATTTTTACAGAATGGAGGTCATCCACACAGGCTTGTTTGCTCCAAATTAGAATGAGGATTAGACTGAGGTTCCCCTGTACAGTGAGAAGGTGCAGGTGGTGCATATCTGATGCCATTCTGTCATGGGAAAGGAAAGCGCTGCTCTCCTCCACTCCATTTCCTCCAGTCCCCAGAGTTCTGAGGAGGACTCAGCAGGTTGGATTCTGTGCGCAACAGGCTTGGCACTTCTGCCTTGTCTAATGGCCATAGATTTAAGTCTTTATCTCCACCTGAGTTCAAGTATATAGGTAGCAAGAAGAAGTCTCGGGGTAACATTGGACCCCTACGAGGCAGGGCAAGGCAGGGCAGTTGGTGACGGACACGCAAGAGAAGGCAGAACTCTTCAACAAGTTCTTTGCCTCCGTGTTCCTGTCCGCTGACAATGGGGTGCTCTCGGGTGATAGTGTAGAGAGCCCCGGGAAGGATGCGAGTCCCCCGACTGTTAGTTCCGACCTAGTTAAGGATTACCTGGAGGGCTTAGGTGTGTCCAAATCGGTGGGCCCGGATGACCTTCATCTGCAGGTGCTGAGGGAATTGGCTGGTGTCATCGCGGAGCCATTGGCACGGCTGTTCGAGGACTCCTGGTGCTCAGGCCAAGTCCCTGAGGACTGGAAAAGGGCCAGTGTGGTCCCTATTTTCAAGAAGGGGAGGAAGGAAGAGTCTGGCAACTACAGGCCAGTCAGCCTCGCTTCTATCCTGGGGAAGGTCTTTGAAAAAATTATCCAGGGCCGCATTTGTGAGAGCCCTGCAGGGGAAGTGATGTTGAGGGGTAACCAACATGGGTTCATGCCAGGCTGATCCTGCCTGACTAATCTGGTCTCTTTCTATGACCAGGTAACAAAGAGCTTAGATGGGAAGGAGGAAGTCAATGTCATCTTCTTGGACTTCCAGAAGGCCTTCGACACAGTGTCCCATCCAATTCTGGTGGGCAACCTGAGGGGCTGCGGCACTGAATAATGCATGGTCACATGGGTGGTAAAGTGGCTCCAGGGGTGAACCCAGAGGGTGGTGGTGGATGGGTCGATGTCGACCTGGGAGGGTGTGGGCAGAGGAGTCCCCCAGGGCTTGGTCCTTGTGCTGGTGCTGTTCAACATCTTCGTTAGCGACCTGGACGAGGGTGTGGAGAGCACCCTGTTCAAGTTTGCTGATGACACCAAGCTGTGGGGTAAAGTGAATACACCGACAGGCAGGGACCGCATCCAGGCAGACCTGGATAGGTTGGAGAAGTGGGCGGATCTGAACAGGATGTGGTTCAACAAGGACAAAGCGCAGGGTGCTGCACCTGGGGAGGGGGAACCACCATTATGGTTATAGGTTGGGGCTGCCCCTCTTGGCAGCACAGAGGCAGAGAGGGATCTTGGAGTCAGGATTGACTCCAGGATGAATATGAGTCGCCAGTGCGACGAAGCAATAGGCAGAGCCAACCGCACCCTGTCCTGCATCAACAGGGGCATCACTAACAGGTCCAGAGAGGTCTTGCTCCCCCTCTATGGGGCACTGGTCAGGTCGCGGCTGAAGTACTGTGTCCAGTTCTGGGCGCCGCACTTCAGGAGGGATGTGGGGAACCTGGAGAGGGTCCAGAGGAGGCCACGCGTATAGTTGAGGGCCTCTGTGGCCAGGCCTATGAGGAGAGGCTGAGGGACCTGAATCTCTTCAGTCTCTGCAAGAGGAGATGGAGGGGGGATCTTGTGGCTGCCTACAACCTTATCAGGGGCCACCAGCAGGGACTTGGGGAAAGTCTGTTCACCAGGGCCCCCTTTGGAGTAGCCAGGAACAATAGACACAAGCTGAGGGGGGATAGGTTTAGGTTATATATTAGGAAGAACTACTTCACTGTAAGGGTGGCCAGAGCCTGGAAGAGGCTTCCCAGAGAGGTGGTGCTCTCACCTTCCCTGGAAATCTTCAAGAGGAGACTGGACAGGAACCTGGCTGGGGTCTTATGACCCCTGCCACCCCCAGTGCTCCTTCCTGCCCATGGCGGGGGGTTGAACTCAATGATCTGTCTAGGTCCTCCCAACTCATTGATTCTATGATTCTATGAGTTAGGATCTCTTATCCAAGTAGAAAGGCAGGATAAGCATCGGGACATGTTATTTTTTTTTAATCTCACAGAGTGACCAGGATATCTTTCTGCCTTTCCAAGGAGAAGGCAGAAGTCTCGTTGGATCCTGAGACTCAAATCTTTCATATTATACTGCCACCTCCACCTGTACATGGTCTGTGAGTCTGAAGTCATGCAGCAGGCAGGGCAGGGTGGCATCTTGGGGACTAACTGGTTCAGAGAGTCATTAGAAACGATTTCATTAGTATCTGATGAAGTAGAGTGCTGCCTATGAAAGCCTGTGCCTTTCTGAACGATTTACTTCCTAAGGTACCACCCTGCCCTACCTTCTGCTGTTCCTAGCAGTGGTTTCATGAGCCAGGAGGATCACAGAGTTGCGTGTGACAGTGGCTAACCTTTCTGCCTTATTCTGGAATAACAAGGTGACACTTAGGGCATATCTGCTACCTAAACATAGCCATGGCTTGACTTGCATAGATACTGGCTGATGCAATGGGGTTTTCTCAAAACCCCAGCCACCCTGGAGATTGAGGTTGCCCACTATGGATATTAAAAGGGCATTTGGACAGAATATGACTCCAGCATGCCTACTGAATTGCCTGAAAAGAGCCATACAAACCCTTCCTCACTGTATCTTCTGCTGCTGCCAGATATCTCTGAGCTCCCCCTATTTCCTCTGGCTTCTGCTTCCTGCCCTCTATACCTGGGGATGTAGCAGCACAGGCTGTGCTACTGAGGAGCCATGGAGCATGGGGGGGCAGGGGGAGTTGGAGGGTGGCTGTGGCCCATGCAGTATATAGGCTGCATGGCATGTGCCCCCTGGCCACTCAGAAGGTGGATAGCTCTGCTTTAAGATGTAAAGAGGCAGCAAGGATTGAGTAGTGGGGGCATAGCATTTCTACCATTGGTCCAGAGAGTACAATAGACAGCTCTATTCTTCCATCCCATGAGCACTACTCGAATGATGCCAGGCACGTGATTCTGGCTATGTGTTTTTATAAAGGCAGTATATTTGGAGAATACAAGTAATCAACCCCATTTTCCTCAACTGCTGTAGACCTTGAAGCAACACACATGCCCAAGAAGTTTGAAGAATCTCAGCAAAGTGTCAAAACTAAGGATCAAGAGAGAGCACCATGTGCTGCTTTGAGAGTGAAAGGAACAAAGCTTGAAACTCTGCCAAAGGTGAAATCCAGCAGATTCTCACTTCCTAAACAGTCAAAAATCTTGCCCAAAATGACTAAAATCCGAAACTACAATGTTAAAGATTAATTTCTTTGTTGACAGCAAGTTTTGTACCCATATTCTTTAGTGTTTCATTTTTAATCTCAGAGATCCAAATTTAATTATTGGCTCAGGCATGTTGACGGTCCTCATGCGTGCAAAGTAAAGTTGGAATGTTTGACACAATGGGAAGAAGAGCCAATCCTATGACTTGTGCTGCAGGAGTGACTGCTTACTATTGTGAGACTGATTATATTCATTCAGATCAATCAATACAAATAAATATGCATTTTTATTTTAAGTACAGTAAGAATCTATTAATATGCCTGTGTTTTTGAGATTAAAAGCAAATGTTTTTGAGAAACTCTTAAAGGTGTTTAGGCAAGGGAAGAGGTGGGCACCTCGAGGTGCTGCACTGCTACACTTGCAACACTACAGCTGTCAGCCGTGTCCAGCAGCCTGAAACTCAGTTGAAAACAGAGGGGCATAAAAATAACAGGCTTAACCTTCCGTACCTTGCAAAGAGGGCGTAAAGTAATACAACATAAGAATTCTTCTTTCACACCACTGCTTTTACTTTACCCAGACACAAGTGGCTGCAAATGGTTCAGAAAAGCAGAGAATCTGGTTCATTAATAATACTTTTAAAAATGCTAGATTTTTGTGCAGAAGGAAATATTAATTG
Organism: Crocodylus porosus; assembly: GCF_001723895.1. Taxonomy (NCBI): domain Eukaryota; kingdom Metazoa; phylum Chordata; order Crocodylia; family Crocodylidae; genus Crocodylus; species Crocodylus porosus. Next base: position 152,848 of record NW_017728954.1, read on the forward strand.
TCCTGGTCTTGCTGTTGTGCATTTCAAATTCAATGGAAAAGTCAGTGCATGAGTTGTTTTACCTGGACCCCATTATGCCTATGAAAATGATCATGAAATAGTCTCCTTCAGAAAATGGCAGCCCCATCAGTCTTGTACCAAGCTGAGGTACTGGCTTGGGACTGAGTGGGCATGCCTCTAGCGAGTCTGGGGGACAGCCAACAGCACCTTCAAGGCCCAAACCCACTAGGCATTTATGCTAAAAGCCTTCGTTTGAAATGGATTACCAGATTTACAGACCAGCCACTTGTCTGTTTTTCACAGCTTTCCCTTCAAAGGTACTACTGGGAGAGCTCACTGCTGTCCCATGCTGCTGGCGGGAGAAGTGGAGCCCTGGGAAATAAAAGCTGCAGCAAGCAGCTGGAACTCCTCAGAGGTCCCAGACAGTCGTTTGCTGCAGCTCCGTATACCCTCCTCTGTTTCACAAACTCTCATCTTTGCGCAGGGGCTAGAAACCAAATCCGGTGAAGTATTTGGGTTCTACTATATTATCACGGAAATGAACGCTGCTACTTGCATTGCGGAGTTAAATACGTGCGTAACTGGTGCAGAATCAGGGCTGCAAAGGAACAGAGGAACAACCCAGTCAGTAGCACCTGTCCTGAGGAGGTACCTTGTCCTGGTCTGCTCTGAGATCTGGCTGGTACCTAGATAGCACAGACTCCCAGCACTGGGTTGCAAGCACCTGGAGAGCTTAGGAAAAATAGTTGTTTATGCTTTTCCCCAAAAACATTTTCTTTTAATGTAAAGGTGTGGTGGTAATACATACAAGTAATGTTCTATATCTGCAACTTCATTGCCTCAGGCTTTTATCAGGTGGGTACCAAACACTCGTGCTGGTCCAGTGGTGAATGAAACATGTAACACTGCTCCTTTCCTGAGATGGGGCAGCATGGTGCATTCCTTCCACCCAGGCCTGAATAAGCTCTTTCTGCAGCTGAAAGCACCCAGAGGAATGTTGGCCTGGTGACACCACAGTTGCAGTCAAATTGCCCAAACCCCGAAGCGTTTAATTGCAGGCCTGCTGTATTTTACAGCAACTCTGAAATTCTGCTTACTGGGGGGCATCTAGTGAACCAGGCCTGGAGGGGGATGTGCTGCTGAGCTGTAGGACTGATGGGGAGGCCGGGTCCATCCTGAGTCCATCATGGGGGCTGGGGGCAGGATTTTCCTGTTAAACTGATCACCACCCCTGACATGGATGCAGGGCTCCTCATCTCCCACTGCGCCTGCTCGTGCAGGTGGTGGGCCAGCGAGGCCAAGGCTAGCCTACTTCTAATCCCCGAGCAGCATCCCCCAGAGCAAGACCCTGGCTGGGCAAGTGGCGCTTCTCGCCATTTCTTCTACCACAGGGGGCGAAAGACGCGCCCCAGGAGCCCGCGGAGGTGCCACGCGGGGCCCAGGACAGGGCCATGAGGCCGCGGGGGGGGGCCGGGGCCGCGGAGGCCCGCCGCGGCATC
>NW_017728954.1:154956-162519 GCF_001723895.1 Crocodylus porosus
CAGCACTGCTTCCCCACCCGTCGGACCTCGGCCGCCGGCACAGGTGAGGGGGTCGGGTGGCCTGGGGCCGGCCCCGCTGGTCGCGGGGAGGCGACTGGATCCGGCGCCGGGCCTAAGGCCGGCACCTTCTCCGGGGTGGCTGATGGCGAGAGCCCCGGGCGTCGTCGCGATCCGCGCGCGTCCGCCGCGGGGTGATGGGGGAGCGCGGGCCGCGCCTCCGCCGCCTGCCATCACCTGGTCGCCGCCTGCTCCGCTCCCCTCTCCTCCCGGCTTAGCGGGGCTGCGGGGCCCCGCGCCTGAACCGGGCCTGGGGGTTCTTCCCTGGTTTTTTTTGGCTGGCTTTGCGGGTTTCCAGCGCGTGGGGCGGGTGACTTCTGGCTGGCTGGAGGTGAGGAAGGGGGAGGTGGAGGCTGAGGTTCTGCTGCATTGTGGATGTTCTGCATCCAGCCATTTTGATATCGGGCAGGGAAGATGGTTACAGTTAAGCCCATTACGCTGCAGAAGGGACAGAAAATGGGGCATTTCCCCGCTTGCAGCACTGGCCTTCACCAGGATTGGGAAGGGACAAAGAGATCAATAGCGCTGGCTGGAGCACTCGGGGACCCGCTTCTGTGATGTCAGGGAGCAGGAACACTGCAGGCTTTTGTCCCTCATTGGTGCCACTGACGACTTTAATTTCTTTTTCAGACGGCGCTGGTCTCCGTGCGGCAGGCCAGTTGAGCTCTTGCTGTCTGTGGGAAAGGTTCATGTGGCCTGACACTGTCCTAGCCTGGGCCCCATGGAGCCTCGCTCACCTCCCCCCCTCCCTCCATCCTGTGCCCGCATCCCTGCACTGCAACCTGTGCAGGGAGACTTGGTCTCACTGTGCAAGAAGTCCCATCTTTTTGCTTCCTGTAGAGCAGGCTTTCGTGCTTTGGGACCTGATAGCTTGCTAAAACAGCAGTGGGATGTTTGGAGAGCAAGTCGTAGAGATGTATTTTCTTCCTATATCTTACAAAGACCAGGCTAAGGAGCCTCCAAGCCAAGGGACTGGGGCCTCCTGTAGCACTTGCCTACCCCAAAGGGGTTTGCCAGCGCAGTAGTGTTGGCAGATCTCCTTAGGGCAGGTGGAGTGAACGCTGGCGAAGGAGCCCCGTCCGAACAGAACAAGCAAAACAAGCGAGAGGCCTCTCACCAGTACAGCTCTGCGCTGGAGCTCTTGACATGGTGGCTCTGCTATTTGCCATGCATGCACCCACACCAGCTTGTATCTGGCAAATCTTTTGAGCATAGACAGTCCCCAGTTAGTGTAGTTAGCTAGGGACTAATTGACACTGGAGTGCCCATATTCCAAAGGCGGGGTCCACTGAAACCCAGCCCATCTGTTCATTGAGCTGTAGCTGTGGGAAGCATTGTTTCCTAATGCTTTACTATTGCATGCACGTTCGAGAAAAGAAGGCGTGTTAAGCAAGCCCCTAAGTTGTGTAGGCGCAGTCAGGTCTTCACCTTCTCGTTGCATGATCTAAGGAGCTTTAAAACGTACTGAAGCTTGTCGTGGTCTGCAAGGGCTCCAAGAGCTGAGGGTCCCAGCGAAGGCTTCCAGCTCCTAGGTCTGCTCCATTTAGCTGGAAGGTGGTAGGGGAAGGTACAACCTACACCCTCATCAGGAGGGGAAATATTTGTGCACATTTTAAAATAAAGTGTGTACAGGTCAGTAGTATCTCAGAAACAGATGCGTAGACAGACTTTTGGGAGTCGGTGGCATTTCCTGACCATCCAGCGCTCTACTGGTAACACATTAACCGTGTCTTCTTCCTCAAACACCACCGGGTGTTCCTCAAACACCAGTGCACATCTTCGGAATGGATTTAAGAAACTGAAGGCAGATTTCTCCAGAAAAGAGACCATTCCAGCCTTGCGATAAACAGGCAGGTAATAGGTCTGTGCCATATTGGAACAATAGCGCATCCAGATGTTTGGTGCCTGAGAAACTGAGCAGTGTCTAAAACTGCCCACTTGGAGTAAACCCTTACTGCTCTTCCTGTTCAAGGAAAGCCTCTCTAGAAAGGAGGTGTAATCTGTTGGTGTCTGGGGGAAGTGTTTTCTTTCACTTTTGATCCATGGATTTTAGAAACGGGGATTAGATATTATACTTGATGACACTTGAATTGCCAGGGGATGGGAGCTGGGTTTAGATGCAGTGACTGTTAGAAACAAAGCAAATGGTTTGCTGATCTCTCTGCTGAAGGAAGCTGTGGGAAGGGCACAGACCAGATGTCAGCCATACACTGGTACCGGTTTCTACGGATTCATGTAGGTCATTCCCAGCCGCGACTGGCAACGCTGTGGCCTGAGGCGCAGCTGCCGGTCTACGTCTGCTCCTTGTCTCGAGCTGCGTCTGTTTGGCAGCAAGGCCACGCTCCTCCTGGCCCTGTTTTTACAGCTGCTTGAGACAGGAGGGCTCCTGCTGATGTTTGGGGGGTGCTCCAGGGAAGCTCAGGGTTCTGTCTGGACCAAGCCAGTGGCAGGTTTGGGACTTGTTTTGACATGTTCAATCCTTGTAGTCAAGGGATCTTCTGCATCCTGGCCACAGAGATACCTGCTGGGAGCCTCGGGAGAAGGAAGTCCTTGCGCGTCAGAGGGGAGGGGTTGTGGAACATGGGGGGAGGGGGGTGCAGGCACATCCCATGAGAGAGGCTTGGTGTGCCAATAGCGTGACTTGCTCCCTCATCTGGGTGTAGATGAATGTAATAATTGTATCAGTAGTGAATGATACCCGCAGGAGCTGTTACAGAGGGTTGCTATAGCAGACCCCTTCCCACTTTAACCCTGTTCCATTCAGGTTAAGGTTACAGTGGTTTGACTCGCTTGTCAAACAGACATTGGTGGTCAGATTGTAATCGCTGGTGTGCATGCCTGCAACAGCTGCCCCTCTCCTTTTTTAAAGCAGGGAAAAGGCACAGTTGCCCATTGCTCCAGGTGTACGTGGGCTTGGTAGAGTTGTCCTAAGAGAGGGGCTCAGCTGCCCAACAAGTAATGATTTAACCCTTTGGTACTGTGTTGGGAAGAGGTGCTGAATTAGTGAAGTTGCTACAAAGGGCTCCTCTAGATCTTCTAGACCTCTGAAGGTTAGTTTATGGATGAACCTGGTAAGAGCTCATGAACACTATAAGATCAGTAGGATCAAACAGTAGAGAACAGGATTAACATGGTATGAACTTGGTGTGCTGGAGAAATGGACTGGGATCAACATGCAGAATGAGTAACCAGAGAACAAAAAGTCTAACAAGTGGCTACAACTACTCAAGCAATCATTCTTGCATGTATTATTAAGGATGACAAATGAAGTGACTCAGCAGTACAACACTTTAAAAAAAAAAAAAAAAAGAAGAAATATTATGTAAATCCTGTGAGGTAGTAATGCAGCGCCAAGCAGTCATTGGACAACTGCATTCAGATTACAGTAGACATCTGTCTGTCTTGCAAGACAATGGAATTATTGGGAGCGAGGCATCGGCTCGCTGAACGTAGTCCTCACTTGAAAATAAAGTGAAACTGGAGTGACCTTTCCAGGGCTTAAAAACCTGGACAGCATAGGTCAGTGGTCACCAACCAGTGGATCTCGAGCCATCGGTAGATCTCATGGTTTCTAGGGCTGGAAGGGACCTGAACAGATCATTGAGTCTGACCCCCTGCCCTGGGCAGGATCAATGCTGGGATTGTAATACCCTAGCCAGATATCTATCCAACCTCCTCTTGAAGACCCCCAGGGTAGGGGAGAGCACCACCTCCCTTGGGAGCCCATTCCAGAGCCCGGCAGCCCTAACTGTAAAGTAATGCCTCCTGATATCAAGCCTGAACCTGCTCTCAAATCAATTTGTGGACATTATTCCTTGTTATCCCAGGTGGTGCCCGGCTGGAGATCATCCTTTTGTCCATCTGTCAGGGCTTCACTCCTAGACTGTCTGTATGCCTGCCAGCCAGGGGCTTTCCTATATCTAATGGCTGTTAGGGTCGAGCTCTGAGGATACAGGGCTAGGTAAAGTGAAAAAGGGGGCTGTGTACTTGAGCAGATCTATTAAGTGGTGTCTGTAGACCAGGGGTGGGCAAAATGCGGCCTGGGGGCCAGATGCAGCTCGCTAGGCCATTCTATCCAGCCTGTGAGGCCCCTACAAAATTTAAAAAATTAATATTTATCTGCCCCTAGCTGCTTGTCATGTGGCCCATGATGGCTTGCCAAAACTCAGTAAGTGGCCCTCTGCCCAAAATAATTGCCCAGCCCTGCTGTAGATGATGATGGGCCATTTGTTTTTGTTTTGTTTTGTTTTTTTCTTCTTGAAATAAAAGGTCAGCCAAAAGTCGAGCTGTATCGAGGGAAAATGAAAGAATCAAACCCCCAGTTGGTTGCATCCAGACAATACCAACAAACCTGGGAAACCGCACAGTCTGGTGTGTGTTTTTAATTTGTTGTCTTCCTTTACCATGTTTAATAATATAGATGCAGTCAGGAGTGAGACCGCTGTCTCTCCCCCTCCACCCTGCCTCCACAAGGTTTTCCTTGCTCCCTTCTGTAATGTAGTTGTAGATCTAGATGTGCCCTCACATCACCTGTTAAATGTAGATATGTTGCTGTGTCTGCACCAGCCTGGGAGCACTTTAGGGTAAGGACTCCTCTGTAAAGCACTCAATAGAACTATAGGTCAGCCTTAATGTTGGAAAACTTTGATGAATCCCATCTGCCAAGGAGGGGTATGTAGGAGCTATCATTGTAGGGAATCATGGCTATTTGAGCCCATTTACTAGGGATGCTATAGGGTTAACAGTGTCCTTTCCTGCTTTTTTGATTTTTGTGGATAGTGTCACTCTTCTGCCTGTCGGGAGGTCTATAGCTGGGCATCATCTTTGAGCCTCTCTCTCTCTGAGTCTTTGCATGCAGATGTGTATTGCAGACTTTCTTTTTCCCCCCTAGGAAACAGTTGTAAAATGGTGTATTTCTCACAGATGCATGAGAACGTCCTACCCAGGCTTCCATCCTCTTGCTAGTGTCCTCTACATTGGTCTTGACCAATGCAAACTTGTCCCACCCTGAACCATTCAGAATACAGCTGCAAAGATAATCTTTCCAGCCCATTACTCTATCCATGTCACCCCTCTGTGTTTATTCCTCTGTTCCTCCCCACTCTCCATCATGCCAGAAAAGCTTCTTCAAGATCCTTGACCATCTTTCAATAGCAAATGACAGATGATGGGCAAGGCAGAGAATTACCAGGGCCATCCTCAGATTGGCCATGACACCAGCTTCCCTCTCATTTGCTGAGTTTTCAAACCAACACCTTCTGGCTTTTTTCCCCAAGCCATTTCTCATGCTTGGGAAGTGCCTCTCTCAAGCCTCTGTAAAGTTACCTCCTCACCCTCTGGACCGCTGTATCAGACTTGGTTTTGCCTATGAAAGTCCTGCTCTGTGCTGTGACTTGCTGATCGTGATGACTCGCATGGTAGCTTCCCATAGCTTGAGGCCAGAAGGGCACATTAGATAATCTAGTCCAACCTCCTGTGCGTCACAGGCCCTTCACTTTTTTTTTTTTATCCCAAGTGTCTGTATCAAGATCAAAGACTTTGGACCAAATATTTCAGTCCACAGAACTAAAATATATTGTGCTACACGAGGAGATCATGGGAGATCAAGATGTTGCCAGGGCTGGTGGCTTCAGTGGTGAGATGTCCAGGTGATCTAGCCAGCAGCCCACTTGTTTCCTGGATCTGGGTGGAGGGAGGTTATCCTCCCCCTCTCTCTGCCCAGTCAGTATGGTCTTGAGCGTGTGGGCAAGGCACACAAGCCAGGCACCTGAGTAAGAGACTCTTCTGTGCCACCTCAGGACTGGGGTCTGCCCTGCTCTCTGTCATCTCCAGCCATCACAAGCTCCTGCTTTAGAAAAAGGTAAGGAGGAAAGCATCTAGTCCTCACACATGGACGTTGAAAATTCCTTCCTGATCCTCTACAGGCAACTTGGTGAAGCCTGAGACTTGACAGGAATCGCCAGGGTTCTCCCGCTTGTCTTGGAATGGAAGTGCTTGGAGGCCGGGGTCACCTCCCGAGAGCAGCGTTCGTTGTCCTGCTCGGACACGCTTCCTTCTGCAGATGCACTTTTCTTGTTAACACCCTGGCAGGCGGCCTGCTGAAGCCAGCAAACATCCCGTCTTCCTTTTGAATGTTTCTTTGGAGCTTACTGGAACCTCCCAAAGGAAGGAGCAGAAGCTTTTTATTTTTCTGCGGTATTTAATTGTTGGCTGGAAAATTGGGTGCGATTCTCCTTGAGCTCCTCGTGCAGATGGACTGCGTGAGCGATAGGGCTCTTCCATTTTTGTGAATCGGGGTCTGATCTCTGTTAGGCGGGTGTAAATCTAGAATAACCTCACTGACCTCAAGGGCATTACTGCTGACTTTCACCCAAGTAAATGAGGCTTTGTCCCTATGTGTGCATCCCCACGAGTGGGAGCCTGTGTGGCACAAGGTACTGCTGCTGTTGTCCCTGGGGAACATGCATGCATATGCACTCTGGCACATGGCACGTTGCCCCAGGTGGGGTAGGGGAGGCTGGAGCCAGCACCCTTACCTGGGGTCCGGGAGGCCTCTGGGGGCTGCAGCCATGAGGATCCAGCAGCAGGGAGCCTGGCCAGCAGCTAGAATGTGGCTCCAGGCAGCCAGGCTCTGGTTTCGGGCAGTGTTTGCTTTTATTGTAGGCACAGGTTGGGGGTTTGTTTGTTTGGTTTTTTTGACACTCGGGTCTCCGGGTGTCAACTTCTCTCCCCACTCGCCTGTGCTGCAAATTGGCAACGTAAAGAATGCCTACGTGTGTGATGTGTGCGGCACCCTATACCGGACATGTGCACTCGTATGATGCCATGTGTTGGGCAGCCTGCATTTTGGTAAAAGACCTGCAACCAAGTGGCTGGCGTCTGAAGGCACTGATCAATGCCAGGGTGTGCTGCAAAATGCATGTTTCTCCTGGATTGCTTCTGCCAAATGGAAACCTTATGGGCAAAAAGAATGAAATGTGTGGTGGAAAGAGAGAACTTGGCTCTTCATTGACTCTGCTCAGAAATGTCACGAACTGAAGACTTCCTCTCAAATTTGCAACATTAGTCCAGAAATGACACCAAGAGCAATGAGGATAAAAACCTTGCTGACAAACGCAGACGAGAATTCTGCCTTGTACCGAGAGTTCTGGCTCTTCAACTTAAGCTGTCATGTTACTGCCGTGATAACCCAGGAAATAGGGAAGAAGCAAGATTTTGTTGGTAATATCTTTTACTGGGCTGGTGGTAGAGAGAGGAGAGGTGTTGGAATGCCCTTCCTCAGGGCTGGGAGCAAAGCAGATGCCACCTAAGCTAAATACCAGGTAGAAACAGGTTTTGTTTTTTGTTTTTTTTTTAAAGGGTAGGGCTCTTCAACATCTTCATCAGTGATTTGGATGAGGGGGTAAAAAGCACCTGTTCAAATTTGCTGATGACACTAAGATGTGGGGGGACGTGGGCACACTGGAAGGATGCAACAGGCTACAATCAGACCTAGACAGGTTACAA
>NW_017728954.1:163859-173572 GCF_001723895.1 Crocodylus porosus
CCCCACAGCCTCCATCTTTGGCAGTATCAGAACTGTTTGCTATTTGTACCTTCTCTGCTTCCCCCATCTGTTTGAGAGTGGAGAGGGCTCCTGTGTGGGTGAGAGTTCCGCTTTCTGCAGCATTACACTTGATGCTGTCTCCTGTCTTCAAGGCCTGCTGCTCCAGTGCAACCAGTCTGCGTGTTTGTGTAAACCCTGGCTGTTCTGGTTTGCTCCTCAGCAGAATCGTTTGAGATGGAGGACGTGGTGATTGCAGGCATTGCAGGGCGGCTGCCCGAGTCGGAGAACTTGGAGGAGTTCTGGGAAAACTTGCTTGGTGGCATTGACATGGTCACAGATGACGATCGGAGGTGGAAGCGAGGTGAGCCCCGAGAATCCCTGCCCATAGGGCTTGCAGTCTGAACTCCAGTGCCTAGAGGTGGGGGAAAAGGGCCCTTGCTGGCAGGGAAGGCTCAGCCTGAGGACTCGCATTTGCTTCTGATGCTACAGTGTTTTTTTTGCTTTTATACAAATCCAACCCATGTCCACTTGGGTGTGGCCCATACTATACAGGGATGCCTCAGTTGACTTTATGGTGCCACTTGACCACAGAGAGGCTATTTTAACTGTGCATCTGTCCTGGCTGTCCAGTGGCAATTTTTCAGTGTAGCAATAAGAGTGACAAAACAGTTCAGTGGGTGTGAAATGGGATCTCCATGGGTTTGGAGAGAGACAGGATGACAGCAATTCCTTGGCTTGTCATACGTTCCTGGCTGTGTGGGTTATCCATTGAAAACCACTCGTTTCTCGCTGAATGGGTCGGCATGTGCCAGCCACAATGCAGAGCTCATTTGCAGATGCGCAGAATCGCTTCAGTTTTTCTAACTGGCGACCAGCTGGCCCTGCTGTGACCAGCCAGCCGTGGTGATTTCAGAAGCTACTTATTTACTTGGTGGAAGTTGCCAGACCAGAAGTTTCCTTTAAGCTAGGTATGTCAGCAGATGGATTCCATTTTGGAGAGTTTTTAGTTTCATCAAGGATCTTGCTATTGCAAATTGTAGCAGCAGACTGCCAGGTGGGTGGGAAGGTACAGACGGCCTGTAACAGTGTGTGCTCCACTGGAGAAATAAGACTTGTCAGGCAGAGTAACCACAGCTGGCACAGGATTCCTGATTTTTACATCTTCTTATATGACAGTTCCTTACCTAATAATTGTTTTGTGCTTAAAGCTTTCTGTGATGAATTTTTTCCCCCCTTCAGGACTTTATGGGCTTCCCAGTAGAATTGGGAAACTGAAAGACCTCAGCAAATTTGATGCTTCCTTTTTTGGGACTCTGCCCAAACAAGCTGTTGCAATGGACCCTCAACTCCGCATGCTTCTGGAGGTCTCTTATGAAGCCATACTGGATGGAGGTAAGCCCCTCAATAGGTAGAACTGGACATTTAATGCTTGTGTGAAGTTCTTCAGCTGAGTCTTGCACTTGTAAAATGAGAAGTCTGCTATAGACTTCCAGAATCCCATCTAATGAGTTGGCTCTGGCTGCCTGTTAAGTCCAGAGAAATGGCTTGGAATTGGATTCTGCATCCCTGATTCCAGAAGAAGAATCTGTTGGGGGTTCCCTTGGTCTGTGGAACCTGTGTAGATGTCTTTTGAAATGCTAGCAGCCATCTTCAGACCTTAAAGACCATTTCCCTTGCCACTGATTTAGTACTTGTAGCCTATTCCCCCTGCCACACACACGCTTCTAGTTTTCTCTACCCGTCTCTGCAACCACATGAGAGCTGTACCCCTTTCGCACCAGTTTCTGCATGCTCTAGAGTCTGGGGTCCTTTTTATTAACTTGGGCTGTAAACTGACTACTCCACAGTGTGGATACAGCTGAAACTTGGTTGCGGGAGTTTGGAGTCTCAGTCCTCCAATGCTTCCTTGCATGTCTTGAGAGCGAGGGACATGGGGACTGCATTTTTCTGCCCTCTGTTCCACCCCCACCCCCCATCCTTTTCTGCATTCAAGTTTACCTACTGAGTCACTGGGTTGGTATTTGCCCAATGCAACTTGCACTGTTTCTAACCAATGCTCAAAGTGCTGGACTGAATGGAGAAGCCTGCTACTGTCTGGCCAGAAACTTATGCAAAAGCTCCAGTGTGAGACAGTAAGGCTCAGGATTTGGGAGAAATATATTCTTGTTGAGGAGATAATTGATGATACTTCTCCAGGAAGGGGAGGGCAGGGGATTAAGTGTTGGTAAATAAGAGCAGGGAGAGAAACATGGGTTCCATAATTATGGAGCAGCTACAAGACCTCTGGTGCCAAATGAGCTGAATCATTCATCCTCCACTTAGTGTTTGCACCTGGTGTGTAATCTGTTCTCAGGTATCAATCCAGCCTCCCTTCGTGGCTCAAACGTGGGTGTGTGGATGGGTATGAGTGGAGCTGAAGCATCTGAAGTGCTTAGCCAAGACCCTGAGACAGTGGTGGGGTACAGCATGATTGGCAGCCAGCGTGCCATGTTTGCTAACAGATTGTCCTACTTCTACGACTTCAAAGGTGAGCGTTCTGGGCCTTGGTGTCATTCGTCAGCTGCACTGTGGGGGTCAGGGACAGCAATATATCCAGGAGGTGGTGGGTGTTTGGATAGAGATGGAAGATCTTTCTCCATCCTTGATAAGAGGGCACTGCATAAACACAGGGGAGGAGGCAGGTGAGAAGTGGAGAACGTGGCATGACGGGGTCGCCAGGCTTGACACGCAGGCAGGTTTTGGGGTAGGGGATTGTGGCACTTCTGAGAGGCTTCATGGCCTGGGGTGGTTGGGCAGAGGGAAAAGGATGAAGAGGAAATGGAAACGGGGTGAAGCTGATGGGAAGAGCCGGTGTGGGCTGGAAGGTGGAGAAGGAGGGGACCCTGTGAATGGCAGCTGAGCAGGAAGGTCCTGGGCAAATCCTGGGAGAGAAGGCTGTGGCAGTGGTAAGTTCTGGGCAAGGATGAAGGTTAGGAGCTAGGGGACTGCAGCATAAGGGGTGAGAGTCCTTGAGGGGCTGAGTGCCCTGTGTTTAGTGAAAGGCAATCTGTAGCAGGAGCCAAGGTGGAAGAGGCAGGCTTGGCCAAGGTGCATGATCCTAGCTCTAGTAGGTAGAGAGGGCAATGTCTCCCCTTTCTCTGCCTCAGTCCCAAACTATTCTTGCCTCTTCTTCCACTGTGTGGTCTTCCACAACAACCCCCAGGGGCAGCAGAAAAGGGAGAGGCCTGATGGCAGCTCTAGGCAGACAATGGGGCAAAATGATTGGCGACTTGGCTGTTGTTTGTTTGTTTGTTTGTTTGTTTGTTAGTTTTTCTCCTTGTGCCTTCAGGACCCAGCATGTCTATTGACACAGCATGTTCCTCAAGCCTCCTTGCCCTGGAAATCGCTTACAAAGCAATTTCACGCGGACAGTGTGATACAGCTCTTGTAGGAGGATCCAACATCTTGCTGAAACCCAGCACATCTTTGCAGTTTATGAAGCTGGGGATGCTTTCCCCTGATGGTGCCTGCAAGGCTTTTGATGCTTCAGGTGAGAATTTAGTACCAAGTTGTCACATTCTGTGGGAGGCACCCAGTGCTGCTTCCTCTTCATACAAAGAGTGAGAGCAAGGGCATGAAGGCTGGGGCTTTACTTTGTCCAAGTGCTGGAGCTTCCACGGGCTGCATGCCCAGCAGAACCCAAAGCTGAAACCACGGGGAAAGACGAAGTGCTCCAGAAAAGCGAAATTGTTTCTAAAGCAGTTCGACTCCACAGGCCTCGGGTTCATTCTCTGAAGAATAATGTAACTGAATTCATCTCTCGCTCCATTCGACGTGTCTAGTATTCCTTACGGGTCTCCAGAAATGTGGCAATGGCACTTGTACATTGCTGTCTGGTGGCATTTGGAGCCTTTCGATTCTCACTGCTTTTATTTCATTCTTCCCTCGTCCCTAGGAAATGGATATTGCCGCTCTGAAGCTGTTGTTATCGTTTTGTTAACCAAGAAATCCATGGCCAAACGGATTTATGCCACAATAGTCAATGCTGGGACTAACACTGATGGTTTTAAGGAACAAGGTGAGTTTTGAACCTCAGGGAGCAATGCTCCATATCTTCAGCTCTCTTTAAGAGGTTCTTTTCTTCAGGGCAGGGAATGGGGGATCCTGTCGCCCACTATGACCGAGCAGAGACTTCAGGATCTCCTTAAGTGACTCGGTGAAGAGGCAAGGAGTGGTGTGTGATTGTTGTCCTGCTGTCAGAATTGAAGCACAGGGGAGCATCCACCTGAGCAGCTCTACTCTCCTCATGTCATCCTGAGAAGTCAAGCCGTCCAGGCCTTGTCACAGTAGGGGAGGAGATGCCTGGCAAGTTGCATGGGTCCTGCTCATTAGCTGAAGAAAGAGAGTGAACTCTGTTTCTTAGATGCATGTGCCAATCCAGGGATTTATCTTTCTTCCACGTCCCCTTTAGCAAGGGCTTGTCAAGCTGCTGTGCTCTGAAGGTGGAAGATGCACACGGGTGGTTCCTGAGGAGACCGAGTTGTCCTCAGTAGTGATGAGGCTGCTGATGTTCTGCCTTAGATGCGAGTGGGTAACCAATGGTGGGGTTTTCTGTCTGTTTTTGTCCCAGGTCTCACATTTCCTTCTGGAAAAATGCATCAGCAGTTGCTCAGCTCTCTGTATACAGAGTCTGGGATTCTGCCTGAAGAAGTGGAGTATGTAGAAGCTCATGGCACAGGCACCAAGGTGGGTGTAACCTCTGCAAGCCTTCTTGCTCTCAATCTCTTGCTTTTCTTTCCTGTCCTGTCTCTCTCTCTGCCTCTGTTTCACACCCATCAGTCCTTTCTTTCAGGTTTAGAAAGAACTAGATTGCCCATTTCTGCCTGTTGCTGGAGCACCTGGCCCTTCATCTCCTTTTACCACCTGCAATTTTATCTAAAAGACCTTGTCAGGAATGTGAGACTGGGGTGTTTTGCATGGTCAGCATAAAACCGCTGTGTGATTTTTTTTTTTTTTTTTTTTTTTTCCTTCCCCTGCCAGGCTGGGGATCCACAAGAGGCAAATGCCATCGCAAAAGTCTTGTGTCAAGGTAGACGAGAGCCATTGTTGGTTGGATCCACTAAATCCAACATGGGTCACCCTGAACCTGCTTCTGGGCTTGCTGCATTACTCAAGGTAACACACACTGGCATAGAACCAACCTACTAGGTAGGCCTGGGGCTACTGGTGCTGCCCTGGCCTCAGCTGTCAGCATCCACCCGGGCTCTGAATGCTCTGTGTCGAAGGGGAGGCACAGCTTCCAGGCCCCTGGGTCTGTGTTCCTTGGTCTGGATTCTGAGGAAACTTGAATCGCGCTCAAAAGTAGGGCACATGGAATGGACCTATGACCCCACTGCATTTCTTAATGGTGACCGATATCAAAATTGCCATCTGCTGCCATAAGTCTTCCCGTTGGTACAAAGCTGCTTTTGGGCGCAGTACCTGGAGCGCTGGAGGCTCCCAAAGTTTGGGACACCAGGTCACTAGGAAGGGTGGGATGCAGCCTAAGCTCTTGGTGTCAAAGCAGCTGGAACCCTTGCCAGTGGATAAAGGATGCGTCTTTCCTTCCCTTTTAACAGGGGAAGGGGTTAGGTAACTTACTTTTGAGACGTGGGTGCAGATTTGAACTTGCCACCCTACAGCCAGCCTTAATATCTAATGTGGCATCCAACGCTGATCAGTTAAATGTTGCTACACAGCAGGGGGCTAGTTTTCACCATGAAGCCCACTCATGACAACTCTATTGCCATGTATGCAGAAGCAGCAGGAAGTCTCTAAGCCAATGTTTCTGGCCAAGGGAGATGCACCCCCCTCAGGGTTTGTGCTCAGGTTGCACTGGGAAAGCTTCCTTTGCAGATATGATACCTGAAAACTGCCCTGTTCCCTCTAGATGAAAACGGGCATGCTAGATGACGTGACAGACACTCTGCAGTACAGGAAGTGTCTGGAATTGTGGACAATCTGGGCCTGCTCCCACCACTTTGTGTGTCACGGCTGTCGCATGGTTGTTCCACATTGCTCCTGCCTTGTCTTGTTGTTTGGCTGGGTGGTCTGGCCTCCTGCAGTTTGTCTAGAAACAGCTGGGGAACCCATGACTAGCATCTTCCTACCAGCTGTGCTCTGTGGTATGGAGTTGCTTTTTCCTCCCTATGCCTTAGCTTTACTGTCCTTGGGAATGATACCCAGCTGCTAAGCACTGTGGTATCTGACCTAGTGACAGAGGAAGCTGTTGAAATCCAACTGCTAAGAAGTACCCTGTGTCTTGGGTCCTATGCCGAACAAAATCAACAAGTATCTGGCAAAACCAGGGATCTAAAGCCCAGACTATGCTGTTGTCTTTCAGGTGATTCTCTCTCTGGAAAACGGGGTATGGGCTCCAAACCTCCACTACAATACCCCAAACCCAGACATTCCTGCCCTACAAGATGGCAGCTTACAGGTGGTCTGTAAGCCAACCCCAGTGAAGGGTGGCCTAGTCGGTATCAATTCTTTTGGCTTTGGTGGTTCCAATGTCCATGTTATCCTGAGGCCACATGACAAGAAGAAGTCCCAGCCTCTGGAGGCGTGTCGTTTGCCACGACTGCTCCAAGTCTTTGGCAGGACACAAGAAGCTGTGGAGAAGCTACTGGACCGGAGCAAGAGACTGGGGGAGGATGACTCATTTGTGAGCCTACTCAATGATTTGTCCACAATCCCTGCTTCCTCTATGCCATACCGGGGCTACAGGCTCGTTGGCAGTGAGAGCGATGTGAAAGAGGTGCAGCAAATCCAAGCATCGGGGAGGCCCCTCTGGTACATCTGCACAGGTAACTTTTTGGGTTGAGGGGGAGAAGGGTGTCAAGGTTTGCTGGCTTCTGCGCAGCCAGGCTCTCGGTAGTTATTGATGCCGCATTTTGTTCCTCGTTCCCCTTGCATGTACAGTCTGGGGGTTGCCACATGGCAAGGGAGGCTATTCAAGATCCACTGTTTGTGACCAGCTCTGCTGGAAGTCCCCTCGTCAGTGCTGTTTGCTTCCCTGTGGTAGCAAGACCAAGGAGGAGCAGAGCCTTGTTCCATGGGGACTGGAAGCTAAGCATCTGAGACAGGGCTCCCATGCTTTCCTGGTCCACTCTGACGTGGAGCAAGAATCAGGCTCTTGTTGCTCTTCCTGCAGGCATGGGCACGCAGTGGGCAGGGATGGGCAGGAGCCTGATGCAGCTGGAGCTGTTCCGACAGTCCATCTTGCGCTCGGATGAGATCCTGAAGGGCACTGGGCTGAAGGTCTCTGACATCATTCTGCATGGTGACGAGAGCATGTTTGATGATGCTATCTGCTCGTTTGTTGCAGTCTCTGCAGTTCAGGTAAGACGGGGAGCTGGGGCTCTTTACTAGCATTGCTCTGTGGGAGCAAAGTGCCAGTGTCGGCATAGCCTTATTGCGTCGTTCCTCCAGGAGTAGGCAGCCAGCTTTCATCCTGCCCTCTGCGTTGCGTGGTTCAGAGGCCTGCTGCGCACATGCATGCTGTTTGCATGTTTTTGGGGCTTGTCTACACTGCAAAGTTTAATGTGGATTAATTCTTTTTATTGTGGGTTAGTGAAGCTGGGTCAAAGCTTTGTGTAGATGTTGGTAGTACAAATGTTTAAAGTGGCCTTGCTCCAACTTTCATAGTAAACTATGTCTCCTAAATGCCGCTCAAGTGCTAAATGAGTGTCCACACAGTTTTAATGTGGTGTAGTGACTCATGCTTTTACGTAATTTGGATGAATTTCTTTGCATGTCACGATGTGGATAAGTATTTAGTTTTAGTGATCACCTGCTGCAGTAGAAATGAGGGAACAATGAAAAGGATTGAAGAAAACTGGGAGTGTGGCAGAAGGTTATGCTTGCACTTCTCCAAGATTTGAAGGCCAGGGCTCTGCCGGCGGGGGAGCAGCAGCAAGAAGGCGGAAGAAATGGTGCAGGGAAGCCCAGATAGCAGTGTGAAGGTGCCCCCCCATAGGTACAGCTCTGGTTGGGGTGGCCTGGAATAGGGACCCCTGCTCTGTCTCATAGGTGGCACAGATCGACATGTTGAAGTCTATGGGTCTCCAGCCCGATGGGATCATCGGGCACTCGGTGGGAGAGGTGGCCTGTGGCTATGCTGACGACTCCTTCAGTCATGAAGAAGCCATCCTCTCTGCCTATTGGAGGGGACGGTGCGTCAAAGAGGCAAACCTACCCCGAGGAAAGATGGCTGCTGTTGGTGAGTGACCTAAGGCAGGCTCTTCCCCTCATGAGGTTGGGTTGGGCATTTCTGCTCTTTGCTGCAACTGGCCTAATTTGTGCTGAGTTTGAGAGGTAACAAATTTGGGCTGCTTGACCTAGCAGTAGAGGAGGAGGAAGAGGCAGATGGAGAGAGGGCTTCGTGTTCATGACTTGAATAACTTTTCTCAGTTGCAACTTCTGATCCTGCATTTCCCTGTTCCTTGTCAGAAAAGCGTTAGGAAGCCTTAAATGTTATAATGAAAATGTAACCTGCCAGCCAGAATGCTCTCTGGCTCCTCTGACTCCTTTGAAAGGAGGTTGGGGGTTCAGAGCTGGATACCTGGGGGTGGCGGGGGGCTTGTCTTGGAGATGAAGAAAGAAGCAGAAAAGATTGGGGCAGCTCTTGGAAAAAGGACAGACTTTACTCAAACGTGAGTATATCGAGAGAGCAAACAAAATGAGCCAGGAAATCAAAATGTAATACATTTTAAAACCAGGAAGGGGAAGTACTTTTACACAACAGGTCTGTGCATTAATCTGAGGCCAGGAGCCAAAAAAGCCCCCCAAAATTAACTGTCTATACTGATAACAGATGAATTGTATTTTAAGTAGTACAAATCCTGCTTGCTAATGGGCATGACCCAGCCCTAACAGATGGGGGGGCTAGGAAGATGATTGCCTGCCTGTATAAGCTAAGCCCTCACCACCCCTTTCCCAGAAGAGGGTGCAGGCCTGGCACCAGCCCGGTCTGACGTGCTGGGCTGGTGCAGTCTGCACGTTGCGTGTTCTGGTGTATTTTCTACTCCTTTTGGTGCCTGCGGTTTCATGAGCGTGTTATTGGAGAGAAACCCTGCAGTCTGTCACGTGGCTGCCGCCTGTTACAGATCTGCACAGGCCGGCGGGGGGTTACAGCAGTTGCACTTCGCGTGTTCCAGATATTTCCGGGGGGAAAGTGAGGAAGTGCGCCACCTGAGTTAGCCCAATCGTCCATTTATCACAGATCCTGTCTGTGAGCAGTAGCTGTATTATTTATAGTGCATCTTTCATGACGTGATGTTGGTTTCATGGTTTTTTGTTTTTTTGGGTTTTTTTTTTTTTTTTTCTACTGGCTTTTGTCACTGAAAGATCAGCTGGCCAAGCGTTCCTCTCACCAGACAAGTTCAAATCCCTGGCAGCTTCAATGGAGTTGCTACATTGTTACAGGGATTGTAAATGAGACCAGGACTTGCCCCTCTTCCCAGTTAAGAAGGACTCTTCTAGCTCAGGGCAAGACTAACACCGAAAAATGCAAGGTCCTCCACCTTGGGACGAAACACCTGCAGCATCCTTATAGGCTCGGCAGTGCTAGCACTGTGGATGGAAAGGACTTGGGGGTCATGACTGACCACAAGATGAACATGAGCCTGCAATGGGATTCTGTGGCTAGTAAAGCGACCAAAATGCTGGCTTGCATCCATAGATCCTTCTCGAGC
>NW_017728954.1:173675-177042 GCF_001723895.1 Crocodylus porosus
CCACAATTCAAAAAGGATGTGGAGAAGCTTGAGAGAGTCCAGAGGAGAGCCACGCGCATGATCAGAGGTCAGGAAAACAGACCTTACGGCGACAGGCTGAGAGCCATGGGGCTCTTCAGCCTGGAAAAGCACAGGCTCGTAGGTGGCCATCAGATCATCCCTAAGTTTTATCAGCGGTGACCACCGGTATCTGGGAGAACATTTGTTCACCAGAGCGCCCCAAGGGATGATGAGGCCGAACAGTCGTAAACTGCTGCAAGACCATTGGACGTAAGGAAGAATTTCTTTACTGTCCGAGCCCCCAAGGTCTGGAACAGACTGCCATCGGAGGTGGTTCAAGCACCGACATTGAACGCCTTCAAGAGAAATTTGGATGCTTATCTGGCTGGGATCCTATGACCCCAGCTGACTTCCTGCCCCTGGGACAGGGGGCGGGACTTGATGATCTTCCACGGTCCCTTCCAGCCCGAGTGTCTCTGAAATTTTCTTTCAACAAGTTTGTTTTTTAAATGACTTGAGGCACAGACACTCACGCTGCCATCAGCTGGATTTTGCAGTAAGGGTTTGAATTTGAACTTCATGCTCTCCCTCCCTTTTTAATATCTCAGAATCTGACCTCTGGTGGGACCCATTGGGCTTTAGAGACATCACACAGCTCACTCTGACCTTGGGTATTAGTGGAGAGGGATGTTGTGGACTTGTCAACCCCAGAATTTTGGAATGAAGTTTCTTCTTCCTGGTAGTCCCTGTCACGCCGCTGACCACTGTAATATCAGAGCACATCATAATACCCTTGGGTAAGGAGTGTACACAATTCCTTGGCAGGACCTTGTCCTAGAATCTCAGGCCCAGCAGGTGACTGGCAGCAAGAATCCCTGCAGTGAGGAGCTTGGGCCACCCCCCTTGCACCACGTCTTCGGAGAATCAGCTGTCCTTTTGTCATGGGCTGCTGCTTAACTTGTACCTGGAGCATTTGCACGCCATTCTGAGCATCTTTCCTCTGCAGGCCTGTCATGGAAGGAGTGTAAGATCCGCTGCCCTCCAGGCGTGGTGCCTGCCTGTCACAACGCTGAGGACACTGTCACTATCTCGGGGCCAGAGGTGAGCAAAGATCTAATGTACAGCGGTCAGCCCTCCTAAAAAAAAGTCCTTTATTCTCCTATGGTGATCAGCTGGGACTCTCCGGGCATTTCTACATGTGCTCCAGTGGGGTGGGGGCATGCTTTAATTAGAGTGGCTCCAAGAGTTGCTCTAATTAAAGTGCCTGGAGTTTTGCACATATCAGTGTTTTCACACTGAAAAATGGCAGTGGGGGTGCTTTTAAATCTCATTCAACAAGCTTTAAATTAGTTAAAGCACCCCTGCCACCATTTTCAGCATGGGGATGCTGAAGCACATGGCAGTGGAGCATGTTAAATCGAGTTTGCTCTGACATGCTGTAATTACAATGCGCAGCAAGGCTGCTCTGACATGTATAGGTGCTGTTATGGGGGTGCCCTTGTTGCTGGCACTGCACTGGGTTGACCCCTAGGTGCATAAGAAGGGAGATCTGGCTAAGTCAGCATGGTGGGATGGACTTTGGCATTCATCTGAATATGAACACTTGAGAGGCCTTTCAGAGTGGCTGATCAAACTGCATTGCAGTTGCAGGGCTGTGGAGCAGCCATCAAGTGAACAGGGTTTGCTCTGTCTCCTTCCCTAGGCCACCATGAATGAGTTCCTAGCCACCCTGAAGAAGGAAGGTGTGTTCGCTAAGGAAGTGCGCAGTGTCGGGGTTGCATTTCATTCGTATTTTATGGAGGCGCTTGCCCCAATGTTGCTTAGCGTCCTGCGGAAGGTAATGTCCTGGGTGTCTTGTGCCACCAAGGCCGCCAGTCGCGGGGAATGGCAGTGCTTTCTCCAGCATCCAGGAGGAAGGAGGGTCCTGTAGATGTCTGTGGAATGGGCAGCTGGAAGATCTGTGCCTCCTGGCAGATCGGGGGTGGGGGGCTGAGTTCACAAGCAGACCGTGCTACAGTGCTGTTCGGTTTCCTGCAAACTAATGTTTTGGGGCTTGGTTTCCGGAGGATCCTTGTCTTCCGTGACATCGTTTCTTGGCCTGTTCGCAGATCATTCCAAACCCGAAGCCTCGCTCGGCTCGTTGGATCAGTACATCCATCCCTGAGGCCCAGTGGGACAGTGAGCTGGCACGCTACTCCTCGGCAGAGTATCACGTCAACAACCTGAGGAGCCCTGTGCTGTTCCAGGAGGGTCTGCAGCACGTTCCGGAGAACGCGGTGGTGGTGGAGATCGCGCCCCACGCCCTACTGCAGGTACTTTGCTTGGTGATTTGGTATGACGGTGCCACTTCAGGAAGATGCTGAAGTGGAGGCAGGGAGGAGGACGTGTTGTTCCTAAGAAACTTGCTTGTTCTAGCAAGTTTGAGAGTGCTTTTATTTTACATCCCCTGTCCTCCCCCCCCGCCCAACCCCACCCCATCCTCTCTAGTCCTCCTGATTTTAGCACATAAAACAAACCTGCCCTGACATGCTGCTAACAACTTCCCCACCTATGCAGTCTCCTCATCCCCATTGCTCTCTGAAATGGCCGGCAGTACATGAAGACAGTTGAAGCATAGTCCGCTCCACTATGGGACGAGGCAGTCGAACCTGGAGGCGTGTAGATGATCTCTTGCTGTGTGTGGGCAGACAGCAGGAGGGAGGAGAGTGCAAAGCCTTGCTGCCTCTGGGCAGTGATCTCGTCCGGCTGCTTTAGGCTACATCGACTCATGCTGGGTGGTACTTACCAGGGTACTGCTGGCAGCAGTCTCTTTCTGGTAATGAGTCCATATGAAGATGTAGGCAGGAGAAGTCTTTATAGAGCTGCTGTTGCTGCCTGCCTGATGCCACTGTCCTGGCCACTGATTTCCCTGTAGTCTTGTTTTTTAAAAGGAAGGTTTAAAAAAAAAAAAAAAAAAATCAATGCCAACTGTTTACTTCATTTTTCACTTCCAAAGCTTCAGAGTGATCCAAGTAGGCAACTGTGGGTGTTCAGTGACGATGCAATGCTGCATGAATGTAACCTGGAATAATCCTCTGTGTGCTTATGCAATGTTGCATCTTCCCAAGCTGTGTACAAATGATGGCTAATTAAGCCTTGCAACATGCTTGAGAGGGAGGAAGATCAGTATTGTTATTTTATTGGTGGGGAAGATGAAGTGCAGAGGCTGAAGCCAGCTCCCAAAATTTAATGGTACACTCCAAAGGGTATTTGAGCACTCAGCCTAAGGGAAACCTTCTTCTCAGTCACTGCTTTGCAGGGCTATGAGGGCTGTCTTTTGCAAGGGTGACTCTTGTGCAAAGAATAATTGAGACCCTTTTTTGGGGGG
>NW_017728954.1:177752-201621 GCF_001723895.1 Crocodylus porosus
CTTGGCTAGGCTATCCTGAAGAGAAGCTTGAAACCAACCTGCACCATCCTGCCTTTGATGAAGAGAGAGCACAAAAACAACTTGGAGTTCTTCCTGACACACATTGGAAAGATCCACTTGACTGGGTATGGTGTCTGGGGACAGGAAAGAGGGTGGTTAGTATGGAGAACGGCAAGATCCATCTCCAGTGATGCCTTAGAGTGAGAAATGCCTCTTGGCTTCTCTTTTTGCACAGCAACACATTTTTGGCATGGATAGGAGGCTGTGTCTGACCCAAAGCAGTGGAATCCCTTGGGTGGGAGAGAGGTGGGTTTGTCTCAAACTCCTGGAACAGGAGACCAGCTTGATAACCCATGAGTGCATGGACTATTGTGGCTTTTAGCACCTGAGGATCAAGACCAAAATCTCAACTATCCTAACTTTTTTTTTTTTTTTTTTTTCCCCCAGAATAAATGTTCAGTCAAATAAGCTGTTCCCACCTGTTGAATATCCTGTGCCAGTAGGAACCCCACTCATCTCTCCCCACATCTTGTGGGATCACAGTGAGACCTGGTACTACCCAAAAGCCGAAGAATTTCCATCTGGCTCTGCAGGCTCTTCATCTGCTTCAGTGTACAATATTGGTGTGTACCTGCTGCTTCTGCTTTGCTTCCTCTCATTCATAAATCAGGAGCCCAAAGTCTAAGTAGAACCCCAAAATCCTGTTCTGAGGAGCAGTTCTGAAGCTTCATGAGGTTGGAACAGCTCCAGGGGCTGGGGTGAAAGGCTTTGGATGAAAGAGAAAGTGGTAGCAGCACTGAGAATTTTTTTTTCTCTGTCTCCCACCCTGCCTTGGGAGGGGGAAGGGTGGTGATAGGAAAAACATCTTATTCCAGAGCATTTCTGCTAAGAAGTTACAAAAGCTTTTTGTTGTTTCCTGTGTAATGGGTAGATGTGAACCCAGAGTCTCCTGACCATTACTTGATTGGTCACTGCATTGATGGCAGAGTCCTCTACCCAGCCACTGGATACCTGGTGCTAGCCTGGCGAACCCTGGCACGGTCTCTGGGAGCTGTCATGGAACAAATGCCTGTCATGTTTGAGGATGTCATGATCCACGAAGCAACCATCCTACCCAAGAAAGGTGAGAGGGGGATGGGGAGCCTTGGTCCACATAGTAAAGTTGGGGAAAGACTGGTGGAAGGAGAGAGCGCAAGGCAGCAGGAAAGGGGGTGAAGGTGTCACGCTCCTGGTCTCATAATGCATCTACAAGTAGGATGGGACATGTCCTGCTTTGTTCTATGGTGTGCAGGTGGGAAGGAGAGGGTGTGAAAGATGGGAGGTGCCAGGGATTTGGAGTGACAGGGAGTGGATGCCCCCTGGTCCCAGGAAAACCCTGCCCCACGTTCTCTGCCCCACCAATCTCTGCCTGTGTTGCAGGTTCTGTGCAGCTGGAGGTGAGACTCATGCCTGCTTCCCACAGCTTTGAAGTGTCAGGAAATGGAAACCTGAGTGTAAGTGGTAAGTAGACAACTCTGCCTGACCTCCTGGGAATCCAGTGGTGGCACCTGGTCTGGCCTCCTGGGAATCCAGTGCCATGCCTTTGCGTGCTGATGGCTCATGTTCTCTCTTGTGCCTGCTAGGGAAAGTTTACCTTTTGGAAGACACTGCTCTGAATAACTTTCATAATGAGCAAGCTGATTCTGATGCCCAGCCAGATGCAAGCTCCAGCCACCCCCTCTCCAAGACAGACATTTACACAGAGCTGCATCTACATGGGTACAACTATGGGCCAACGTTCCAGGGGCTCCTCGAAAGCAGCAGTGCAGGTGCGTCTTCTGAAGATGTTGAAGGGGTTGGTCATTATGCCTGCTGACTTGTGCATGATATGCTAGTCAGGTGCACATAGCCACTGTGAAGCATCCACCCAGGCTGCATGGCTGAGGCCTACCTGCCTTGAGGCTTGGCAGCAGGGTCCTGTGCACAGGACGGATGCAGAAGATCCCTGTTGTGGCATTGGGTAGAGTGCACCTGGGCAATGCCAATTGTGCTGTCAGCCCTCTGGCAGTAGAGCCAGCCTTTTCCCCTCCCTCCCTCTGTGGGGTACGCACACTGACAGGGCTGCTTCTCTTTCCTAGGGAGCTCGGGCAAGCTCCTGTGGAATGGGAACTGGGTGACGTTCCTCGACACCATGCTGCACGTGACCATCCTGGGCTATCCTGGGCGCAACCTGCACCTACCCACACGCATCCGCTCAGTGTGCATTGACCCCGTGCTGCACCTGAAGCAAGTGCAGACGTACAAGGATGACAAACAAGGTAACAGTCTCTCCCATGGTCAGGATTCTCCTGGCTTCTTTTGTGAAATTCCAGATGCTGAAAAGCAGCTACATCTTCCTGACGTAAGGCAGGCCCAGGGGCCTCTCAGCTGACGGGTCATTGTGCTCCTGCTTTGCCCACTGACACCACACTGGCTGTCTGGCCACCTGCAGCACAGCAGAGCCTCTTCTTGTGAAGCTTCCAGCATCATCTGCATGTTCTCCTCTTGTCTTGCAGTTTTTGATGTGTTCTATGACCACTGCATTGGCAGCATCAGGTCAGGAGGCGTGCAGGTTACTGGGCTCCACAGCTCTATAGCACCCCGCAGGCAGCAGGAACAGGGTTCTCCACTCCTAGAGAAGTTCTGCTTTGTGCCTTATGTTGAGATGGATTGTCTGTCTTCCAATGCACAGCTTCACACCGTTCTGGAGCATTGCAAAGGTAAAGAAAGTTCAGTACACTGTAACTGTCCATGGTACCAGGAAGCAGGTTTTTGGGGTGAAAGTCATGCCTGCACCATCTTCTGAAATCATTGGTGCACGCTCTTCTTCCAGCAGTCTCCTTGAGCAGGCGCTAAGCCCAGGCTGTGGCTCTGATTTTAGTCGTACAGTCACAAAACATACTATGCCCAAGGCACCACAGTGGAGCCAGCTGCTACAGGACCTAGAGCTGACTGACCCAGCCCTGGGCAGGCCAGGCTGAAGGGCTCTGGCACTTCGCTAAGACATCCTCCCTGGGCAGGACTTCTGTGGCACTCGGCTGGCTTCTGCTGAGGAGGGCATCTGTCAAATGTGCTGCTGGTGCAGCATCTGTGCCAGTGCACCAATTTTATTTATTTATTTATTTATTTTAGTGTCCTAGATCTGCAGGAATCTACCTCTGTTAATACTGGCATGAAAATTTAAATCCCTGCCCCTCCCCCAGGCCCTTTGAGTCCAGTCTCTGACACCCCAGCCCTTGGTGCCAAAGCTGTGCGGGAGTGGAGGCAAACTGCAGTCCTTGGCAGATCTCCCACTGTTCTTTAGGAGTAACTCAACTGAAGGCAGAACAGAAGTGGCTGTTCGGGAATTTTGAGCCTTGGGTGAGGTGCTTCTGGCATGGCTGTTTTGGCTGTATCAGGATACCAGTTCTGTCTTCCAGGCAGCGAGATTGGCCTGATGCTCTTTTTTCCTTCTACTCACTGGTGAAATTTTAACAGCAGTCAAAGCCTTCCCTTTGTGGGGGGGTTGTCCTTTGCACTTTTCTTGCCATGTTTGTGGAGAGCCAGCAAAGAGGACCTCTCTAGGATGAGGCCTCAGGATGCTGCTAGCAATAATGGAGACTAGTGTGTTGTGCTGTGTGTGAGTTGGCTGTTCTGGGTACACAACACCACAAGACCCACCACTAATATCATCAGGAAGTCTCACAAGGTATGCCAAGCTGTTGCTCTTACAGGGCTTGTGTACTGAGGCAGCAGCAGGGAAGGATGTGTGACTCTCTCTCTCCTGCTGTGCTCTAGGTCTGATCCAGAACCTGCAGAACAAGGTAGCGCTGCATGGGGTTAGACTGGCCATCCCTGGGCTAGAGACTACAGGCACCAGGGCAGAGACTGTGCCTGCAGAGAAGGGCCTTCTGTACATCCTTGATAAAATTTGCCACCTGGAACTAAATGGAAACCTGTATTCTGAGCTGGATGAGATTGTGACCCAAGAGAAGATGCACCTCCAGGAGGATCCCCTCCTCAATGCTTTGCTAGATTCCCCACACCTGAAGGTTTGTCTGGACTTAACTGTGGAGAATATGTCCAATATCAAGATAAAGATTGTGGAGGTTAGTTGGGACTTTGGGTGGGAGAGGTCTTGAAATCCCAAGACTTACCTCTTGCTTTCATGTGCTGCCAACAGCTTAGGTATTTATCTTCCTTTCCTGTCTCTTCCTGTATAGGCACTGGCAGGAGATGGATGCCTGTTCTCTCGTATCACTCCTCTTCTAGGAACTCATCCCTTGCTAGAAGTTGACTACAGTGCTACTGATAGAGCCCTGGAGGTCCTTTCTGCCTATGAGAAGAAGTTTCAGGAAACGGATGTTTCCCCTGGCCAGTGGGACCCTGTCCGTCCTCCACCTGGAAACCTGACCAATGCTGACCTGCTGGTGCTCAACTGCTCCATGAAAGTCTTGGAGAAGCCAGCAGAGATGCTCTCCAACCTGGTGGCCTCCGTGAAGGAAGGAGGGTTTGTGCTACTGCATACTCTTCTGGGAGGAGAAACTCTTGGAGAAACGGTCCATTTCCTTACAGCACTAGATGTGCAGCACAGACCAGGCTTCCTGACTCAGGTAAGTGTCTGCTCTCCTAGGCCCTTGGCTATTATCTCTCTGGTTGGTCCTAGAGTCTGGGATGCTGCTTGTAGACTCTCTGGTGGTTCATACTCCTGAACAGCTGCTCTGTCCCATTTGGGGAAAAACAAAGGCATCTTCCTGCCCTGGTGTCTGGTGCCTGATGGCAAACCTGGAGATGACACCCTGAGACAACCAGGAACAGGAGGACTGTTACTGTGGCACACAGCTGTGAATGCCAACCCACACTCGCTGTAGGGGCCCCTACAGTGCACGTAACAGCATCTCTGGCTCTTCAAGGAGCTGTTGGGATCCTTGGTGCTGATTCTTTGAATGCTGGGAGTCCTGCATGCAGTGTCTCAGCAAAAGGACCAGGGGGGTGTGGGAAGATGGATGCATGGGGCAAGCTTCTGCCAAAGACCCTGTGTAGGGAGAAGGGGGCAGTGCTGGTTCCTGGTTTCCCCAGGGAGGTGTTGAATGGGATTCTAGCACCTCCTGGCTGTGCCAGTCATTCCCATCTTGCTCTGTTTCACAGGCAGCCTGGGAAGATTTGTTCAGCAAGACCTCGCTGAATCTCATGGCTGTGAAAAGATCCTTTTTTGGCTCTGTCATGTTCTTGTGCCGCCGGCAGGCTCCTGTCAAGCCACCTATTTTCCTGCCTGTGGATGAGACCCATTGCAAGTGGGTGGATTCCCTAAAGGTGAGTCTCTGGGTGGAGCCATGGGAATGGCTTGGGAAGAGGCAGCTTGTCTTCAACAGCATTCCAGGTTTTCCAGACCCCTTTCCCTAGGCTCAGAGAGGCCGTGAGGTAGGGGCAGCAGCTCCCTTTCAGCACAGCTTAATCTACCTGGCTGGGCTTTTTTGCAGAACCTCCTGGCTGATTCATCTGAGCAGCCTTTGTGGCTGACTGCAACCAAGTATCCAACCTCTGGCATTATGGGACTGATGACCTGCCTGCGCCAGGAGCCTGGAGGCCACAGGATCAGGTACAAAGCCACACTAGAGGCTCTTTGGGAGCAGAGGCCATCTTCCTCCTCCTGCTTCCTGGCAGGCAGAGTGACCAACATGGATCATGTGTTCCATCTGCTCCCCAGGTCCCTGTTTGTTTCCAATCTGGACTCCTCCTCCCCTGTGCCTCCAACCAGCCC
This sequence comes from Crocodylus porosus, assembly GCF_001723895.1. Classification (NCBI taxonomy): domain Eukaryota; kingdom Metazoa; phylum Chordata; order Crocodylia; family Crocodylidae; genus Crocodylus; species Crocodylus porosus. Next base: position 183,511 of record NW_017728954.1, read on the forward strand.
ATCAGACTCGGAGATGCAAAAGATCCTCCAGAGAGACCTGGTGACAAATGTGTATCGTGATGGGAAGTGGGGCTCCTTTCGGTACCTCCTGTTGGAGCAAGGTGACACTTTTTTAGTTGGGGGTCTGATGGCCACTGTCTCCTCTTGCAGGGTCTGGAAAACTGGTGTGAGGAGATGCTTTTCCTCCTGGTGCCAAGAATTAGGCATGGGTGCATTTTTGGATCAGATTCAGCAGGACAATGGCATGTCTTGATGTCTGCAGGCAGTATGAGCTAGCTCAGTGCCCAGGCAGGCTTGCAGCATGGAGAGGGCCTTTGCTGGGGGTAAACAGAAGAGCTGGCTAACGGTGAATGGCAAACATCCCTGCTTCTATGAATGGCTCCCAGACTTTGTCACATGTGGTTTGGGTTTTGGGGGGGTGTTTTTTGGTGGTGGGGTTTTTTTTTGTTTGCTTGTTTGGGGTTTTTTGGTGCTCTTGCACAAATCTGCTCCATCGGGTGAAGCGTCGCCATCAAGCTGATGTGTCTAAGGCTCTCCCATGTCTTCCTGCAGGCCAGTCCCAGGCTTTGACGGAATATGCCTGCGTGAACACACTGATGCGTGGAGACCTCTCTTCCCTTCACTGGATTGCCTCTCCACTCTGCCACTATCCCAGCACTAAGCTCTGCAAGGTTTATTATGCCTCTCTCAATTTCCGTGACATCATGTTGGCCACAGGGAAGCTCCCTACAGATGCTATACCAGGTGAGTGGCTGGTGGAACTTAAAACACTTCCACCCACTCTGTGGCATAGGAACAAGTTCTGTAGTGAGATCGGCTCAGCCCTGCACTGATCCAGCCATAAATTAACTTTCTTGCACAAAGCTGATCCCCAGGGCAAGCAAAAGCATTACCCAAGTCCAGTATATTGTCAGGATCTCCCAGGTTCTGCTCTCATTGCCAGCACCATTTATCATCAGTGCAGTTTAACATGTCTGCAGTACGCCTGTCAGGTGAGTATTCACTGTCACAGCAGCAGAGCTGTCAGTGCAGTGACATGGCACACTGCTGTGGCTTCCCTGCGTACAGGAGGGTGGTGGTAACGCTTTACTTCACCAGGAATTTTTGAGAATTTAAAAGTGGTCACATCTGTCAATGCTGCTTTGCTGCTGCCAAAAACTAACTCACAGGTGTGTTTGGTGGAGATCTGCTGTGTTGATGGCCCCCCCCCCCCTCCCCCATTCTTTTCTCAACCCAACCCAACCCAGGTATGACTGTTCCTCAGTCGTTTCAATATGGAGTCTTGGGGTGAAATACTCTTTTTTTCCCCCTCCCATAGACCTTTTTTTTTTTTTTTAGTATCTTCTAACCTCGGACTTCTAGTTCTTGGACTCCCTACTTTTTTTATTTTTATTTATTCCCTCCCCACCTCACCCCAAAGAAGAGGGAGAAGACCTTCTAATAAGATGCAGATTCAGTGGAGTTGTTTTTTGGTGGGGAACTAGAGACTAAAACACTGAGAATACAAATCAGGGGTTCTACAACAGTGAGGTGCTTCAAAAGCTTGGGCCATTGGCACTTGATGCTCTTGGGTATTTTTAAAAGCAGAAAATAAGATGCTGGTTACTGAGCTAGAAAGCAGCAGGCTTATTCCAGGACTTTGGAGATGCTACCCTGAAGTGAGGAGACTCCTCTGCTTCCAGAAGAGGGTTCATGGTGAGGACCTTTTGAGCAGGAGGGTTTTTCAGGAAGAGTTTCACAGTGGTGATTTTTATCTTCTTAGGTCACTGGACTGCAAAGGACAACTTGATGGGAATGGAGTTCTCGGGGCGGGACCCTACTGGAAAAAGGGTTATGGGATTGATCCAGGCAAAGGGACTGGCTACAGTGGTGGACATTGACAGCTGTTTCCTGTGGGATGTGCCAGAGAACTGGTGGGTCCATTTCCCTTCTCTCTTACTACAGGTTGTACCCCTCAGCTGTCTGCATGGAGCAAAGTCTCAGTAGGGGACAATTAGTGGGTCAATGCAAGGAATTCTAACGTGAGAGAAAACATCCAATACTGCTCAAAGTGAGCAGAACTACTGTTTAATGCCTCAGCTGGTGTTTTGAGGGTGTGACTCCATCCTGCATTGATCCAGAACTAGTCTCCCAGGTTGTGATAAACCTACTCTGTAGCTTGCAAATACTGGAGTTGCTGTCACTGCAGGAGTTGAGCACCACTGTGTGCATAGCAGTCCTCAGTAGAGTTTTGCATTTCACCCCTCTTGGGTTTGGTTGCTATGTCTGTGTATATATTGGGGGCAGAATAGCATTGGTCAGTTGGTTACTGGAGGGAGAAGCTTCCATAATGGTGAGACTTGCAGTAAGCTCTGAAAACAGCTGGTCTGGGCTGCTCTGACTTGCAGTTGAAGGTATGAGTGCTTTGTCCTGTCTCATGTTGGTTTTGGTGTGTCACCTTTCCAGGACCCTGGAGGAGGCCGCCACCGTGCCTGTGGTCTATGCCACAGCTTATTATGCTTTGATCGCTCGTGGTGGCATGAAACAGGGGGAGAGCGTGCTCATTCACTCAGGCTCTGGGGGTGTGGGCCAGGCAGCTATCACCATAGCCCTGAGCATGGGCTGCCATGTCTTCACAACTGTGGGTGAGTGCCAAGGTCCCCATTCTGTGACCTCCTGACCTGCACATTCTCCCATCAGCTCTTGACCCCAGGCCTCCAGTAAGAGAGCACCTGGAAATGGGGTACACCCAGCTGCTGGCCACCTCAGGAAATCTCTGCCTTACTCCTAGGGCATGCCATGAGTGACTCCAAGTAACTTAGAATCATAAAAAAACAAAAAGTAGGGCAGGAAGCAACCTCCAGAGATCATCTAGTTCAACCCCTCCCTTACTAAAGACAGGACCTACCCTATCCAAATCCTCCTACAGAAATCTATTATCTAGCCTATTAGTAAAACTACACAGTAAACCCTAACACAGCCACAAGATGTAACACCCTAACATGCCCCAGGTAAGTACCTGTTGAGTAGCTCTGCCTTCTTTGCATCTTCTGTTAAGAGTTGGGCCTGGCTGCTAAACAGTGAACCCATAGCTTCTTTAGTCTTTCTTCTCTCTATGCTTAAGAAGGGTGTTTGTACCCAAAAGCTTGCAAATAACATTTTTTTTCCAACTGCTTAGTTGGTCTAATAAATGATATCACATCTACCCAAAGAACCTTGTCTCTTCTGCCCAAAGTACTTATAGAACCTTTTCTTATTGCCCTTAACGTTGCTGCGAGGTGCAGCTCGTTCTTTCTTTGCCTTCCTCATTTTTGTCCCTGCAGGTTTGTACTATTTTTGTTGTTGTTGTTATGCTTCCTCAGTGACCTGCCCATCTTCATTGCCTGTATGCTTTTGTTTTTCATTTGAGCCATCCTAGAAGCTCCTTGTACAGCCACATATATACCATTCTTGTGAATCTGTCATGTCGGAACAGTATTTTTTTTTTTCTTCTTGTTGGGCTTCCAGCCCTCCTAATGCACTTTTTAAGCTTTTTAGCCTGTGTTCCCATGGCACCGTGTTAACTGTCTCCTCGAGCTGGTTGAAATCCACCTTTTTTGAAATCTAGCATCCTAGTTTTGCTGACATCAAGCTTTTCCCCATCTCAGAATCGAGAAGATGGTTTCAGGGAACTACAAAGAATAAAGCAAAGCAATTGACTGTTGAGCAAAGGCAACTTCCATCCAGTGCATAACTTGGTTTGTTCCTGGTAGAAATGGAGTCATGATCTCCCTGTCAGCTTAAGGGGGGCAGCAGCTACACACTAGCCTTGTCCTGAAGCTTTCTAGGTGTCAAACCCCAGTGCTTCCATAGCAGGTGTCCAGTGGTTCCTCAAGCCCATGTTCTAGCTTTATCCCTTTGGCAGAGGCCTTGAGAGGGAAGGGGAATCTTGCTTGTGAGTCAAGGAGTGCTGCTGGTGTCTCAGGGGAAATTTAAAATACATTCCTTCTCCTGTTGTCAGGTTCTACTGAGAAACGCAAGTATCTCCAAGCACAGTTCCCCCAGCTGGATGCAAACAGCTTTGCCAACTCCAGAAGTACCGCCTTTGAGCAACATATTCTGCGGGCTACCAAAGGGAAAGGTGGGTCCAAGGCATATCTGATGGTGGAAGAAAATGTCTCCAGGGACTAGAAGGAACACAACAAGGATGTACTGTTTATAGCTTAGACCAGGTTACCAAGAGAGGAGGTTAGACTAGGCCAGGGGTGCGCATGCCTGGATAATCTTACTACTCCTCCCTTGCAGGTGTTGACCTCGTGCTAAACTCCTTGGCAGAAGAGAAGCTCCAAGCCAGTCTACGTTGCCTTGCTCAACACGGACGTTTTTTGGAAATTGGCAAATTTGATCTGTCCAAAAACAACCCTCTAGGTAAGATGTGGTACTATGGAAGACCATGGCCCAGTCCCTGTTCTCCTTGAAGGTTATCTACGCCTGGCGACTATTTAGGAGTAGTCTCTTGGATATAGATTTATGCCTTGCCTTAACCCACATTAGTTTGCAGGTAGACAAGTCCCTAGCTAGAATATATCACATTTCAAAGTCTGAACATTACCACTGTGAACATTATGTGATTATCAAGCAAAATGAAGTTTGCAACAAGACATTATTTAACCAACGATTGCTTATCAAGCTTTTCTCAGCAAGCACCTTTCTGCAAACTCCCAGCAAAAGGAACAGTGGAAGAGGGAGCTCCTGGTAACCACGTATAAAATTGCTAAGATTGTCTAGGGCAGGGCCTTCATAGTATGTTTATACAGCACGCACTTGTAAGAGCAAATAGTTGTGAGGATGTCTTGGGACAAACCTTTATGTGTAACAATCTGAAGATCCTGATAAGCTGTAAAGAACGCGTTTGTGAAATGTACAGGTGTTATGAAGTGCTGCAAATGCTTAGGAAGATGGAGGGCTTACAGGGACCTTTAGGTATTGGAAACTTGGCAGAAGCTAACAATGCAGTTCCAATAGGAAGAAGGAAGCTAATTTGTCAAGGGCAGGGGACTCGTACAGATCCTTCAATGGGAGGGAAGATTCCTATGAAAAAATAATATTGACTAACTCCATATGACTTTGCAATAAGACATGGCAGCGAAATGTCATTGGGTTTAATCCAGCTATGGAACTGCTGCTTCTGGGAGGTGGTGCCAGCCCTGGGACTTGAAGGCTTGTTTTTTGGGGGTTATTTTTGTTTGTGCATTTTAAACCAGTTGGGATAAAGCAGGAGAGTGTCCTATAGGGGCATTATCCCCTGTGGCAATAGAATGAGTTAATACAAGTTTTTGCTCCTGAGTCGCGTGTCATTACTTGCTAAATGTCCTGCTTCTCAGATTGCTGGCAAGTTATGAATTCATCCTGACTATTTAATGCTAGTAACTAATATCAGAATAGCTGATTTTTTTTGCATGGGTGGAGTTTGTTGCACTGGTTTGTTCCTCGGGGAACAACCTTGCTCATGTTTGTCACCTTTTTTAATTTTAAGGTTGGCTAATTTTTTGGTTGGTCATCCCTGCCCCCCCCCACCTTAATCCTGAAACCTAGCAATTGCTCCTCTCACTTGCATGGAAATGTCTGCATGCTTTTGGAGGCCCAAAAGATTTGAGAGAACAGCAATATCTGGTATGGCTAATCATGTGCCTCTTATAGGAATGGCTCTCTTCCTGAAGAATGTGACGTTCCATGGGATCCTGCTAGATGCTGTTTTGATGAAGGAAAACCCTGAGTGGTTAGAAGTGAATGAATTGGTGAAGAAGGGGATAAGAGATGGCACAGTGAAACCCTTGAAGCGCACTGTCTTTGGCAAAGAGGAGTTAGAAGCTGCCTTTAGGTTCATGGCACAAGGAAAACACATTGGCAAAGTTATGATTAAGGTAACAAGAAAACTGTAGGCTTTGGCCACTCCTACAGTAGAAAGCCCAAACTGCCACAAATGGCATAAGCAATGTGTGTGTGGAGCACACAGCAGATTGGGGAGGGGAGAGGTACATGATGGCAGATGAGGAAAGGAGCAGAGCAGCAGATCAAGGGAAAGGGGTGAGTGGTAGCAGTGGAGGGTGCATGGATAATTTGTGGCATGTCTACCAAAAAAAACAGGCCCCACTGTTCTGCATCTAACAGCCATGCACAGGGGGTGAGGTTCCCTAATGAGAATACTGTATCTGTAGTGTAGGAGAGAAGGGATCCTTGTAATTACTGGTGTTAATTATTTAACCATCTTGCCACCTCAGCCAGTTGACACATAAGATTCTATAGCTCTGTGACTGGGTCCGAAGAGGTTGGATGTGCAATAGGAGCATAACTTCTGTGGGAGAAGTAGGGTATGTACACCTGCCTGATTTTGTTACCTGTGATGTTGTTGGAAGGTCTGGGAAGAGGAGAAGGACTTGCCCGCAAGTGATTCCGTGCTACCCCAACTCCTTGCCATCTCCCACACTTTTTGCCCACCTACCAAATCTTACATCATCACAGGAGGCCTTGGTGGATTTGGGCTGGAATTGGCACAGTGGCTTATTGAGAGAGGAGCTCAGAAACTCGTGCTGACATCTCGTTCCGGTGTAAGAACTGGTGAGTGGAGAACTGAGAGCAGGTGCCCTGGGCACGGTTGTGTGTGGTTGACCTCTGATTGGAGTCTGCAGGTGGGAGCAGAGGCATGGAGCTGAGCTGTCTGCAGATGCCCCATCTCCTCTGAACACTTTTTTTTTTTTTTTTTTTTTTTTTTTTCTTCTTCTTCTCTTCTTGGTCCTTTCCCTCCTCTGTCAAGCCATGGTTTTGCTTATCCAAAAAGAGACCTCTCAATCTGAGCTCCTTTTCCAGATCCTGAACCATTTCCATCCTTTCCCTGCTCACTCTCTTGCCACCTTCTAACTCCCTTCTGTCTACTTTTTTTTTTTTTTTTATTCTGTTCCCCCTTTCCTGCTCTCCCATATGAGTGAAACTGCCTTTTACCCAGGTCTCTGGTAAGTTCCTTCCTTTACAAAGCCACCTTTCATTAGCCCTCTCGCTCTGCCTGTTTCTTTTTGGTAAGTTGACCAAACTCCTCTCCAGCTTCCTACAGACCCTTGTCCTGCTGGCACCACAGATTCCAAGCTTGTTCTTCTCTCTCTCTTTTCTGGGCACTGCCGTTCCCACTCTGTTACCTTCTACCCCAAGATCAGACCCCAGCCTTCTAGTCTTCCTCCTACTCCCATCCCTAAGTGAGATGACCTATAATTAAACAGACGACTTGGAACTACCTTGCTGTCTCTGTGACCCTGCTGATAGTAGTCTTGACACAACTCAAGCTTTGCCTGGTAAAAATCAAGCTAATCCTTATTCATACTTTTTCCATCTCCAGTAGGAAATGCCACTGTTATGCCTGCCTTGCCAGCATACAGATCTTGGTAGCATTTGACTTCCTCTCTTCCAACCCTGCTGCCGCCTTTTTTATTTTTATTTTTTATTTTATTTATTTTTCTTTAGCACTAACTTCCACTTCTGCTGTTCAAGTCCTTCCCCCCACCCCACCCCCATCCCAGTCTCCAGGCCCTTGTCCTAGTCTTCCTCTTCCACCTCAATTGCTGCATTCTCCCCCTTCCATCTCCATAACTCATGCCTTTTTCTCTTCAATCTGGCCAAGATATTGCTCTGGAAGATAAGTGTTGGCTACCTTGCCTGATTGGACAAGGTCCATCTTCTAACCTAGTCCTGGTTTCCATCTTGCCTTCTGGAGCTGTTTTGAATTCTAGTTTTGCTATCAGTCCTGTGCAACTCTGTATACATTTAAAAACAAACAAACAATCCTTCTCTCCTTTCTCTTTTTAAATGTAGCCCCATCCATCTACCCAATAGAACTTCCTTCCTGATTCCTTTTTCCAACTTGCACTAGACCAGTGATTCTCAACCTTTTTTTTTTTTTTTTGACTCGAGGTATCCCCCATTAGGCTCAAGGCAGTCCTTGGAAAATGCTGGGTTTTAGTTTCTCGTTCTTTTTGACTGCAGAAAAATAATAGTGCAACTCTTCTGTTGCAAATTGCCTGGAAAGACCACAACAGGTCAGAAATGTTTTTGGCACTGTGGATTCCTATTTGAAATCTCTAGGCTTATCTTGTGAGTTGTTTGCATGGCACTCTGTGGCACCCTTGAAAATCTCAAGGCACCCCAAGGTTCTGTGGCATCCTGACCGAGACTTATTGCTCTAAACCTACCTTGCCCTCCTCTGCCCCCTGCGTATAGGGAGGATTGTCATATGTTGACAAAGCTTCAGCCATATTTTCAGCTCTAGATAAATAAGTACCATCTCAGCTTTTCTCCAGAGGAGAAACAAAAGACTTCTGGGATATGACACGTGAAGAACTGCAATGAAAATTGCTCCATTTCACCTCTGAGCTGCATGCAATGGCTACGCTGTCCCACAGGGCAACACGCTGTGTTTTTTAAGTAGGAACTTCCATTCAGGGGTTCACCATGTACAACAGCAAGTGTTGTCTCCATCCCCAAGAAGTTTATATTTCCTGTTAACCTTAGTAGAAGCAGGAAAAATCTTTCCAGGAGCCCTTAGTGACCAGAAAACGGGCAGGAAGTAGTTTCACTGGGACACTGACTACCCAGAACAACGACGCTCAAACTAGACTTCTGTTTTGTAGGCTACCAAGCTAAACAAATCGGTGTATGGAAGGAGATGGGAGTCCAGGTCTTGGTGTCAACCAGCGATGTTGGCACTTTAGAAGGAACACAGAAGTTACTAGATGAAGCCATACAGCTTGGACCAGTTGGGGGAATCTTTAACTTGGCTATGGTGAGTGACAGAAACTTTCAGTAGCTGTGCAAGTGTTTTCAGCACTGAGCTCATGGAGTCAAATCAACTTTTTTGTCTTCCCAAATTTGGGAATACGTAGCCTGGGAATACCTGGTACTGCAACCTTCTGCCAGTTCTAGGGCAGACCTCCCAGCTTGCATCCTTTAGAACTGAGCAGCCCATTCCTGGCATAAGTCATGCCTTATAGTGATTTTGGCCATGGAAAGCCCCTTTTCAGCACTTTCGGGATGAGGATGGCCACTGGATGATGAGGGAAAGAATGGACTAGAAAAATCCAATAAAGAGATGACTTTTTTTTTTTTTTATCAGTCATCAGCTAAGAGATTTTTGTCTCGGTGATATTAGCTCATAATTTCTATGCAGAAAACATGAGGAAAGAATGGGTGTGCCCTTTCTGTGCATTTTCAGCATCTTGGCACGGATCAGCACGTGAAATCTCGTAGCTGGATCTCTAGTAATAGGCCTAATGGAGAACCTGTTACTGCAGTTGCAACCTCCAAAACTAACGGGAGTAGGTTAGACATCAATTTGAAGATAAACTGGAGAGATGTTCAGGTGGCCTTTCCTGTGTCCCACAGGTTCTTAGAGATGCCTTGATGGAGAACCAGACACCAGAATCCTTCCAAGAGGTCTGCAAACCCAAGTCTGCAGGCATCGTTCATCTGGACCGGTAGGTGGTGTCAGAGGGAGGAACTTGGGGGTACTGGCCTAGGCCTGGGGGCTGCTTGTACAGATGTTTCTACTCTCTCTGAGGTCACACTGGGGGTAGGACAGGACCCTCCTAACAGAAGTGCTTAAAAGACTCCTGTTATCCTGTCCCCTTCTCAGAGTGAGCCGTAAGAAGTGTCCGGACCTGGACTATTTTGTTGCTTTCTCATCTGTAAGCTCTGGAAGAGGGAATTCTGGACAGACTAACTATGGCTTTGCCAACTCCACCATGGAGCGCGTCTGTGAGCAGCGGAAGCATGATGGGCTTCCAGGTAAGAGGCTGGGTTGTTCCTCAGCTTGTCCGTCTCCCCAAACCTTGCCAAACAGGCAGAGGGGGCTTCCAAAGAGCTCAGGCCTCTGTCTGCTTGGAGCACTTTTCCTTCCTTGCCTCTGTCTCCTCACATACACCGGTGAGTGGACATACGCACATCCTCTTTCACTAATTGGGAGAGCATGTCAGCATGGGTGAATACACAAGCTCTCTGCTTCTGGTTTCCCTCTCCCTACAGTCGTCCTCCCATTTGTCATTTCATGGGTCCTTGTCTCTGCCTTCTTTTCCAGCATTGTGTGTGCAGTGGGGTGCCATTGGCGATGTAGGTATCATCACGAAGACACGGGGCAATGACGACATTGTGATTGGTGGAACCATCCCACAGCGAATTGCCTCGTGCCTGGAGGTTCTGGACCAGTTCCTGAATCGGCCACATCCCGTTGTGTCCAGCTTTGTCCTGGCAGAAAGGATTTCTAAAAAGAGTGAAGGAAGTGGCCCTTGTGACCTCGTGGAGGCTGTGGCCCACATCCTGGGTATGTAAACTTGTGCTCTGCGTTCTAGAATCAGCATCCTAATGTGCTGCAGGAAACGGTGGTGCCAGCAGCTGCCAGTGGGTCACTGAAGGCAGGCCCTGGCCCAAGAGCCAGCTGTTGATTCTCCAGAAGCACCTCCTGCCCACACAGCAGTGGGAGTGCTGTTGGCACCACCAGTGGCATAGCTCAGGGGCGGTGGGGGTGGAGGTTGCCCTCCGAGGACTAGCCCTCCCCCAGGGCTCTGCACTGAGACGCTCTGACCAGGAGACACCGTTGCTGTATTGATCTGCAATGAGACACCCCAGCACAACAGGCCAGTGCAATTGCGCTGATCTGGCAGAGCAGGGGGTGGCTTAGGGATACAGAGGCAGAGGAAGGAATACAGCTCAGCCTCCCAGATGAGTGTGGGGGTTGGCATGGAAGAAGGAAGTGAGCCAAGGCAATGCAAGGAGTGGCTAGAAGAGAAGCTTGGGTGGAACATAGGGATTGGGATTGGGTGTAGGAAGAAACTGGGTCAGAGATGTAGGTGGAAGAGTCCTTACGAAGTGTCTTGGAGGCCAGGGTGTGAAAGGCCTGGACTGAATGTAGATCCCAAATCGGAAACAAGGTCCAAGAGGAAGAACTTGGGGAAGCCAAAAGGGAAACCACTGGGGCTTGATCAGAGACAGAAGGTCATAGGAGAGTCTTATCCAAGGTTACTGAAGGGGAAGGCTTTTCATCCAACCATGCAGGGGGACTAGAGGACTCAGGACTTGATGCAAAGGGAAACACTAGCACCAAGGCTGCAATTATGCAGGATCTGAGGAGGAGGTGGCTGTTTTGGCTGTAGAAGATGGGGTTTGAGTTCAGTATTTCCCTGTGCTCTGTACATGGGCTGAGCTGATGGCTCCTGTACTTGCCTGGCTGTGCCTTCTAGCTAGATGCCAGCAGTTACCTTTTTTGGGGGGCTTCCTTGTTCCTGTATCATCCTCTTCTGTCCAATCTTCCAGCCACCTGTTTTATACTTTTCGGTGTTCGGCTTGGCATGAGTCAAATGCATTGTTGTACAAACACAGAACACACGGTCCCTCCCCAAAGTGCTCACAACCAAGTACAAGGAACCACTGATGAATGCAGACACTGGGGGCAGTGTGGGGGGGGGGGAAATGTACAAGGGAAAAGTGAAAATAGTAGTGAACATGACTGCTTGTCCTGTTACACTGGTGGCCTAATGCCTCTACCTGCTGCCATCTGGACGGGTTCTCAGTGCTCTGCAGCGGCCTGTCCCATGTCTGAGCCCGCAGCCTGATTCTTCCAAGTCTCGGAGTGACTTACAGGGCAGGGAAGCTCCCCAAAGGCAGTCTCGGGAACAGTTAGTTGATATGGGATACAGGTTTAGCTAGAACTGGAGGGCCTCTTTACTGTCTGACACACTTCCTATTGATATCTCATCTGAAGATCTGGTCCAAGGTGGGACCAGTTATGTGGTCTGGGTTAGAGGCAGGTTGTGCAAAGCCCCAACAAGATCAGGGAAGTTGGCACTGGCAGCCTTGACTGCCTGATTTGTGCAAGCTGAATATTCCAGCATGACCCGGGATATTACACTGCTGTTGCTGACCAGGTATTGGTGAGATCCCTGATAAATTCTTCATGTTTCTGGCTGCAATTGGGTATAAAATCTGTTTCCTGTCACTCAATTTGAATGAATTCCAACAAAGATGTCCCAGTGGAGACATCCAGCACATTGTGAGTGTGGCTATCAGTGAACTGCTAAAAGTACTGCATTTGGATTGGTCATGGGATCCACAGAGGCAAGCCGGAAGCCTGCCCAAAGGCAGAGGGGGCTTCACTTAAGGAAGCGGGTCAGGCTGGCTGGAAAAAGAATGGTTGAGGCAGAAAGCAGAGGCACAGACATGGGACCCCAAGGGATGCTAAGCAGGGAAGGGAAGAGGAGGAATGGAAAAGAAGCTACTGGAGGAGGATGTTGCTGGGAAAGCCCAGAAGGTAGAAGGACATCTGTCTATTGCGCTAAACTCCTGCTTCTTTCCTCAGGTGTCCGTGACTTGAACAGTCTGAACGCTGAGAGCACCCTGGCTGATCTGGGCTTGGATTCCCTCATGGGCGTGGAGATCCGCCAGACCCTGGAGAGGGACTATGACATCATCATGCCGATGAGAGAGATTCGAGGGCTTACCATTAACAAACTGCGGCAGCTTTCCGCCAAATCTGGAACAGCAGAGGGTAGGCGAGCTGCTTACAGCCACGCTTTGGGCATGAGGCAGACTGCGGACTGCTTCCTGACCCTGTGCACCAAGGATTCACAGCCAGGGGCCTGCAAGACCTTTCTAAGAGTGCAACACACTAGGTGTAGAAAACACCCGTGTGTGATTTGCAAGATAAGAATTCGTGTGGTTAATAAGATTCTGCCCTGCTGTAATCTCTCTGGGTTCTTTGCGACAGAAGAATTGCTCTTTCTGCTCTCTGAGTGAAAGGGAGCTGGCACTTTCTGAGGGGGGACCTTGAGTCTAATGAGGCTAAGAACCACTGCTGTACAGGGCATCCTGAGCAGGTTCCCAGGCTGCAACAGACCATGCAACTATAGTAGCCCAACAGCCAGGGGATGCAGCCTGGCCTGGTGTGAAGCAGGGACTCTGGGTGCAAAGTGGCATGGAGCACTGCCCTAGGAAGGCATGCTGCCCCTTCAGCAATGGCCCAGCCAGCCGCAAGAAGGGTTGAGGAGGGAAGCTATGTGGAAGTAGCCTAACATTTCTGCTACCTGTTCACCACAGCAGCCCTGGCAGGTCCCCAGTTCTCTGAACCACTCAAGTGCAGAGACCTGCAATCGGAATGATCCATGAGCTCGCCATTAGTAGCATCAGCCTGGTTAAGAGAAGGGGAAAGTGCAAGCAAGGGGTGTGGCAGAATCCAAAGACAGGCTTGTTGGGAGGTGCCCACTCTCCTCTAGGAACTGGCAGGCATGTCCTTTCTGGGGCACCAAACGTGGCTGCCTACATGAGCTGGCCTCCTGCCTGCCTGCCTCACTAATCGGAGCCTGACTAAGTGGCTGCTTCCCATATACTTTCCCCCCGAAGAGCTGATGCCATTCAAGACTACAGCTGGCCAGGCCAAGCACCCAGAACTGAACCTGAACAACCTGCTGATGAATCCTGAGGGGCCGACCATCACCCAACTCAACGAGGTGCAAAGCACGGAGCGCCCACTGTTTCTCATCCACCCCATTGAGGGATCCGCTGCTGTCTTCCAAGCCCTGGCCTCCAGGCTCAGAATCCCCAGCTATGGGCTCCAGTGCACACGAGGTATCTGCGGTTCAACCCTTGGCCCTGTGTGGCTGGCTTTCATATCCGTGGGACTTTTTCTGAGCTCTGCCTCATCGGTGCCCCAGCCAAGGCCACCAGAGAGCTTCAGAAACCATTCTTCCCTGAGTGGGGGACAAGATGCTTAGGAGTGAAGAGCAGGTTCTTGCACTAGTGGGAATCCAAGGGTCGGTCCATGGGCAGAGGCCCTGGTCCAGAGGGACAGGCCTGTGAAAACAGGTCTGCTGCTCTCATTGCCTCATGGCTACTTGCTTGGGGTCAGAAGTGCAGGCCCAGAAGCTGTGCACATCTGCTGAAGCTTTATCCTCCTGGCATCCAATGTCCAGCCTTTTCCTGACCCATGGCTTTGTTTCCTTTCTTTCAGCTGCTCCCTTGGACAGCATAAAGAGCCTGGCAGCCTACTACATTGACTGCATAAAGCAGGTGCAGCCGGAGGGACCCTACCGCATTGCTGGATATTCCTTTGGAGCCTGTGTCGCCTTTGAGATGTGCTCCCAGCTGCAAGCCCAGCAGGAGAACCCCTCCCTGGGGTCCAACAGCCTCTTCCTGTTCGACGGCTCCCACTCCTACGTGGCTGCGCTCACCCAGGTGAGCCATGCTAGGGCGCTTCCATCTGGTGACCAAGCTGTCTGGGCAGCGTTTCATTTAAGGAGCCCATTGCTCAAGATGCTCGTACCACATTTAAAAACCACGGGAGTCCCCCACCCCTTGGGCTGAGGGAGAGGGAACATCTGATAAGAGCTGGAGGTTGCCATGTGACTTCATTTCACATTTAGCTGATGTGGGTTGGGACAAAAGAACTAATACGGATGCCTTGTACACTGTAGCATGTGCATGTGGGAGTGGGCTGAGCCTCCCAGCACCCCCAGGATCTCCCTTTTGCTGACAGTGCTTTCTAGCTGATGGGCACACGTATCTTGGCAGCTGGCTGTTTCCCCAAGTCTCCACAGAGAGCAGCTCCCCATCCCACCTCCTTTCTCCACCCTTCTGGATTGTCCTCTCCAATGTGTCTCTGGCTCCTCAGCCACTTGCTTTCTAATACTGAGTCATGGATTCTGGAGCAGGGCAGAGCTCCCCTCTGGCACTTGTGGCCCTTTTTTCTGTTCCAGATCTACACGGCCAAGATGACCCCAGGAAGTGAGGCTGAGGCAGAGACTGAAGCAATGCGTGCCTTTGTTCAGCAGTTCACAGGCACTGAATACAATAAGGTAATGTTCCTCCAGACTTCCTGTTGCTTCAGGGAGACGCTCCTTAAATCTGAGTTCTGTTCAGCAGCTGTATGCCCCTCCCTGTCTTACCACCAAGTGCTTCTTTGCTCTCTCCAGTTGCTGGAGATTCTGCTGCCCCTGCAAGACCTGGATGCTCGTGTCAATGCTTCTGTGGACCTAATAACGCGGATTCACAGAGACCTCAATCGTGAGGCCCTCAGCTTTGCTGCTGCCTCCTTCTACCACAAACTGAAGGCTGCTGATAAGTATGTACCAGAGTTCAAGTACCATGGCAACGTGACGCTGCTGAGAACAAAGATGAAGGATGAGTACGGAGAAGGCCTGGGTGGAGATTACAGACTCTCCGAGGTCAGTCTAAGGAGCAGCTCTGACAGCTGTGGCTGCTCTTCTGTGCTGTGGCAGACAGGGGAGGGAGAACGGGTAGAAGCAGCCAGAAATTGCGTTCCTTGTTCAAGGGAACAAATCTTCCAGAGAAGGAAATGCTTGTGCAGCTGTCTTGCAGAGAGCTGAAAAGCAGCTCCAAACCACGAACAGGAGGCTGCTCTTGGTCCCACAGGACACAGAGGCTTAGGTGGTCTGCCCCAGGTCTAGGTGATTTCCTAATGGCCTGCAACTGTTTCCACTGTGACTGCTAATAGCTCCCAAAAAATACACTTTTTTAAATAGGCAGGTAAGGGGGAGAGATCTGTGCCCTGAAGCGCACAGCCTGGAGATGAAAAGGGGTCAGTTGAAACCAGAAGTTAAAAGCAAAATGGTTTTTTGCCTTCTGCCCACTTACTTGGTCTATAGCATATAGGATAAAACTGTTTTTAGCTTTCTTCAAAGGAACCTTCACCTTTCTTCCCCAATACCACAATCCAGGTGTCCTGCCCCTTTAGGACTTTTTCACTGCTGCCCCCCACAACCTGACTTGCACATACTAGAATGGTACTAGGCATGTAAGGACATAGAGGGGGGCAGCCACAGCTTTGTGAATGTTTTGAGGACCCCAGTGCCCAACAGCATCAGCTCATTCCTTGGGGCAGCAGGGAGGAAAGCAGCTGCCAGCACTAGAGCTGAAGGCAGGAAGCCTAACAGCCCGGCTCCTGCATGCCCCTGAGCCTGCTGCTGCTTTTTGCTGGGAACTAAAGGGACCTAGAGCCGAAACCGAGATGATGTTATAGGAGCAAGAAAGCTTCACGCTTGTTCCTCCTTCAGCTTGGAGACTCTTGTCTCTTCTGGATAAGAGGCAACAAGTGGGGAACTAAAATACACTGTAGTTCTGCGTGGACCATACTCTTTCTTTTACCTTTTTGCCACATGTAGGTCTGTGATGGGAAAATCTCAGTCCATGTCATCGAAGGAGATCACCGCACCTTCTTGGAGGAAGATGGCATTGAGACTATTGTCGGGATCATCCACAGCTCGCTGGCAGAGCCCCGGGTCAGCGTCCGAGAGGGTTAGACCCTCCTGTTCACCCGGTGTCACTGGCTGAGAGAGAGTTCCAACGTCACCCCGGTTATGACAGATCCGAAGAAACTCATCCGTCAGCAGGACTTCCCAGACCCGTCTGCAGAGCAGATGAGATGATAGTGGATTGTGGGGGGTTGCTGTCTGTCTGTCTCCCCTCCTCCCTCCCTCTGTCTCTCTCGTGTTGTGACTGTCTCACTGCACTGCTCTGTGGACCCACATTGGCTACTTTCTACACTTTTTTTGGCAGTATGAAAAACAATGTTAGGAGTAGACGTCTCTTTGTGCTCTGTATTGTTTTGTTGTCTTAACGGTATGCCAAAGGCTAAGTGATTTAGTGATTTTATTAACCAAGCCCAGTAAGCAGAGGGGTGCTGCAGCTGATTTTGGAGACTCTTGTTGATCTGTGAAGAATCAGGCTGTAGTTAAGTTGGAAAGAGAATTTCATTGAGGCTTTTTTTACTATTTTTTTCTCTCTCAATTTTTGAATCAGTCTACCTATTTTATTGCATCAGCCTAGAAGCATCTCAGTTTTAAGTTACCATAGGTTTCAAGGGAAAAAAAACCAACGCACCCTTGGGGGGGGGCAAGGGGGTCTTTTATTTCATCTCCCAGGTGCAGCTGCCCAGTTTGTTAAACCAAAGTGCATCTTTGGAATAGTTTCCCTTCCTCTCCCAGCTTTGCCAAGAGTAGAAGGGTTCACAGCACCACCTGCTCTTTCCTTAGAGGGGCTGCAGATGGATGGATGGATGGAGATGGTCCTTTGTGAGGCCGCTTGAATGTGGGCTGAGTTGCGAGCAAGTGTGCCCCCGCAGCTGTCCCAAGCACGTGGTTGCACAGGCCCTGCGCTTAGGCTCCTGCTCAACATGCACTGGCCCCTTCTCCCCCCTTCCTTGCCTAGCCACCCCCAGCCTCTCCACCCTAGTCCTTCTTTTAAAACCCCCTTAGGGAGCATTACCCTGGCCTGTTCTTTGGTGACCATGGCTCTGAGCCAGGCCTCTCCACTTCCCAGTCCTCCTGACCACCTACAAGTCCCAAACCAGAGCTCAGGCCTGGCTAGAGATGCCCACGCGGAGCAGGGCTTGACCTCGGCGTAGGGCCAGCCCTGCACACGTCTCCTCTCAGCTGTGAGGTGGGAAGTCCCACATGGCTTACCAGCATCACCAGTTTGGCAAGTGGTTTTAAAGGATTTGATGCCTTCTTGAAAGTGGCAAAAACCTTAGTGTCCAGAAAACTCTCTCTCTAGTCTCTGCTATGCTGGATCTGTCTCTAGGGAAACCGGTGAGCCCTTGCTGCACCTATGATACAGAGGACACCCGGGGAGCCACCGGCACCAGCTGGGAGAGGCTGCATCTGGCTCCCGCTGGGACCTGGCCCCATGGGGGGGCCACGGGGACGGCTCTGGCCTGGCAGGTGCCGAGCCGGGGAACCAGCCTCTGTGGATCGTGGCTCGGGAGCTGGTTTTAGTTGAATGAAACATTTCTGTGTGAAATCTGAAATGCAAATACAACGTGAGCTGAAAAGATTAAACTGTGTCCTGTCTTGTCTTCTTCATGGTTACGTACATGCGGGTCCAGAGAGGATCTCCTTTGCAGCTGAAACACAGGGTCGCTGGTTGTCCCTTCCCCCGGTCCCTCCATCTTCTTTCTGCTCCTGTAGTAGTAGTAGTAGTAGTCTGGAATCATCCAGGTCTTGGCTAAAAAGCCCAAAGCGGCCGGGAAACCGGGGCTGGAGGCTGTAAAACAGCAACCGGCGGGAGATGAGGGTGCGGGGCGGGCGACCCCGGCCGGCTCGTGGGGGC
>NW_017728954.1:201898-211716 GCF_001723895.1 Crocodylus porosus
CCGTGCCCCGCCGCCAGGGGCTCCGCGGTTGCTGCCCCCCGCCCCACACGCACACCTTTCTGCTCCTCTCCCCTGGCGGCCTCCAGAACCGCGCTGTCACTTCCCTTCCAGGCCGGGTAAGATGCCGAAGCTGCACGGGGAGGAGTTCTGGAGGACCACACTGCGCAGCGCGCGCTACGTGGTGGCTCCCATGGTGGACCAGAGCGAGCTGGCCTGGAGGCTGCTGAGCCGCCGCCACGGGGCCCACCTGTGCTACACGCCCATGCTGCACGCCCAGGTCTTCGTCAGGGATGCCAACTACCGCAAGGAGAACTTGTACTGTGATGTGTGCCCTGAGGACCGGCCACTGATCGTGCAGGTAGGTCACAGCCAGGACCCCACGCCCGGCTCACAGCCAGCCCCACCTGCCAGCACGTGGCAAGTACCTGCTTCGGCAGCTGCTCCCGCACAGGCCGCTCCCAGGGCACCTTGTGCTGACACCCTTGTTCACACCTTGTGTCCTGCCAACACTAGCGGCACCCACCTGCCTTCAGCTGAGGTGAGGAGTGGTGGGGTTTTGATCAGTGCGGAGACCGCAAGAGCAGCCATCAAGGACAAGTGTTGGAGCAGGCTGAAAGTACCATGTTTTTCCTGTTTAAAGCACGTGCAGTCAGCACAGATGGCTACACACCTGGCTGAGCCTGTCCACACTTCTCTAGCAACTCCATGTCAAGCTCAGGTGTTCGCGCTGCTGTTCCAGTCATGCCCGGGGAGTCATTAGAAAGGGACATTTTGATTTTTAAACCCAGAGCTCCCATGTGGCAGCAGGACCATGCCTAGCCCAGCAGCGCATGCAGCTCATTTCTGCACATCCAGCCAAGGGGCTGGACAGCACCCCGTGGGGTGCAGCTTCCCCACATGGTTCTGGGAGGGGTTTAAACTGACCTCACCCAGGGCCCAGCTTCCTTCCCACAGGGATGTCTGACCCACCTCCATAGAGCAGCCCTGAGCTGTAGCAAGCACTGTCCTCTGCTTTCCCAGGCTCCAGCTCTTCCCATGCACTGCAGCTAGCTGCTTAGGCCTTCCCATTACTTTTGCTCACTCACTTGCTGTGTGGGTTGGCTTTAGTTTCTCAGGCTTTTACTCACCTCCTTGGTCACCATGCCCTGCACAGGCCCTTTCTTTAGTCTCTGTAATTCACAGACCAGACACTGGTTACTTAGGAGCTGCCACAACAAGTTGTTATCCTCCCTGTAGAGCGCTGGGGCCTGAACCTCCTCTAGCTGCAAGCTGCCCTTATATCTATCTCCCAGCAGGCCTGGGGCCAGTCACATGGTGGATAGGTGGAGGGAGCAAATTGGGCACAGGTGAGACTGAGCCCAAGCTCATTATGGGGCTAGTTTACCCTGTAAACATCCCAGATGGTGTCTTTGCTTATTGTGGTGTTTGCTTTTGGTGGAGAAACTGGCTATGAACAGGCAGTGCTCGGTGCTTGTTCCACATCCTGTTGGGGGAAGTTTAAGTCCAAGCAGGCTTTTTATTTCAATGTCAGTATGGAACAAGTTTTGTTCATGGTGGGTTTTGCAAAACCTGTAAAAAAGCCTAACTTTGAGCCTGGACTAGCTGGGCCCTCTTTACCAAAACAGCACACAACAGACCTCCTTTGCTCTTAACAAAGTGTTGTGTCTTGTATGTTAGCTGAAGTGTTCATTTGGCCTGTGCCGCTGCTCAGCTGGCTAAAGGCATATTATAGCTCTGTGTGGGCTCAGTATCCACTTCTGACAACTAATGGGGTTAATTGGTATCTAGAAGTCAAGAGTTGACTGAAAAGCCAGTTATCTCTTCTCCCAACACCCATGCATCTTCAGAATGCTTCAGCTCTGCCCAAGTGGATCTGGACAGTGTGTCTTCCCATCTGGTGTTTGCCCCCATCAGGCCTTGGCACGTGTGAATTGGGTTACGACTCTGTATTTATCCTGTGTTTCCATGACCTTGGAGTTTTGGAAGCTGGCATGCTGAGCTTTTGGGGTGCTGCCATTTCAAATTGTGGCTCTGCAGCTGGGCAAGTGTCACAGGTTACATACTCCCTTCGGTTGAGAAGTGCTGTTTGCCTTTAATCTGACCCATGCAAAGTGTGAGTTCACATACTTTTGTAATGGGCTCCTCGATGCAGGCGTGTAACCGTAGCATTTTGCCAGTGCATGGAGCTGACCATTGACTGACTTCTTACTTGTGAATGTCTTTTTCAGTTCTGTGCCAATGACCCTGAAGTGTTTGTCCAGGCTGCAGTGCTGGCTCAGGATTATTGTGATGCCATAGACCTGAATTTGGGTTGTCCTCAGATGATTGCAAAGAGAGGTACTGTATGTACAAACCTGAATGCTTAATGCATCAAGTGGAACTGTTGCAAATAAAAGCTCTTTATGTACAAACCTAAGCTCCTAATGAACAAACCAGGGGCTAATCTCTACCCTATTACAATCAATTAACTTATGTTCAGCCTTTATATGAGTGGCTGCCATTCTTTGAAATCAGGCATGTTTATACCACTTTAGCCAGTACTGGGTTTCATATCTTTTAACTAACTGAAGCCAAAACCAGATGCTTTAGTAGAATTCCACGTAGCTGCTTGAACTAGAGCTTTGTAAAGTACTCCTGGATCAACTCATGTACCCAGAATTTTCTTCCCAGAATGATTACATACCAGAGAACTAGAACATGTTTTTCTGATTGTTCAAACGGTCAAAATATTTCATAAATTTTCACTTAAAATAGATGTTTCTATGCCTGCTCTTCAGGGTTCTCCATAGTGCCCTACAGAGGTGCTTGCACAGAGCTCCTTTGTCATAACTTCTTAGAAAATCAAGGTTGCAGAAAGTGCAGGAGGTTGCATGGATGCCTGTGGGAGGGCAGTTCTGGGTGGGGTCAGGTCACTTGAGCTGGAAAAAGGATGGAGAAACTAAAAATTCTAATTCCTGAGCTTCACAGTGCCTTAAGGGCTGATAGACCCTGGCTATTTCCATGAGTCCTGAAAATAGGACATGAAACTGGCAGTGTCAGAATCCTCTTTGGTGAGCCAGCCTCAGGGAGCAGCAATGAAAGCAGGGTGTGGGGCTTTGCTTGTTCTGTAAAACTGCTGTGGACTGGGAGGCAGCATGATCTCGCTGCTCGGGTTTGGTCAGAGGAGAGTATTCATCAGTGAGGAAACTGAACACAGCTGGAACCTTGCATGTGTAGAAAGCAGAAAGCTTCAGGGTCACCACTTGTCTGTCTGTGCCAGCCCATACTATGCTGTTTTGTTGTAGGGCACTACGGAGCATTCCTTCAGGAGGAGTGGGATCTTCTCCAGAGAATGAGTAAGTCTCCAAAGGGGTCTCTCTGACTTTGGGAGGGCATGCAGGGGGCAGCTAACCAAGGGGCGTTTGTCCTGCTCCTACGGTATGTGCATGCTTTTGGCACCAGAGCGCACTGGTAGTTCAACATTTAGAAGACATGTGACTGGAAGCACAAACAGACTTAAGTGTCTGAAGTCCTGCTTACAGTGCCCAAGTCCAGATTTATGATCCACTCTTGAGTTGCTGAACAAATAGGCAATTGCTTTGGATTTTAAAGGTCCCCGAATGCTGATAGTCACACCCATCTGCATGCCCGGAGCTGCCTCAGGCAAGTTCTGTCTCCTGCCAAAGTTCAGTCAGGACCCAGCACTCAACAGTCCTCTTCCTGTGCACCCTGCGGCCTGGTCTGAGAGGTGTTCCTGGGGCATAGCCCAAAGGCACCACCAGGATTGGGCTCCCCACAAAAAGCTGTTGTGACACTTTCCTTTAGAACCTGGCTTCCCATGTTCCCTGCTTTTGGGTTGTCCACGGGACAGCAGAGTGGAGCAGAGCCCATATCCTGTGCCTCTCCTGACCCGGGCGCAGTAGAGTTGTCTAGTCTTACGCTCCTCTCTGACCAGCTGACCTGGAATTCTTTGCTGCACCACGGCTCGGCTTTCCTAGGCAAGGGAAGCAGTGTGTCACCCAGAAGAATGGATACGCTTGGGGCTAGAGCAGTTTCCTGGGCGATGGGAGATGCAGGAGGAAGGAACTGAACCCAGGTTTCACCGATTATTCTAACTACCAGGATGATCTGTAGAAGGCAGACACCTTCAGCTATACCCTGAAATGCAGGCATAAGCAAGACTCACTCCTTTAAAAGACTGGCGAGGAGTCCTCAGGAGAGGTTCTGGGCTCTGCCTCCCAAATGAATAGGGCCTGCAGTCAGGCAGCTTGCTTCAGAAGGGGCAGGACTTCAGGCACAGCCCATGCTTTCTGGCTGGCTGGCTCTAGGCATCCATACAGGCTTGTTGTGAGGCACCTGGTACTGGCAGAGCACTGCTGAGGGACCCCAGGTGCCTGGCACAGGTCCTGAGTCATGTGGCAGGGGCACAAGGATCTTGGCCCACAGTCTCCATCGGCTGTCCAGCACAGGGCCTCTGCCTAGCCACAGTGAGGTAGCTGTTAGCCTGGAAGGTGGTTGACAGACAGACAGAGTGAGTGGGAAGTCAAGGCTGTCATGGCTGCAGAGCAGAAGGAGCGGGGGGTGCTGTGATCAGAGCTGAGAATGGATAAGGAGGAAGGGAGCCAGGAAAGTCCTTAAAGGTGAAGTCTTGGTAATGGAAATGGTGGGGCCAGTGGATGGGGCTATTAAAAGGGTGGGCAAAATGCGGCCTGCGGGCTGGATGTATCTGGCCTGCGGGGCCCCTAAAAAGTTTATAAAATTGCTATTTATCTGCCCCGGGCTGCCTGTCATGCAACCCTCAATGGCTTGCCAAAACTCAGTAAGCGGCCCTCCACCCAAAATAATTGCCTGCCCATGGGCTATTAGATGCCGTCCTCACCAGAGGTCAGTTGACCTTATGCTGTGCTACCCCTCCCTTAATCCATGGAGTGGGCAGGGCAGGATAAACACTGCAGAGGGGCAGGCAACTGCCTTTGGCCATTCTTTACCACAGCCAATGGCTGGCTTTGTGGAGGCTAGAGTCTTTATAGCATTGTGCAAGCCACTCACCTGTCTTTTCAATCCTTTCCCAGTTTGGCTGGCTAATGAGAAGCTCTCTGTTCCCATCACATGCAAAATCCGTGTTTTCCCAGAAATTGACAAGACGGTGAAGTATGCACAGATGCTGGAGAAGGCTGGTTGCCAGGTAAGGAGGCAGCTCTTCCCTGTGCTCTTGTTTTAGACAGGAGTCCCCAGAGAACACACCTTTCATCCCAAATTCTCTCTGCTTCTGGGAGGTTGCTAGGTGATATTATTCTACAGGTAGAAAAAATAAGACACAGAGACGTTGTGAGTAATTTATTCGCAGCTGCACAGTCATGAGCTTTGTCAACAAAAGAATCCTAAGTTCAGGCCACTGCTCTAACCATTGCACCATGCTGCCTCCTTCACTGGGAGTGAGAGTCCAGGGGCTTGCCTGAATGACATGCCTTCTGGTGGCAGACACCTGCCGCAGGGAAGTTACCAGAGCGTGTACATGCCCATGTGGCCAGCTGTGCCCGGCTTCTTTACGGCAGCTGTGCTGGCAGGGCTCCCGGTGCACCCTGGGTGTTGCCAGCTGTGACAGGGCTCCTGGTGGCTGGTAGAAAGGATACGCTGTACTCTGGTTGGCTTCCTAGTGGCTGCAGAAACCTCCTGTCGCTTGCAGAGCTGGTGTTACTCTGCCGGCAGAAGAAAGGGGTTCTGCAGCTGGAGGGGAACTTGGAGTGAGGCCGCAGAAGGAATTGGGTAATGTCAGCAAAATGGCAGAGCGTAGTTGAGGCAGGACGCTGCAGGAGGCGACCTGAAGCCATGGAGTCCACGGCTGTGAAAGGCCCCTGTGCACGGAGACAGCCACACAAGAACCAGAGTGGGAGGTTTGCTAGGATTTAAGTTCACAAAGTTGGGAGGGTCCATCAGTGGTAGAGGACAACAACTTTACTTCTGTCAGTCTGGCCTTGTCCTCAGTAATCGCAGTCTGTGTCAGAGGTGTGTTGTTGGCTTCCCCAGGAAATGCCCGTCCTGTGTGGGGGTGGGCTTCTGAGAGGAGCCCTAAACTAAGCTGCAGTATGTGCCTTTCTGTGGGAGCAGAATCCCTACGTGCTTCAGAGTCATTGGGCGTTGTGGGGCGAGAGACAGTTCTCTGCTGGGGGTGGTTCTTCTGACTCATAAACTGAACTTCTAAATGTAACCTTGTGTTTTAGCTGCTCACTGTCCATGGCCGCACTAAGGAACAGAAGGGGCCCCTTGCTGGTGTGGCATCCTGGGAGCACATCAAGGCTGTGAGGTGAGTGACTTGTTCCAGTGCTGAGAGGGAGAGTGCCCAGGAAAGTGTGCACGCAAGTGTGCCCCGTGCCCTTTACCCCATGCCAAAGAGCTGAGTTGAGCTTCTGTAAACATACTTTGTTTCAGTGCAGTAGCATTGCAGGCACGTGTGGTAGCATAAGTTGTAGATGGATCAAGCAGACAGTGGACAGGTTGGATTCTGTTTTCTGATTCTTGTTCTCTTCCATGGGGCAGGAAGGCTGTGAGCATCCCTGTGTTTGCAAATGGAAACATCCAGTCCCTCCGGGATGTAGAGGAGTGTCTTCAGAAGACAGGAGTGCAGGGCGTCATGAGTGCCGGTAAGGAGGGTGACCTCTTCCTACTCAGCTGTAGCTAACGATTGTTGCTGGCCTGCTGGTGGATCCATGTCACTGCTGTGTCAGATAAAACCTCCAGCCAGAATCAAGACATGGTTTTCATCTACAGCTGACTGCTCCCCATCTCTCCTCTTCCTCCTCTCTTCCTGCCCCCTTCTTTAGCCAAAACAGGAATCGTTGGATATTTGTATTGTCGTAGTGAGTTTCAAATGGCATTGATTGGGTGACTCAAACAAAAGTTACACAGTCTGGTTAGTCGGCACAAGTTTTTTGGGTCTTTGTTGCCTTTGGCTATTTAAGAACAACTATAAGCAAATGAATATGTGTCCAGCTATTTTAAGCCTCTCCAGAGCCATTGGGTGTTGGCTACAGCTGGAGATAGTGATAGGAGTGTGCTGATTCTCCTGCTAGGAGCAAAGCCAGAGGCTCCTGGCTAGAGTATTTTGCCCCAGGTCAAACTGATCACTGTAGTTGGGGTCAGGAAGGAATTTTATCCCATGGTCAGATTGGGATGAACCTAGGGTGGGATGGGGGTTGTCTTCCTCTGTGGTGGGGAACGTAACCCTCTACCCAGAACCTCTTGAGCATATTTTGACATTTCATAGAAGCAGGACCTTGGCTGCTGTGGTTCGTCTGCTTTACCTGTGGCAGGTTAGGGTATTAGATTTACATTGCATCAGGGTTGAGGATAGTCTTATGTAGAGTTTAGATTATGGTTGTGTGGGATGGTTTGAATAGGGATGATCCTGTCTCAGGCAGGGGGTTAGATTAGACGACCTCTGGGGCTTAGAGGTGCACTGATACATTGGTCTGATATTGGATTGGCACTGATATAAAGCAAATTGAGTGCATCAGAAATTGGCCTGATGTGGCCAATGAATGCCTCACGCATGCACGCAGCTGCAGCACAGCACATAGACGGCAAGAAGCACAGCCCGGCAGCTTGGAGAGCTGCATGGAGCGGGTAAGTCTGTTGTGGTGGAAGGGGAAGGGAAAGGGTGTGGGGAGGGCAGATCAAGGTCCCCGCAGTGAGGGAGGGAGTGGGGCTGAGGCAGGCACTTCCCAGCTGGGGTGGGGCGAGGCACAGGACAGAGCTGCAGCTCACCTGGTGGGGCCTGCAGCTCTCGCTGCTGCGCACACCCCAGGAGGGCACAGGGGAGGGGAGGGCATAAGCCAACAGATCAGGGTGGGTGGAGGCCAGGGCTGAGCGGGGTTCTTCCCATGGGAGCTAGTCCACGCTGGGCTTGGAGCGGGCAGGGGCAGCACTGGGAAATGGGGATGGGGGGCTATGGTGAATTTTGGGGTGGCTGTAGCCCCCCCATAGCCTGCTCCCAGGGCCACTGCTGCCCCTCCCCCCCAGCCCCCACTAAAAAGAGCCCTTCTCAACCTTGTCCGCAGCCCACCATGCCCTGCACAGATCTGTGGGTACATGCCCTCCCCCCCGGTACACTCCCAGAATGTGCACAGCGGCAGGAGCCATAACCCCCTTCCTGTGCCCCTGGACAAGCTGCAGCTCTGTCCCACGCCCTGCCCCAGCCCCACTTGTTTCTGCACTGCAGGGGCTTCCATCTTCCCCCTTCCCTTCCACCACAGACTTACCAGCCAGACACTGCTCTTCAAGCTGCTGAGCTGTGTATTGGAAATCAGATTGGTATTGGCCAATATGCTTCCTTAAAAATTGACTATTGGTATAGGCCCCAAAAATTTCTGTTGGTGCACCCCTACTGTGGCTCCGTTCCAGCCATACTTCTCTGAATATTTCTGAATGGGATGATGAAGGATTGTTACCCAGTGCAAGGGTCTTCCTTGGGGAATGCTTCCATAAGGTCCCCTAGGATGACAGGCAGGTGTTCAGAACAGCAGATTAAATCCATGAGCAGGTGTAGGCATTGTAGTGCTGAGTGGAGACTGGAGAGTTGCCTGATAACCAGGAAGCCTTCCAGGATGTCAGAGTTGGGTATAAAAGGATTGTGAGCGATTTATATAGGACAGAAAGTAACTGGGTGCAGGATAATTTGATTTGCTACAAAAGGGTTTAGAGTTGATAGCAGGAAAAACTTTGTAATTAGAGGTGCAGCCAGATGACAGGACATGTATCTCCACAGACAGTTCTTAAGAATAAACCCATCAGGAATGGCCTAGGTGTATTTCTCCTGCCTTGGGGCAGGCAGATAGACTGAGATGGCTTTGTAAGGGTCCTTGCATGTGCTGTGTCTGTTCCTGCCTGGGGGAGATTACAGTCTGATTTCAAGATCAGATCACAAGGCGAGGGAGGAGGGGCGGGGTGATAGCTGACATCACATGGTCACTCTGAAGCATCTCAGTTGTGTGCAAGAGGTGGGTTTTTCTCCACTTGAATACAAATGATTGTTTCTCAGCTTGTTGATACAGGTCGAAAGGGAATATTTTGATCTGGGGTCTTTTGCAGCATGTTTCTCAGCCTATAGGAAGTGTCTGTGAGGAGGAAGGAACAGCAGAGGGGCCTCAAATCTAGAGTCTTGGTCTGTGGAATATTCTTGGGCACTTTTTGAAGCCTGTATGTCAAGCTTGATGGCAAAGCCAGAACAAAAGCAGAGGTTACCACCAAAGGTTTTGAAAGTAGCATAATATCCTCATCCCCTGGGGGAGCCACAGCTTTTGGAAGTGTGCTGATATCAGTGCTGTTATATGGAGTTGCAATTAGACTGCTCTAGGGATCTGTTCCTGGATTGGAGATGAAGGTGCTGTATACAGGTCATGAAACAGGAAGATGTGCAAGGAAGAGGGACAGAGATTACTCTTGCCTTCCACCACTGCAAGGTATAAAGAGCTCAATTTGTTCAGCTAATTGCAAAGGAGACTGAGAAGTGGTTTCATCTCGGGGAACAGAAGGAGAAGGTGCTGGGGACTAGTGGACTCTTGTATTACAAAGCAAGTAGAAGGCAGGGTAGATTTGAGCTTTATAGACTAACCAAAGCATATATATTAGGGGTGCACTCATAAAGATTTTTCTGGCTGATACCAAAGGCTGATTTATTAACCAGCCATAGTGACTGATACCGATCCAATAGCCAATATGCAGCCCAGCAGCTTGGAGAGCAGCATCCAGCCAGTCAGTCTGTTGTGGGGGAAGGGAAGAGATATGGCCCCCACAATGAGGGAGGGAGTGGGGTTGAGGCAGGCACTGCCCAGCCGGGGCGG
>NW_017728954.1:211816-236638 GCF_001723895.1 Crocodylus porosus
GGGGGGGGCAGGGAGGGGGGGAGCAGTTTCTGCCACCATGCACCTGGGGGAGGAAGGGGGGGCATGTGCCCCCCAGAATTGTGTCTGGGGCAAGAGCAGGCTGTGGGCTCAGGGCAGGGGGCTGTGCTGGCTTCTTCCCAGCCAGTAGTTGAGCCGGGGGGGGGCTAGGCTGGTGCTGTGCTTCGGATGGGCAGTGGTGGCACAGCCACCCCTTCACCCCTGTCCTCCCCTGCCAGAAAGAGGTTAGCCCCAAGCCCGCAGTGCACAGCCTGCCCTTCCCACCACACACAAATCCAGGGGGCAGGGGGCACATGCCCCCTGTGCCTTCCCCAGGAATGCACACAGCAATGGGGAGCTGCCCCTTACTGCACACCCCTGCATGCCCCCCAGACGAGCTGCCTATAGCTCCATCCCGCACCCTGCCCATCCTGGCTGAACAACACCTGCCCCAGCCCCAGCCACACTCCCTTCCTCACCATGGGGACCTTGATCTGCCCCCCCACGTCCCTTCCCCTCACAGACTTGCCAGTCGGACACTGCTCTCCAAGCTGCCCAGCTGCATTCCTTTCTACTTGCATGCTGTGAACTGCACATGGCATTTATCAGTGACATTATTGGCTACGCCAGCCAAAAAAAGCTGACTGCCGATAATGTCAGTATGTGTGTGTGTGTGTATATATATATATATATATGTGTGTGTGTGTGTGTGTGTATGTATATGCAAGCTTTTGTGAGCTGAAGCTCACTTCATCAGATGCTGTGAAGGGTACTGCCTATGAGGAAAGGCAAGACAAAAGCCAGTGTCAGGAAGCTGCAGCCAGACAGATTCAGAAGCAGATTCAGACCTCTGTTTATGGCAGTGAGAGAGGCGAACAACCAGAACAACCTGCCTATGGAGGCGGTACAGTCTGTGGCTCTTGATATCATCTAGTGCAGACTCCACACCTTCGTAGATGTTCTTTTGCCCCAGGGCTCACTACTGTGGTAATGGGTGAAATGTAATGCGCTGCTGTGACATAGAGGAAGTCCACCTAGATAATCCCTTTTGTCCTTAATCTCTGTTACTAAACACCTAGCTTATTTCTGGCTGGCAGAAAAGGCCAGGGAATACCTGGTCTAGCTCCAGGATGCACCAGCTTTCCATGCCCCGCACCCCCCCAACACACAATGGGATGTTTGAGAATTTCTGTGTTTTGTTCCCCAGAGGGTAACCTTCATAACCCAGCTCTGTTCGAAGGACAAAACCCTCTGGTGTGGGAGATGGCTGAGGAGTACCTGGAGATCGTGCAGCAGTACCCCTGCCCCCTGTCCTATGTCAGAGCTCATCTCTTCAAGCTGTGGCATCACCCGTGAGTATCTCTGGAGCATGTTCACCCTGCCTAGCAAGTTCAGGGTTCTTTGGGAGAGTTCTGGCCAGGTTTTCATGTTTGTCTCAAGCAGAAGCAATGGCTGTCTACTCCTTTACTTTGAATGGCATGGTCCTGCCCTGCATGGTGAACTAGGGAGAATAGAAGTGAGGAGGAGCCAAACTCCTGGAAATTGGCAGATATGCTGAGAGAAATCTGCAGCAGTAAAGAGCGTACTGTTGTCTTCCCAGCCTGGAGACAATGAATGAAAGTAACTGGGTGTTTGGAATTTGTCTCAGGCTGCAAGTTTACCAGCAGCTGCGTGATGAATTGGCAAAAGCGAAGACTCTAGAGGGCATTGCGGATGTCAGCAGGGAGCTGAAGCTACGTTGCCAGGTACCACAGTGGGCCCCAAACTCCAGATCACTGGCCTGACTGAGAGCCTGGCGGCTGCCCCCCACATCTGATCTGCCCCACTCATCTGCTGTCCTGGAACTTGACAGAACAACCCAGCTCCCTAAATACCATCCTGACTTCACAAGACTGGTTCCTGTACAGGATGTAATACTGCCTTTAGGGTTAAGATCTGCTATGTGTTCAGTTTATTTGAGGGGCTGGGGGGGTGGGGAAGAGGAAGAGGGTGTCCCCACATGTAGCTATCAGTAGGCAATTGTTTAAAGTTCATTTTATGCCTGTCCTGGCATGTGAGGCTGCAGACTATAGACCATGAGACCAAAGGTGTCATGGGCTTCATTGTATTCTGCAGGAAGAGATCACCAATCAGAAAGAAGGAGAAAAGCCAAGTGGGGGATTGCCTTTCTTCCACTGGATCTGCCAGCCTTATATCAGGCCAGGGTAAGTTGTCCACATTGGCATTGGTCCCAAGAGAACTTACGGGACAGGAGGCAGGTGTGACCCTGTCTCAACACATGAGCTTCCAATTCTCCTCCCAAAAAAGATTCAGTTAAAACAAACAAGCAAACACCAGGGTGCCTCATGTCCAGGAAGAAAATGAAAAACAAAAAAAAGCAGATCCACTGGAGCTTAAAAGAAGGCCTGCATATGCTGCAGCTGCAGTTCCTTGACCACATGCTGTCAGCACAGGTGACAGACCCTTCTCTGCTCCACTGGCAGATGCAAGCAGCATTTGTCCAAGTGCCTGGTTTTGTGTGCAAGTGACTGCTTTAGAGTACTGGCATGCACTAGGGTGAAGACTGGGGTTGCAGAAAACAATGACCAACTAGGAGTTGTCATGCCCTGCAAAGATCAGAGTTAATTCTCTCTGGGAACAAGACATTATTATGTCATTAACTAATTTTGCTAGTGCCCCTCCCTAGCCACCAGGGAGATAGCAGATCTGTCTTTCACGGTTAGCAGCCCTTGAACTCCATGCTGTGTTACAAAGCCAAATTCAAACTTTAGTTATGCTCCTGCTGGCGTGGCTGTGCCAGCCGGTGCATTTTACCTAAGCTCCTGTGAAAGTATAGCTAAAACACCTGATTGTCCCCTTCTGTGACCCTACAATGATTCCAGACCTTTCAGGCCAAAGGAGATATGCAAGGAAAATGGAAGCAGTGGGACTGAAAAGAGTGTGCGAGGGAAGCGCTCCTTGGAGGATGAGGAGGATGGACATTCTGATCTGTCAAAGAACAAACAAAAGAAAAAATTGAGAAATCCAAACAAAAGCTTTGATCCATCTCTGAAACGTAAGGCAACCTGTCCTCTTCCTACGTGGGGTGTGGGAAAGCTGCTTGCACCATCTCCCAGCAGCAGCCACCACCTCCGTGTTTCTCTCCTTAGCTGCGGAAAGTTTTTCTGCAAGTGAAGCAAAAGGTGGGGTTGAAACCTTTGGGAATTGGACCCTTGATCCAGGGGGAGCCTGTATGGAAGGGGCAGGCAGGCAGTTGACCCCTGAGACTGCACGGTTTAATTTCAAGGCACATTGAACACCCTGTTGGAATCAGCAGCGGCCGCTGTTGTTGAAAGCCAAAATGCACGTCCATTTTAAGCAGCTTCCTCCGCTTGTTCAATTCCTTGGGGCTGGGATTTCCCCAGGCTGGGTTTACCCACAGAATTGCTCTCTTTAAAAGAAAGTTGTCAAGGCCTTTTCAGTCTTCCCATGTGGAAACTGTTTCCCCGAAAGAGTCCCCTCCCAAGCTGCAAGGCTGTGTGACCCCAGAGCTTCAGACATGTGCTCTTGGCGTTCTGGGATAGCGCATAACCTCATCTCTCCATCTTTTCCAGCCAAATATGCAAAATGTGACCAGTGTGGAAACCCCAAGGTAGGTCGACACCCCCCCCCGCCCGTGCCTTGTGAAGCTTGGTGACAGGAGCCCAGCAAACCATGACTAGCACAGCTGCTGCACTGGCAAAGGCCTTTTTCTAATTTGACAAGAGGACTTTAGCAGAGGCTGAGGTGAAGCTACTGATCTGAACAGCTTGCTGGAGACATTCTGCCATGCCTGTTTGTGGAAAGAGCAGTCTGGTTTGTGTGCTGAGCTGCTGCTGGTTAGGACTTCTAATTGCTAGAACATTGGAGAGAGTCACGTTATTAAATATTAGGCTCGCCAGCATGCTTAGATGCAAATCCCTGAACAGATGACCTCCCAGTAATCATAGCATGGGGAGTCATCTGTCTGCTGGGTCAAAGGCTTGTGCTGCATTTGTGTCTCCAGCTTTCTGAAAAGATTAACAATGTGAATGAGTCTGTTGCTGAGAAGTGCCAGGACCAGGTCCTGGGTAGCAGCTGGGCACCTGTGACAGTAGGAAATCAAAAGGCAGACCAAGAAATGAAGCTGAGGCACAGTCCAGTCTGCATCTCGTGCACACGTTTGGTGCTGCATAGCAAGGCAGATGGGGAGGAGAAACGTGACCCTGTGAGCCCTGGGGCTTCCATTAGTAAAGAGGTATTCACCTGGGTTATCAGGGCTCATCCAGACTTCACCACTGGAAAGGTTTGCTAATCAAACTCATTCCAGCCCATGAATAGCAGGAGCATTTGGATCCATGGTGCAAACACATGCAGGTATTTGAAGAGTACAGCTGTTCCTTGTAAAAGGCGAACAGCCTCTCATAGCAAATAGAGATGGGCAGGGCTTTTATTACAGTGCTTTCCATTCCTAATTGGAACAAAAAGCCACAACTGTGATGCTTTAACAGATGTAGCACAGAAAGTAAGAGGCATCTTTAGGGCTTTGATTTTTGAAGCTTTTTTTGCTGCTAGCACTGTGTTGCATGGTGTTCCCACCTCTCTCTCTCCATGTGCAGGGATCATGTTGCACAGGCTTCTACCAGAAATGAAAGGCAGACAAGTGCTGCAAATCAGTTGAATAAAATAGATATGGTTTTATGCCCTCCTTCAGCTGCCAAACATCCCTGAGTTCTTTCAATTCATATTCCTGGATTCTGCCTCACATCCTAGGTTATTGTTTTCAAATGCATGGGCACACGCTAGCCTGACAATATGGAGGTGGTTTCCTTGATCAGATTAAATACTTACGCTGGGTGGCACTTTTTCAGATGATGCTTCTGAGGAGAGATAGCAAAAACTAACACAGTTAAACATGTCTCTGAAATGAATTCACAGTATCGTAGCTGATCCTTCCCTGAGCAGACAGTCAGACTGAACATGGCCTCCTGAGGCCCTATCCAGCCCTGCCGTTCTGTCTGCCTTTCTGGTGAAGTTTGGTGGGATTTTCTGTCAGGCGGGGTGGTTTCCCTGGAAATGGGCATTGAGGTTCTAACACTGGATTGGTTTCCCAACAGCACAAAGCAGTCCTTACCACACACGCTTTCATTTCATTTTTACACACTCGCCATCCCCATTCACTGCAGCAAACTAAAGCTTGACTGCCCCATTGTTGGGTGCAAGAACCCAGTGTGAAAGTGCTCACTTCAGCCATCTCAACCATGCAGGGCTGGACTTATGCTGTCTGGAAACTGTTTCTTGAAGAACTTTTTTTCTTCACTGAGCTAATGCATGCGTGCGTGCGTGCGTGCGTGCGTGCGTGCGTGCATCTGTGTTTGTTCCAGGGGAACAAATGTGTGTTTAACCTGTGCCGAGGATGCTGTAAGAAGAGAGCCTTTAAGGAGACAGCAGATTGTCCAGGCAAGTGATGCTCTCCTATTCCACCCTCAGCCAAAGGGCACTGAGCTACTGTATAAAAACCAACCGGCGGAGCGAGAACAATGAACACAGCAGGGAGGGAGGTGACAGCTCTGCTTCCTCATGCCTGTGGGTTTTGGTTTTTTTTTTTTTCCCCCCCCTTTTAAGACGCACCAATTAAACAGCCTTCAAGCTGTTTCGTTAATATAAACGTCCGTGTGTTCTGCCTCTCACAGCAGCCCTGTGCTCAGCACTGACTGCTGTGGGGATGCAGCGGTAAGAGCAGCAGCAGTTCAGCCTTGGAGTGCACCAGTGCCAGCCTAGTGTGCCAGTGTCCATGTTCCTAGCAGCCTGTAGCCTCCCCAACCTGCTCTGCTCTTCCCCCACCCCCACGCAGGGTCTTCAGTGTCACTTGACTTTTGTCCCCCTTCTTGCTTCAGGTCATGGATTACTTTTTAGAACCAAATATGAAAAGTCCCTCGTGTGGAAAAGTGGCCAAACACAGACACAGAGGCTTGAAATGACAAATGCCGATGTGGGGGAGTCTGCTGCATTCACGGAGGTGGTCGACAGGGCAGTGTGAGACCTTGGGAACTGGAGTCTACTAGATCTGTTTGCAGACCTGCCTCCCTGGGCCAAAGAACCCACCATACAGAGCACGATCAGCTGCTGGACGAGCTCCACAGACGCTTACTCAGGGAAATGTCCTGCCTTTGAAATAAAAGGATGCACGTAACGTTCTCATGATGTGTTTGAGACTTCAACGAACTGAGCCAAATGTGATGGCCTGAAAATGCTGCAGTTGGGGGAGAAGGGGAATGTGTGCCAAGGTCATGACTTGCCTGTAATACCTTTATTAGCCCTCTTGTGACATCTTAAAATGGGAAAATAAATCTTTTTTAATTAGGACAGCCTCCTGTGCTGATGGAAATGCAAGCAGCTGAACAGATGCACGTGGCAGTGTCTGGGGGACTATTTGATGTCCTCGATGTATTGCGGCAATGCCCCCAGTCTCTTTGGGCCACCTGCAGACAGCAGCCAGCGGTAAGCGTAGCACCTGTACCCCCGATGGGTTGTGGGCAGGGACCTGAAGAGAAAACCATCCCCGAAGGGGTGAGTCCCGCTGGTCACCTACGTCACCGTGGCAAAGGACGACCAGCACCAGCAGACATCAATTAAAACAGTTCGGAAAGGGGATCCTTCTCAGCATCCGGCGCTCACTGTCTTCTGGCGGTTAAAAAGGCTTAAAACCTTAAAAGCATAAAAAGCTAAAACCTAAAACTGCCACGAGGCTGCCACTGGGTAGGGCAACCAGCGCCTTAAAAACACCAACAACACATGGCAGTGTCTGGGGGAGGGGGGGCAGTGATGTGGCATTGTCTAGGCAAGAAAGCAGCTACATCTAAATGTCAGTTTCGGGCTCCACGGTGCTTCAGCCCACAGCAGGGGGCCTCACAACTTGGCTGTGCCCATACTGATCAGGATCCCTGTGTGCAGGTCCATATAAGACCCTGGGCCTCAAAGGCCAGAGGCAGAGGACGTGCAGTAGGCAGTAAGACCTACTCTTACTAGGAAGAAGCAGAGCCAGTGACAGGTCCATGGTCAGGCACTGACCCTGGGGCAGAGCCAGAACCCGACCCCCTCATTTCCTCACTCCAACCAGTGCTTACTTGCAAGACCACCCTCCCCCTGTCTGTCCCAGGGAAAGCTGTAGAAGGACAGCGGTAGGGGCATGCACGGGGGAGGCTCTTCTGCACTGGCAGAGGTAGCTGCTCAGGGCCTGCTGCACACACTAGGAATTCCCGCCCTCCCCCCCCACTTTTGCATCCTGCAGCACCACTACTCCTGGTAGGGAAAGGTGCCCTGGCTGCCTCTGGTGTACTGCAGAGCTGCACAGCATGGCTGGCCTGGCACTTACATGCACCATTCAGTTGCCTCCTGACTAAAGGCTTAAAACAGATTAAGATGTTTCCTAAAAGCTGGGGCTGCTGGCCAGTTGCCATGCCAGCCTGCCCAGAGGCACAAGGAGTGATGGCATTAGGGCTTCAGCATTAATGCAATGTATGTGGCAGAAAGCATGAGGCGTCATCACGGCATCCTTTTACAGTGACAATGCTGTGTCCCAAAGCCTCTGAGACCTACTGGGCTATTGCAGAAAAGATGCTGTGCCAGGCAAGAGACAAGCCAGGACCTGGGCTGTGGGTGAAGCAGGTGGTGCTGGGCTCATGAGCAGGCTACAGTCACCCACAGAACCAGCTAGCACCGCTCTGACACCAAATCCCTTTCCCGATGCCTGGAGACTTCATGCAGTGGTTGCAAAATGACCAGTACTAGCCCTCCCCCCGCCATGGCATGAAGCCATTATGCCATTGGTTCAATGCACTGGTTTAGGGTTCCCGCTCCCCCCCCCCGCCCCAGCCTGGCCAAGCACACCGTGCAGACAGTGCCACCAAGTGGGTTTTAAGGCCACTCGCATCCAAACTTTCTTGAAGTAAAGGTGTATGCCTTGCCAACTGGTGGGCAGGAGGAGGGATGGACATGCGCACCCTCCCTGCTGCTGCAGCAGGCATGTATGCTCCAGGCCCCCCTCCCACACCTCTAGCCTGTGGCAGGAGTGAGGTGTAACAGGTCCTGAGAGTGGGACTGGGGAAGCTGTACGGGGAGAAGCCAGCAACTGGAGCACTTTGGGAAGGTTGGGGAAGGGGGTGGGCCGCCTGCATCACGCGTGCAGGGCAGTGGAAGGGTGCTTGGCTCTCGCTCTGGTGTGGCCCGCATGCCATGCACCCACCCCCCATCCTTCCACAATCTCTGGTGTGCCCCCCGCCACATGGGTAGCGTATGGCAGTTGTGCCCTACCCAAGCTGCTCAGCAATTCAACAATGCAGTCTGCAAGCACCTGTAGGGGGGAGGACTCATCACAGGGTCCAGCCACATGCAGTATGACTGTCTGTCTCAGTGGCACTTGCTGCTGGGTCTTCAGCCCTTTCTCTCAGTGCCACACACTGACCCAGCACTGGTAAGGGCATGATGCAGCTGGCAGGGCTTGAGGAAAGGTGAAGGTTTCAGTTTGCATCACTGATGCAAACAGTGCACTGGCACTGAGGCAGCTCCTACATTATTGGCCTGAGCATGTCAGCTGCTGTGGGGTGGGCTGTGTCTTCAGGGCTTGGTGGCTGCATAAAGGGATCAGGTGTCACAACACCTG
This sequence comes from Crocodylus porosus, assembly GCF_001723895.1. Taxonomy (NCBI): domain Eukaryota; kingdom Metazoa; phylum Chordata; order Crocodylia; family Crocodylidae; genus Crocodylus; species Crocodylus porosus. The sequence continues at coordinate 220,473 of NW_017728954.1, forward strand.
AGCCCCGTGATGAAACCCAAAGCTGGGGTTCCAGTAGCAGGGCAGGGAGCCGAGGAACAGAGAAGAGGGGCTGGCAGGGACCTGCAGAGATCACACCTAGTCCAATCCCTGCCTTAGGCAGGACCAGCCTTGTCCAAACCATTCCAGACAATCCAGCATCTCAACACTACGTGACACCGTCAGCCCTGACACAACAGAGACCAAAAACCATGACCTGCTGCAGGTAAAGCAGAGGACCATGGCAGCCAGTGTCCTGCTTCCGTGAAACGCTGTCAATATACATGCAGGAGACCCAAGGCAGAGGGCCATGCCATATGCTACTGAGGAAGGCACACCCCCCCCACTGCCCAATCTGACCGTGGGGTAACATTCCTTCCTGGCCCCAAAGATGTCTGACTGAGCAGAGCGGCAAGGCCCTCTCGCCAGGAACCTCTGGCTTTGGTCCCAGCAGGAGCATTGGCACAGCCCCATGCCCAGCCTGGGCTGCAGTCAGCACCCAGGGCCTCTGAGGGAGTCTTAAAAACACCCTGATGCATATAGTAGAAAGCCAGGGTAGGGGCCAGGGTAAGGGCAACCAGCAAGCCCACAAGCATGGGAAATACCCGTAATAGAACAAGCGCTGCTATGCCTAAATCATCCCTGAACAGTGGTTGTTTAACCACCTCCTGAAGATCTCCAGTAATGGAGAGTCTACACCTCCCCTGGCATCCATTCCACTACCTGACCGTGCTAACAGCAAATAACTTTTTCCAGCTATCCAATCTAAATTTACGTTTGGGCAACTTCAAGCCACTGGTCCATGTCCTCCTCTCTGCAGCGAGAGAGAAAAGGTGCTTTCCCTCTTCTGTATGGCAGACCTGCAAGTATTTGAAGACTGCTGGTATGTCCCATCTTAAGCGCCTTTTCAGCAAGCTAAATATGCCCAGCTCCGTCAGTCTCTCCTATGCACATCCAGTATGGAAATGATCAGTTCAGGCCCAGAAACTAGACCCAGTTCTAAACGACAGCTGTCGGGAAGGATGTCTAAAGCCAACACCAATGATAGCCTGTACTTACTAGCTGGCATTGCACCACACCTGATATCAGAAAGGCAGTAAGTCAGAAAGAAAGATCATGGCAGATGGAAGACCCCAAGCATCCACTCGATGGTTACACACAAAAGACCAGGGCTGCGCTGTTGGGGGCTGACAAAGTGACTAAGGTTATGGAAGGAAAGCTTGTACATCAGATGCTCTAAAATGGACCTGGAACCCCAGGAGAGCCTTCCTCAAAGGGCTGATCTAGACAGGCAAGCATGGCGATGCCCAAAACACTGCACATGCAAACAGGAAGATAAAAAACAAGTATGACCAAATGGGGCTACTCTAACGACACAAATATGTGAGTACGGTGAAGTGCAGACTACAAAGAAGCTGCTTGTTTGCCAGCTCCTTGGTGAGATCTGTACAAAGGGCATCCCTGCTGCAGCAACAGAAAGAGCCAGTGCTGGTCATAAACGAGAGGTTTTTTTCAGAATCATGCACAAGGACATGAGAAGCAGCAATCTTTCCATATACAACTTGCCTTCCAACCCTCGAGCATCTTTGTTACTGCCTCTGGACCCTCTCTAACTTCTTCACATTCTTTTCAAAATGTGGAGCCCAGAACTGCACCCAGTATCCAGATGAGCCCTGACCACGATCACCTCCCAGTCTTGCCCCTCATGCTTCTGTTGATGCAGCCCAGAATCACATTCACCTTCTGTGCAGCTGCATCACACTGCAGACTTGTGTTGAGTCTGATCTACCAAGACACCTAAGATCTTTTCCATAGAGCTGCCATCCAGCCAGGGGCACCCACTTTATAGTTGGGTTTTTGATTATTCCTCTTGCAGCCCAACACCTTGCACTTGTCTACATTGGACTGCATCCTGTTAGTTCCAGGCCAGCTTTCTAATCTGTCATGATCCTTCTGAAATGCACTCACATCCTCCAACGTGTTCACAATCCTTTCCAGTTTCACATCATCTACAAGCTTGCATCCAAATTGTTATGTCCTGCCCGGTAATTACATAAAGGGGCCACTACCTCCATTTCTTCACAACCACTAGCTGTGAATCAGCAAGCTGTTATGCCATAGGTACACACCAAGCCATTTGCCACTTGTCCTGGGCACACCTGTACCTGCTTTCACTGAGGCTAGCTTTCACCCCAGGATAACACCTTAATTATCACTTTTGCCTTTGGTCAAAACACTGCATGAGGACACAGCAAGCCTTGGCCTCATCTTGCCTTTGGCACACCGATAACTGAGGTCAACCACTCTCTTCTCTCCAGTCCTCCCTACAGCCACTGAACCCCAAGTACTGCATTTTTCTATTTATTCAAGGCTGATCTAACCAGGAGCTGCACAACACTGAACTGAAGTCACAGCAGGTAGCTGGTGGCCCCTTAACTCTTAGACCAGAGAGAACCTGGACTAAGTCTGAGAACAGAAATAAATGGTCCATCCATAATGAGTGCCCACTCCTCCTTCCCCAGTCACTTTTTTTTGCACTGTCAAAGGATGGAGCACCCCATGTCCCACTAAGCCAGCCACAGCCAGGTGCAGGGACAAACTACAGGGAATGAGACAGCAGCATGGCCTCACATCACTCCGGTAGTCTCACCCTCCGCTTTGCAGGGGGCATGGATCAGTAGGAACCTTCCCCAGAAGGGGTCATGGTCCTAGAGCTCCCTGGGCAGAGCTGGCTCCTGCCATCCCTAGGAGCAGCTACACTGCCATTCTTTAAGGGACTTCCCACAGTACTTGTCTGACATCAGACACTGGCTGCAGGGGCCTCTGCTCACCTTGACACTTGGAACATACAAGGCACTGCTAGCTGGCTGCAGCTGCCCAGAGGATAGAGAAGCCTGGATGGGGACAGTAGTGTTGAGGTGCTACAGAGGGTGCAGGAAGCCCCAGGACAAGCACAGCCCACAGGCACAGGCTCGGGCAAGAGAGGATCAAGCTGCCTTCTCTCCCTTGCTCACTGAAGCCTCTGCTCCAAAGACCATGAGCAAAGGGAGCAAGCTGTGCAGCAAGACACTGCCACCCACCACTAGCTGAACAAATCAAGCAGCAACACTGGGGAAGTCTCGACCAATGCCCAGAAGAAGACCCTCATACTAGTGCCAACTCCCACACAGGACCAAGGGGGACGGCGGGCTGGCCCAGCCACTTGCCATTTATAGCGGGGGGGGGGGGGCAGCGTCCTGTCCTGTCCTGTCCAGCAGAGGTTACACTTGCTACATGCTGTCTTGACAAGGGAGGGGCAGCAGCCCTTGAGTGAGACACAACTGAAAGGAAGAATCCTCTTGGAGGGAAATGGGAAGCACATCACAAAAGGCCTGGCAGGTGCTCTTGTCCCAGCCTGCTCTTTACACAACCACTGCTTTGCCTGCAGGCATCTGACGTGGAGGGAGCCCCTCAGCTCAGCAGCCTCCCAGAGCCCTCACCCAGGCCAATGCAGCAGCGAGGTGATGCTCCCCATGCCCCCGAGCATCTCCAGCCAGATAAGAGGTGCCAGCTGCAGCCTCAGCAGCACCAAGGCCAGTGGAATGATAGACAATTCAGACTGATATCTAAAGAACAACTGCACCACAACACATCACACAGGGCTGTGAGCAGCTCAGTTCTGCTGTTTAATGCACTAGAGAACAACTTGTTTAAACCCAAACCAGCATGAATAGGGACGTCTGTAGGAAGCTGAGGGACGTGCAGAGTCTGGAATCATGTTATCAGCTTCGTTCTATGGGGCTGCACCAACGCAAGGCAGAACTAACTGCAGAACATCCACGCACAAGAGGACACGATGCATCTGAAGTGCAGACATATGGCTGACTCCTTTCAGCTTCTCCCCAGGGAGGCTGTGCCAATTCTATGCCATTTAGCCACACTACCAGCTTTCCCTGGCACACAGGAGCAGGAAACCACTGTACAGGGGGCAGTAAAACTGGCCAAGCAACAGCAGCTGCCCAAGATGCAGACACTGCCATGGGGCAGAATCTTCACCAGCAGTGCCAGGTGGCAAGGAGAGGGGACAAAGGAAACAGATCTTTGAAAAAAAGACAGGCTAAATGGAAAGAGGCTGGGCCCAGTGGCAGGGAGACAGCCTGCACACAGTGCCTCTGAGGGTCTGGGCATGGTGCCCATCTTTCAAGGGCGGTGCGGAGCCCTAGTGTGTACCTCCTCCAGAAAGCTCCTGTCCAGCTGCCCTCTGGGTCACCCAGTGAAAATGCAGCACTCTGAGGGCTTCTCTGAAGTAAAGGGGAAGCACCACACAGCTCAGGAAACAAGACAAAACTCCAGGGTAGAGAAACCCCTCTGTAGCCTGCCTGTGCACCCGATTCAGAAAGCTCCCACAACAGCTGAAGGGACCGAAAAAATCAGCACTTGTCTGAATAACCTGCACTTTCTGGGGCTGTGGGTGTAGGGGAATGGGGCAGATGTGCTACCAGCACTGATGTGAGAACCAGTTCCAGGGGTGCTGCATTTAGTGGGAGCTTCTCTTCTAAAGGAATTAAGTTAATTGGGGTATCAATGGTAGCCACCACCAGCCCTGGCCCCACCCCACCCAGGGGGAGGGAGTGAGTCAGGGATAGTCTGTGAACCTCAGCAGTTTGTGGTCAGGCTGTAGGACATGCAGTCCTGGGTGGGGATCGGCTCCTGCGACAGCCCATGAAGGCTTCACATGTTGGTGCTCATTCGCGACTGGCTGTTAGCTGGCGTGAGCTCCCCTTGGCTGCCTTCCCTTGGAGGAGACTGCAATCAGAACGAACAGAACACCCTGGTCAGGGTGGAATCCCGCAGTGTGGCACCCAGCACAGAACACGCCCAGCAAGGAGGTAGAGCGCAATGGGGTGAGGATGCCCAGGGCTCATCCCTCCCTAAGAGGAACGCAGCTCATGCTGTCCAAGCCCTCAGAACACAGATCCTTTTGTCACCTGCAAACATACAGGAAGCTTGAGCCATTTTTCTGGCCGCTGATCACTTGCAGCATCTCATATGTAGCTTACGGGGCTGCGGCAAACTACAGCTAGACAGCTTCAGACACCCAACCCAGCCGTAAATGGTGGCTAGCCCTGGACATCTGCGTGACACATGCTACCCACGTGCAGAGAGAACCTGTAAACTCCCCAGGGCCACCCTGGTGGGGACACCCCAATGCAGAGAGAATTCAGCACAAAAACTGAACCAGACCCGGCCCAGCTGCCTGGAATGAGCAATCAGCACCTACTCCAGTTATGAGCCACAGCCTCTGGTCAGCCTAGTAGGTTCAGTGGATGTCCCTGCTCTCTGCACATGATGCTCATGTGAGCTTGCATTCATGTGAACCCCTATTCCTCCAAGGTCGCAGTTCATCAGCAGTTACTGTCCTGTGCCAGTCAAGAGCCCTCTACTCACCTTGACATGGATCTGGTTGCGCAGAACAGCTGCCCGCAGGATCATGGCTTTGGCACGGCGCTGGAACTCCTTGCCCATTAGCAAGGACTTCTCAAAGGTGGTGCTGCGCTGGTCGACATCCCGAGCATAGAGTATCTGGAACCCACAGGGAGGCTCGGCTCAGCGGGAGCCCTTTCTACACTGCAGATCTTAGGCTGAACCACCTCTCAGGCTCAGGCCCACTTGAAAGCAGCCAGGCTAATTGCTGCTTGCTACAATAAATGCAGCTCCAGTCTCCCAGGAACAGAAATGGACACGGAGATGCAGACTGTTACCCCAGGGCCTCTTCAGTGAAAAGCAAAGCCCCCCCTTTTTTTAAAACCAGGATGGCATTTCACCAGAGGTGACCAAAGACTTGTAACACTGTGTCTCAAGCCAGCTGCTTGCCTGAGACCATAACTTGCACTCCAGCCCTGCTGCAGACAAACATGGCCTAGGGGACACTCACTTTGCTGTGCGAGTCTATTCTGGCATTGATCAGCCCCTCCAGGATCAGCTGAGTCAGCTCATCCTCCAATGCAGCCACGGTGGTGTTGAACGCAGTGGCCATCTTGCGCATGTCTGCAGACACGTAGGGGCTGAAATACTAGGGGCAAGAAAACACTCAGTTTCCAAGTGGACGTGCCCTTGCCTCCACCCCCAGCCCTCTAACACTGGGGAGGAAGGAATCAGTACTGGACCAGAGGGACACTAAGGACTGTCAGCTTGGGCCACCACATCTTAAAACGGATGTAGAGAAACAGGAGCGACAAAGATGAGATGAGGGTGGGAATACAGAAGTCAAAGCAGCAAGGATGAAGGGAGTAGGATAAGTAGCTTGGAGAGAAGAGACATGACAGCAGTTTTCTAATAGAGAAAAGGGAGCAGGCTGGTCCACTTTGCTGCAGAAGGCAGGACAACATGCCACAGGCACCTGCTGCACGTGGCAAATTTAGATACAAATCTCTGGGAGCAAGTCCTCTCAGCAGGCCAGTGCCCAAGGAAGTGGTGGTACCTTCTTTCTTGGAGATGCTGAGGCTAAGGCTGGGCAGGTATTTGTCTGGGACACCTAAAGTCCAGCAAATCTCCCGCCAGGGGCTAGACCAGCTGACCCCGGAGGGTCTCCCTGGATTCACTTCTGACCTTTGTCCAGCTCAGAGGCAAGGAGCAGTTACCTGGATAAGGGCACGATTTCGGATCTGCGTGTACAGCGTCCGGACGTGAGGTGCCAGGTACATGTCCAGCAGAAGGTTATCCTGTGCAAAAGAAGCAGAGCCTTAGGAATGGGGGAAGCCAGTAGGAGGGGGAAAAAAACTGACCACCAAGCCACGTGAAGACTATGAAATGGGAACCGGAGGACTAGCAACATGCCAGTGCGACCAGGAACGTGGCTGGAAGGATCAGCTGGTTATGGCCTTTTCTGACTGTGATTTTCACTCCTGCCTGCAAGCAAGAGACAGAGTGGAAGAGCCAACTGGGACACACCCACCACTCTGAACACCCAGTGATTCCCTCCCAGGTGGTGTGGGGCTGCCAGCCCCTGCTCCCCACTCCTTCAGACGCACCTTCATCTCGTCCAGCATCTTCAGGCAAGAGGCATACTTGGATTCATAAAACTTGAAGATGATGTCACGCACCTGAGGCTCCAGCTCCAGGAACAGTTTAAAGGAGCTGCAGATACACACGGCAATACTCAGACCTGGAGGCCCCACTGAGACATCCTGCCCCACTGCCACACCCCTTCCTCCCACGCAAGGCCTGGGCTGCGAATGTTCTCCTCACTGTCAGTACTGTGATACACCAAGTGTTAGCACTAGGCACCTGGGCTGGGGGGAGGGGGGGGGGCAAGGCCCCCAGAAAGCAGCATGGGGCTGGTTATGGCTGAGATGCCTGTCTGCACTGCCTGCTAGCTACATTCAGCCTCCTTTTCAGGAGCACCCTTGGCTGAGCAGGTAGGCTCAGCATGCAGCTGTCCAGGAAGACAGAGCCCAGGACCCCCAGGGGAAACTGCTGATGATGCCTGACCCCACTGGAAGCCTAGCCTCAGGAATCCCAATCACTGATCTCTGCACATACCAGGCCTCTCCCTGCACTGCTGAGCACGAAGACAGGAGGGGTAAGAGAGACACAGTTCCCCCACTCCTGCACCAGATGAATGCACCCATAGCACAGAGGGGGCAAAGAGTCAGAAGCAGGACAGCAGGTGCTTCTGCAACTGGGGAGAGTATCTAGAATTAAGATAAGCTTTGTAGAGGCATTAAGAGCTTGGCTGAAATCCTGTGGCTCAATCTCAAAATCCTCACGCCTGATAGCAAAATGCCTACCTGCTACTGCTGCAGAGAGGAGACCAGTCCACACAGACCAAGGCTCTGATCTGCTCTGGCTGTTCCCACCTAAACTCCTGCCCTTTTAACAGAGAACCCAGCTAACATCAAAGGGTTGGGTGCCTAATGGGGCAAGGAACGGGCACCTCAGCTGCCTCCTGTCCTGCAGAGCCAAGCCCGTGTCCAGATCTGCCCACCCCCAAACTCTACTGAGGACACTGCCCACCTGCTGGAGATGACGTTGCGCTGAAGCTCCTGACGGTCAAACGTGGCCAGTGCGCAGAGGCCACCATACACAGCTACATTGCTAGGAGACAACAGCTGAAGAGAGAGCCAAACTAATAAGTCATCAGGGCACTGCTGCCTGGCTCCAGGCAGGGGCTGGGGAGGAAGGTGTGGGCGCGGTGGGGCCTACCTCCCAAACTCCTTGTCTACAGGGCTGGCTTGGCAAATGCAGAGACCAAGTACCAATGTGGACATGCCCTAGGTCAGTTCCCTGCCCCGGAAGATGTCCCATGCAGCTTTGGACAAGTCATTAGCATTAGCCTCCCTGGGCCTCAACTTCCTCTGTGCACAGGGATAACTACCATCACCCCAGACAGCAGGGCAGCACCATGAAGAGACACATACTAAAGACTGAGAGGCCCATACATAACTCTAAAAGGACACAACAGCCCTGAGACACTTGCACCTACCTCTCCGCAGTCCTTACCTCTGGAAAGTCACAGTGGTCAAACGAGGCCAACAAGAAGCACTTCGCTGCCTGTTTGTATTTCCGAGCTGCTAGTTCAGCCAAGCCTAAGAACAGAGAGAGTCAGGTCTCTGTTCCCAAGAACACACGCTAGCTGTGGCACAAGCAACAAGTGCAGGGAAGCACAGCCTATGCCAGGTCAGCATACAGCAACCAGAGCTGGAAGAATCACTGTATGGCCCCTTATTTGGCAGAGCTCTGGGATAGAGAAGAAAGGGCTGGAGCCAACACAAGGGAGGTCCATCACCGCCCTGGCTCCCGATTCCTGCTAGGAGTGTGCAGCGCAAGGGGTCAGTGGGGGCACCGAGTACTCCCTGGTGCCCGTACCCCAGACCTCTTTAGTGGGAAGGGCAGCAGCCCAGGGCATCCCAGGTGCTGTGGCGCTCTCTCACCTGCCGCACACTTCAGTTTGGTCAGGATTGCCTGCGTCTGGCTGTCTCTTTCTCCTCGTTGCTGTTGGGTGAAAAGAACATCAGTAAGTCCCAACCCAGCACCTTCCTTTGGGGGGAGGACAACAAACAGCTTTGGGGGCTGCCATGGTGATGTTCAGTGCAGTCACGAGTGCAGGAAGGCAGGGGACAGTCTCACAAGGGAACCAGTTTTGCTAATCCCTTCGTAGGACCACACTCACTGAGTGCACTTCACGGCTTCCACCTAGTGTCCACCCTTAGCAAGTAATACAGTGGGTTTCTGCACCACTCAGAGAGAGCCAAAAGGTCCCAGAACTGTGTTGCTACAGAGACAGGGGGCCCAGAGGGAGCAGGCACCGTGCTGCAGGGTGGCACCAAGCTCCCAGTCAGATGGGAAGGAAGGGGTAGCAGGAGTGAGCAGATGCAGCACCGAGAAAGGGGTGGTCAAGGCAGGAGGGCCCTGCCCAGGGTGGGAAGCAGAGGGAACGTGCTGAGGACAGGCGGAGACAGATGCGCTTACCTCTGCGATCTCTGGCGTGGACTCCGCCTTGCTCACATAGCTCAGGACATGCGACCAGTTCTGGAGGTAAACGCTGACCTGCTCAAGCACATGGAGCCCATCAGCAGCAGTAGGGTTGTGAGCCAGCAATGCCACCTGCTGGCCACACTGGGCCCCGGCAGGCAGGGCACAGGGGACTGCAGCCTGCGCAGCTTCTGCACTGGACACGCTCCCTCCCTCAGGTCAGGGACCGCAGGGCACACTCCCTCCCTCAGGTCAGGGACTGCAGGGCACGCTACCTTGATGACATTGAGGCACATGTTAATCACATGCTTCGCACTGGTGCAATAGTCACGGGCTCTCGAATAGCACTTAAGGGCATTGCTGAGGTCTCCGCAATCGAGGTAGTGATCACCCAGGTCATCGTGGCCTCTCCTGGAAAAGAGGATTAAGAGCAGAACCGTACGCTTGGGCAGGGAAATTCCGGTAAGTGCAGGGCTCCCTGGGACAAGAGTTTGTGCCACCTGACCCATCACAGCCACCCACTGCCCCCTGAGCCTGAGTCAGAGGAACCCGCTCTTTTCCTCACCTGATGCTCTCCTTGATCGAATTTCCCTTGTAGTTTTTCAGGTCAGTGTCCAGCTTTTCCAGTTTGAGAAGGGCTTTCTTGCGTGTGGCCTCAACCCAGGCAGTATCAAGCGGAGGGGGCTCAATCCCACCATCTGGGACTGCATCAGGGGTGTTCTGCAGTTCTCTGAAGGGGAGGACACAGCTTAGCCAGGCAGGTCAGCTGCAAGCTCTTCCAGACAGGGCTGCTGCTTGTGTGACACAGCTCTCCAGGCACACAGCACTGTGCCTGCCCACAGCCCCATGCCCCCCCACACCAACACAAGGGGAAAAGAAAGGGATATGATCAGCTGTACAAGTTCTGCCTCCTGAGCAGCTCGAACACTGCCTGGTTTGCTGTTGTAACTGGCTACAAACCCTCTTCCTCACCTTTGCAGGAGTCCGATGAATGACCAGGCTCCTGGTGGGCTGGAAAACAAGCAGCTCACTCTGTGGCTCAAAGGACAGAGGGTCACTAGTGGTGTGGGGAGCAACTATCCCATTGCATCAACCATGGACCAGTCAATAAACCCCCTTGCAAGCTCTTCCACGTGGCTCACAGCAGGCACACAGTCCAGTGGCCTGCTCCCTTCCCAAGATATTCTGACCAGCTAGACTGCCAGGACTTGATGCCAAGGTTGAAGAAGGCTCTAACAAAGGGGACACAGCACAGCCATGAAAGGGACAACACATGAGTCAGCTCAGAATTTCCTGCTTGAGCTGAATCCCTTGTCTAGGCCACAGGCATTGTCAGTAACTGGAACACCACAGTGGCAAGGGTAGACTCTGAACCTCACATAAACCTGAATTATGACAGCATGTATTTAAGCTTGCATTTAGCTGTAAGAGCAAGCCTGGGAAAACAGAGGAAGCATTTATTAATCCAGACCACTAATACTAGGTTAGGTCAAGTGTGAATAATTGGTTTTACAGTGCTCGGTAGCAATTAAAAGTAACACCTGATATGTTGGCTTCCAATAAGAAAGGCTGAATTGCATGGAGTCACCCAGAAACCTGTTGAAAGTATGCGTCTGTCAGCTGAATGTGGCAGGGCAGAGATGTGGGAGCACTTATTGCCAGCCTTAACCATTTGCAAGAGGCCTGTGTCAAGCTACTGACTCAAGCAGGAGGCGCCCAAGCCCGTTTCTGAGAAACTGCAGAGTGACCCTTCACACACGTGACACCTGGCCCAGTCAGCAAAGTACCGAAAGCAATTCGCATGTCCAGCTCAACCAGATCCAATTAAACAGAACACGCAGCTGAAAGAAGACATCATAAAAGAAAGCCCTAAATTAGAAAATCCATATATACTGGTAATATTGACTGATGTAAAACAATGTACCAGTCAGTTTTTCTGTAACAGAAATATCTGTGGTAAGGTTCTTAGATAAGCTGTAAGAACAAAGCAGCCATGTCAGAAAACCATAAACCAAGATAAGGATGAAACAGAGCAGTGGCAACATTCCATGAAGGAAGCAGGATACTCTCCCTCTCCAGAAAAGGTGCTGGCCGTAGGATATAAATTCCAACTACCAAACACTTTCAAAGTCCATGAAAGAACCTGGCTAGGCTAGTTCCACAGTTTCACTGAAATTCACAGATTATGAATAAAACCCAGAGGTTGTTTATTAAAATGTCAGAACAAGCCACCTATGCAATGTAGGATATAAACCAAAAGAAAAAAAAGAAAAGAAAAAGAACTCTGAAAATTCAAGACACGCTAGACAGTTTGTGCATCACTTCTGTCCTGAGGTCTTCCCAGCTGGTACGGGTGAGACTGTCTCTATTGTGCTGTTTCAGGTCACTAGACAGGCATTGGAATAAATGTTTGTTCTTGTGCTTTTGGGGTACAACAGAAAAGGGTCAGGCTGTAGAACCTTGTCTTTTGCCTCTTTTGTAACTGAGTGGTGATAATTAAAGGAACTGTAACTGTACCTTAATTTGTGCCTAAAGGGCCCTCAGGGAAAACAGAGCTGTACCCTAATTCTGTAACTAAACTTGCAAAAGAGGCTCTAGTCACAGATGGGCTGCAATCCTGTTTCTCGAAAGGCTGAACAGTCCTGAGTTTTTGGTAATGCCCTCCGCTGACATTTCATTTCAGATGAATTATGTCTACTGTGGTTTAACCAGTGACAGGAAACCACACCTGATCCAGCCATTTCCTTCCAAGCACATGCAAAACCAGTAAGCCTCAATACACTGCCATGCAGGGCACAACCATCCCAGCCCAGGACAAAAGGCTCTCGGTACAGATTAGTCAAGAACCCAGCAAACATGCATTTTAACTAGAGACCCAGACAGAAACTGTGGATCAAATGTGAGACGGACCACAGCCACATGCAAATGTTAGTCTTGCTATGGGGCCTTGGCTAAGCAGAAAAGCAAATATTTAGCAGGTTTTTAGGCTGACAGGAAGTGAGAGCCCCTGGAAGAAAATGGATTGGGTTCCCTATGACGGAGACCACTCCATGCACAACAGGAACTTGAGAGCAGCACCCACGCATGACCATCACTAGTCCCAAGTAATGGTCACAGGCTAAGAAAACAGACCCTTCTGCATGTCTGAATCCCTGCTAGAGGCAAGTCCAGTTTTGCAGAGCCCAATGCCAGACTCCTGTCTGACTGACACAGGAGCATGATGACAGCCTGCACAGAGGTTTCCCTGTCCACACATGCTTGTCTGGTCAAAGCACCTGCCCCTGCCGCGTACCTGGTGGCCTCAGACAGTTTTCGATGGATTTCTTCATAAACATCAACATTGAAAGTTCTTTGGACGAAGGACAGTGCCATCTTGAGGGCTTCCACCCGGAGCTGGGGGCAGTGGTCAGCAATAAACTGCAGGCGCTCAATCCGCATCAGGCCACTGTAACTGGAGGCATACTGCTCCAGATCCTGTGAACAAACCCAGCCCGTGGGAAGGAATGGCGTCAGTACCCCACGGCCACACCTTGTCCGTCACAGCCTTGACAAGAACTGAGGACAGGAACTCTCATTCCTGCCTCTCTCACCATTCGAGTCCATTCGCTAGGGTGCCATGTGTCTCACCATAACTCAGGGTTTACCACAGGCCCAGCTACTGGCCCCACCTATTGCTTCTCATGTTAAGAGTCTGCTGCCAGTTGTTAGTAACTTTACCTGACTGTAACCATTCAGACTGAAACAGTCCAGGGAGGCTCTCTGCCTCAGATTTTTGGTAAATGTCAGCCTTTTCCAAGAATAAGAGGAAGCAAAAATCCATGAACACATGCTACTATTCCAGCAGGGGCCTTGCCTGATCCAGCACACTGGATGGACGGGATTGTGTTTAGTGACAATTTGTCTTAAGAATTCCTGCTTCATGTCCTGCAGAGGGTACAAGGGGTGTAGGAAAGCAGGCAGGGGTACCGCAGAAAGGAAAAGGAGGTTTTTGTGCCAAGTTCCCAGGTGGTGCTGAGCAAATCATTTAAAACTATGATTTTTTGGCTAGTGATCTCATTTCCTGGACGCCTGACTTGAGACCCAGGGATCTGATCTGCAGAAAAGCCACAAGCTCACAGTTGCAACTGAAACCCAAGAGCTGTTTTGAATGTGAAGAGCTCTGAGAAATCAGGTGCTAAGTATCTCAAATACGGCACTCAAAATTAACAAGCATTTTTTAACTTACTCGCCCAGCCGTGCCTCACTCCCTATCCATAAAATGGAGACAACACCCCTCATCTTACAGGAGTGTTGTGTGAAGCAGATTCTAAAGTGATGAGACCCACAGAAAAAGCCCATGGAGAAATTAATACTGTTGTCTTCAGAACAGTGTTTGAACATTACAAAACAAGTAAGTTACAGGACCACAGAGACAGAATACTGTACAGAAACTCACAACGTGAGCAACTTCCATGCTGTGCAGTCAGAAAGGCAAGGGCTCTGTGAAAACAACAGTACATGATCATGCAATTGCACATGAATAGGGGGTGCAAACTGAGGTTGCACATACAAGCTTACTTCTAGCTTTTCCTCCCCTTTAAGTGGTTTACAGTAGTGCTCTGCTAAGAAAGCAGTTGTGCGTGTCATGTACATCTTGTTGTCATTCATTGTTAATTTCTCCAAAGACTGGGCGTGGGCAACCATTCTTCATTCTAGCAAAGCTGGTCACTGGTCAGGGGCTCACAAAGAAAATGGTTGCTAAAGACACCAGTACCATTCATACGGCCAGATCACGACATCCTGCCTACTAACTGGTGGGGAAGGCAGCCCTCCAAAGCTCTGCTCTTTGGAAGTTCCAATCAATCTCATCCTGGAAGCTTCAAAACACAATTAAGGATCCTATTGAACAGGATCCTTAGTGAAATTCAATTTAACAATCCATTTTAAGAGAGAGCACCCTCCCCCAAAAAACCTATTTCTGGGTATCAGAGGATCTACTGACCCACCTGAGAAGGTGCTTACAACATGCTGCCCATACCAGCTCCCCACCCTCAGCCAAGACTGGCACAGGAGAAGAGGCTCTGGGACAGCTTGCTGGTCAGTCCCACCCACCACCTTCCACAGGAGACATGCTGCCAATCTGTGGCTTCAAGATTTACAAGGGGTGAACGAGGAAAGAGTCCTTTAAAGACACTGCCAAGGAAGAGGCCCTGGACAAGCCGTGCCATCCCTCTGCCCCCCCCATACGTACCAGAGTGGGGTTCTCCACCACGTAGTTGATATCGGGTGCATTCTGCTGGTCTTCCTGTGGATCCACATCAATCTGCATGGGCTCCACTGCACCCTGCAACAACGAAGTGTGGCATCAACTGCAGCTCACTTGCATCCCTGCAGGGAACACACCCAGCACCCCTGCTGGGCTCAACCTACAGAGACTCCACTTCACTGCAGCAGAAAGGAGACACTGCTCTTGAAGACCTTCCTGTTCCAGATGCCCCAGCAGTTCCCTCCCAGAATGGAGGTCTCCTCCAAAGCAAGTAGCAGGACTCTCCACAATTCACAGTGCTCCCCGTCCTTGCTGGCGACGGCAAGCAGCGCCCTCAGGCTGTCGGTGGAAAGTGCTGTGGCATTTCTGGCATAGGACCTGCCCCCACAGGCACCCCGCTGCCTTCCCGGAGCAGCACCAGGATGCCAGCCGAGGGACACATGAGCCAGGCCTGAACACACGTCCATTCACCACACCAGCACCCTCCGTGTCTACCCTCTGGTCCTACTCAGGGCTCTCCATCTAGCCCATCAAGCGGAACACAGAAAACACAAACAAAGCAACAGGCGCGACGGGAGCCGGGGACTGACGTGACCCCATGTTTTGCGGGGGTGAACGCAAATGCATTAGGAAAGGGATCACAGACTGTGAAGCTGGAGGGAACCTCAGGAGACAGCCAGGGCCAGCCCCCACACTAGGCAGGATCACCCAGGTGCAGATTAATGGCAGAGCAATGCCCCGGTGTAACTCCCCGCCGGGACCGCTCACTCGGGGCCAGGATGCCATTCCTGCCGGCAGCGGCAACCACGTCCTCTCGGGAATTGTGCACGGGGGCGACTCGCCGCAGCTGGTGCTCAGCGCTGGACGTGCCAGAGCCCCCGTGGCGCTGGAAGCATGGCCGAACCATCGGCTTGGGCAGCCGTTCAGCCGCTAGACCCGGCCCGGCCCGGCCGCAGACGTCGCTCGGCGGCTCACGCTCTACTCGGGACTGTTCGTCCTCACGCCGCCCGTGTGCGCTCCCCGCCTCCCGCGCCGCGACCGGCACAAGCAGACGCGCAGTCCCGGCCGCGAGGCACCAGGACGCAGCGACCGCGACCCGAGCCGAGCCCCGGCCCCGCTTCACGGCCTCCTGCATCGGGCTCCTAGTACGCGGGTGCAGCACGACGCGCAGAGCGGGGCCGCCCCCATGGCCCGCCCCAGCCCCGGCGGCGACACCAGCCCCAGCGAGAAGTTCCTAGGGGCGCTAAAGCCGGAGGGCCGGGTCACTACCTGCAGGTTGAAGACCTGGACAGGCAGCGGCATCCTCCCGACGCGCCGCTTCCGGTGACCCCGCGCGTGCACTTCCGGGGCAACAGCGCGCACTTCCTGGGCCGCGCGGCGGTGACGCCGGCCCGGCCGCAGGTGACGCCTTAAAGGGCCCGCGCCCCCCGGGGCGATGCGGCTGCGCCGCCGGCTCCGGGCCCGGCCGGGG
>NW_017728954.1:236748-240485 GCF_001723895.1 Crocodylus porosus
GCGCACCTGGATCTCCCGCGCCCGCGCCCAGGTCAGCGCCCCCGGCCCCGCCCGGCCCCGGGCCCCGAGCCGCGGGCGGGGAAGCAGCAAGTCCCCGCTGTCTTTGTCTCTCGCAGACGTTCATCTTCACGGACTGGGAGGACCGCGAGCTGCGCCTGCGAGCAGGTGAGCGCCGTCGCCTTCGTGCCCTGTGGGGGCTGGAAGCAGGAGCGAGCAGCTGCTGCGCCGCCCTCGCCCTTGCTTCCGGCCCGCTCGAGTCCTCGGGCGCCGTGCGGACGCTGGTCCTGCTCCCCAACGTTGGCTGCTCCTTTCTGCGCGCTGCAGCCACGTGCCTGGGGCACTCCCCCTGGGTTTGCCGTCCCCCTGTGTCGTGGATGAGCTGCCGGGGTGAGCGCCCGCTCTGTGCGGCGGCTCCATCGCAAGCGTTCCTCCCTCTGCGCCAGGTGATCGCGTGATCAACACCAACTGCTCCGCTGTGCACACGCGCCAGGCCCTGTGCTGCAAGATGTCCGTGGAGTACGACAAGTTCCTGGAGTCTGGGCAGAAGTACGTGTGGAAGGGGGTGGCAGCCTCTCCCCTTCTGCTGGGACCCCAGGACCATCTCGGGGGATGCGTGGAGCCCTGCGCTCCCCTCCTCACTGCCTCAGCTGACTGGCCGTTTCCCCTGCCGTTCGCCAGGTGGTTTTGCCACGTTGATGACGACAACTACGTGAATCCCCGGGCGCTCCTGCGCCTCCTCTCTGCCTTCTCGCACAGCCAAGATGTCTATGTGGGAAGGCCAAGCCTGGACCACCCCATGGAGGCAGCGGACCACGCGCGGAGTGATGGATCAGTAAGCACATTGTGCACGCACGTGGCTGAGCTGTTGCACCCTGACTGAGACCCAGGGCAGATAGGTCGGCTACCTACTAGCACAGGGGTTAGCAATGTTTCTGGACCAAGTGCCAAAAACACCCACAGCCTCAACTTGTAAGATGTTCATGTGCCAAAGCAGGTGGCAGGGGAACCGCAAGGGCCCAATCCTCATTGTGGCAGGGGAGCCCCAGCCCCTTCCCCTTTGCCAGCCTCAAGCCGTGTGCGCCAAGTAAAATGCCTTTACGTGCCATGCTCTGGCACTCGTGCCGGGGGCTGCCTGCCCCTGTACTAGTGCACTCCCCTTCCTGGAGCCTTCCCCTTGTAGAGGACAGCTGCCCTGCTCGCGTGCTGCCATGCTGAAGGTGCATCCTGCACGCCAGGGCCCAGGCTGCCCCCACGCAGACAGCCAGGCTAGCAAACCAAGGCTCTTGCCTGATTGGCTTTGCCAGGCCCCAGAACTACATCCAAAACAGAGTGAGATGTGGGCAGGCTAGGCCGTAGGCAGAGCAGGGTCTGCCCTGCTCTGCACCAGGACTCCCGTTCTCTCCCCACTGCTCCCAGTTTGACTTGGACTTCGCAGGTCTAGGTCCAGGGAAGTGGTGTTTTCCTGAGGGGAGAGTGTCCACAAAAAGCTGGAAGGATCAGAGCTGGCCTGAGCCCCCTCATGCTGCAGAGCAGCAGATCCCCCTTCTGGCCCAGGCAGGTGGGAGAAGTCGGGCATCGCTTACAAGTGTCTCTTGTTGCTCTTGCTGTTTGCCAGACAACTGTGAAGTTCTGGTTTGCCACCGGCGGGGCAGGGTTCTGCATCAGCCGGGGCCTGGCCCTGAAGATGAGCCCCTGGGCTAGGTAAATATGGTTCAGCATCGGGCTGTGGGCTTGGGAGGGTGCAGGGTGTATTAGATCCTCAGTCTCCCCTGCTTTGTTGAATAGCTTGGGCAACTTCATCAGCACTGCGGAGAGGGTCCGTCTGCCCGACGACTGCACCATCGGCTACATCATTGAGGGGCTGCTGGATGTGAGGCTGCTGCACAGTCCCCTGTTCCACTCCCACCTGGAGAATCTGCAGAGGCTACAAGGCGAGGCAGTGCTGCAGCAGGTAGGGACAAGCCTCAGGCTTTGCTCAGTGCAGTCCCTGGCCAGACAGCTGCTGCCCACCTGAGCAGGGAAACGCTGCTCTTTGGGCTTCGTGTCCCCTAGGCCCTTCTTTATCCTTTCTGAGTTCTGCTCCTCGGTCCCAGCATCTGCTGATTGTCGCAGGTCAAGATGCGGAGCAGCCTCTGTTGAGGGAATCCAACCCCCCGTCCTGGCTTGAAATCACTGTTGCGGTCCTGTGGTGTGCAGGCGACAGGTAGAGCTGAGGTGGGGCCAAGCTCATGGTTCCCTGGCACAGTGCTAGCTGAGACCATCCCTACAGCCTCAATGGGCAGTGCCGGTGCGCTGCCAGGGCCAGGGCTACGTCCATGCGTGGCAGAATCTCTGCAGCGTTGCTGGGCTGCCAGCGATAAATCCAGCCTTCCCCCTGAGTCAAGCTGCAAGAGCCAATCCCTTCATCTTGCTGCTCTAAAGACTGTTGCGGAACTGAACTCTTGGGCTTGGAAGCAAGAAGATGCTCCTTGTAGCCTTTGCCCTGTTCCCCTATCGGGCTTCTTTGCTGCCTGCCCCCCTGTCACTGCTGTCCTGCATAGCCTGAGCAAACTTGCCTGTGCTTCCAGGTCACCCTGAGTTATGGCGGCCCTGAGAACAAGCACAATGTTGTGAGCGTGGGAGGAGCGTTCGGCCTGCAGCAGGATCCAACGCGGTGAGTCTGCTTCTGAACAAGCGCCCCTGCCTTGTCCGGGCTCACTGGACATGCTGAGATCAGGCTTGTGCTAAAGCAGGGTCTTCACCAGCTCACATGTAGCCACCATGCTCCTGCTGGGATGCCTGGACACAGACCCACTCCCATCTCACGTCCTCTGTCTCCCTCTTCACAGATTCAGATCTGTTCACTGTCTCCTCTATCCTGACACTACCTGGTGCCCGTCTAAGAAGACTGTGTGACTTCTCTGACAGCTGGTGTCTTACCTGCCCTGCACAAAAACAGGCAGGCCCCGGCTGAGATCAGTGTGCTGCCTCCTGGGCAGGTGGACAAAGCAATCTGCAACAGCACTGCCTTCCCCTTGAGCCACGTGGGGGGAGATGCCACCTGGAACCATTCAGATGCAAAGCTCTCCCACTCCTTGCCCCATGCTCTCAGCTCTTCACGTTGTGCCAGGCTGGGGGGCACCAGTCCCTTCCAGCCTCTGGAAATGCAGGGAACACAGTACCAGGAAGTGCAGCAGTGGCACTGCCAGCGTGGGAGGGCTCCCAAGTAGCCCAGCAGCTGGAGGGCAGGGAGGGGTTTTCATTTAGTCTCAGGGCCTGAGCCAGAAACCTCAAAGCCCAATGCCAGCCTCTGTGCAGGCATGGCTCTGCATTGGAAATACGCGGAGCAAGCTCGCTGCTTGGTCCCTCTGCTCTCTGAAGTTTGAGCCTGGCCCTGTGTGGGCTGCCTGCTGTATTGGTGGTTGCTGTGGCCTGAGCTGTTTGGTCTCTGCTCAGTTGCGTCCCTGTGTCACAGGGAAGTGCCGGCTGCTGCGCTCCCCGGCCCAGGACCCATGAGGCTGCCAGCGGTTCATTTTCTCCATGTTGCCCATCCCCTTGTAGGAGGTTCCTGGGGCCTCTGACCTCCCCTGGCTCCCAGCCCTGGGACACGGTGGGGGAGGGGTGGGTAGGTGCCCCTCCTGTGGGAGTGAGGCAGCAGCACCGCGGGGGGGCCCAGCTGCCCCACGACCTGTGGCTTCCAACCCGGTTCAAGGTCTGAGCCTTGGCTTCCTGCAGTGCTGTCCCAGCTCTGGGTCACC
>NW_017728954.1:240990-244962 GCF_001723895.1 Crocodylus porosus
AAGGCCTCGCCCCGCGCGGGCCGGGCAGCGGGCTCCGTGCGCGAGGGCAGATGCCCGGGGGGCGGCGCGTTGGCGGCCAGGGCCCGCTCCCGAGCTCGGCGGGGCGAGCGGGTGAGGAATCTCCGCCCCCAGCAGTAGCGACATGTGGCCGGGACCCAGCGGGCGCCTCTCGGGGCCTGCGGCTGGAGCGGCCTGGTCCGTCTTGGAGCAGCTGCCCCGCGGCCGCTTGGATGTCGATGCACCGACCAGGGGCTGCTGCTGCCGGGGCTAGTCCTGCGGGAAGCACCAGCGGGGCTGCTCGCCCTGGGCAGCCGGCCTGTAGCCAGCCAGACCCAGCTTCACCCCTGGATCCTTGTGCTGGCTGAGCGGAGGCCTGAGGCACAAGTGCTGCCTGGGCTGCAGCTTCCCGCTCCACTGCAACCCTTCTTTCATCTGCCCTGATGTTCTGTAGGTCATTTGATGTGAACCTGCGCGCCGTGCTGCAAGTGTCCCAGGTGAGGATGGCCCCTGTGCAGGCCTGCATCAGGGAGCAAATTCTGTTGGGCCCAGGAAACAGCTATGCCAGGGGCTGCTGCATCCCCGTGGGCACCCGGGGGTCATGAGCCCAAGGGGCAGCTGGATTAGCAGCTCCAAGTTGCGGGCTGGAGACAATCTGGGGCCACACTAGAGTCCAGCTGGGCCCAGGTGCCTCGTGCTCTGCATTGCAGATCGTGGCCCGGCAGCTGATCGCACGGGGGGCACCTGGAGCCATTGTGAACGTCTCCAGCCAGGCCTCCCACCGGGCTCTGCAGGGCCATGCTGTTTACTGTGAGCATCGCGGCACTGGGGCCTCTCCAGAGGCTGGGGAGGGGAGCATGTGGGCCCCCCCGGCCAGGCATCACCTCAGAGCCCCATCTGCTGCGACCGATTGCAGGTTCGACGAAGAGTGCTCTGGACATGCTGACCAAGATGATGGCGCTGGAACTGGGACCGCACAAGGTAGAGGCTCCTGAGACGGGGTGGGGAGCAAGGGCAGCCCCTGAGGCCACAGCGTCACGCTGCGCCCTGTGCTCTGCCCCAGATCCGCGTCAATGCCGTGAACCCCACCGTGGTGATGACGGACATGGGCCGCGTCAACTGGTCGGAGCCCCAGAAGGCTGGTGCCATGCTCAGCCGCATCCCGCTGGGGAGGTTTGCAGGTGGGTGGGGAAGGGGCTGCTGTCCCACTCAGCTGCACCCCCTGCTTAGCTTGTCAGCCCCACACAGGGGAGCGCCAAGTGCTGGTCGACCCCAGAGCCCTGGGAGCAGCTCACCTGGGAGAGCAAGGCCGGACGGAGCCCCCTCCTCTGCAGTTCTCCCCCAGGGCAGTGCAAAACTGGGTGGCACTCTCGGTCTCTTCACCCACACGTGCCAGCACTAGGAGGCAACAGCAAGCCGTGTCCTTGGCCTGTGTCTGCCCAGGGGCCACCCAGTACCAGGGGTCTGGGGCCCCAGGCCCAGCCAGTTCACTATCTCCAAGGAGGGTGCAGCGTTCCTCAGTCCAGGCCGGTCCTTGGAGCAGCCCAGGGTCTTCAGGCCCTCCCCTGCGCAGCCAGCGCATTCCTGTCCTGCTCCAACCGGTGCCTCCTCCCTCCAGAGGTCGACGACGTGGTGAACAGCATCCTCTTCCTGCTGAGCGACCAAAGCGCCATGACTACAGGCGCCCTCCTGCCTGTGGACGGGGGGTTCCTCGCCTCCTAGGCCAGGTGCTGCTGGCACCCATGGGCCAGGCCCCTGCCCACCACCCCCAGCTTTCACCCCGTAGGTAGCACGAGATCATGAACGATGGAGACCCCTGAGCCTCTGGACCGATGGCATGGCACCGGCAGGGCAGAGATGCCACATCTGGCTTCTCCCCTCTCCCCGCATGCGGAAACGAAGCAGCCGCACTCCTCCATGGAGAATGTTTATTGTACCAAATAAGGCGCGGTCTCGTCACTCTACATAATGATCAGAAATGGGACCCGTCTGCTCGCCCCCCCCCCCCCCCCTCCCACTGCGCCCCACACCCTCCTCCTCCTCGGGGATGGGGAGATGCTCCCAGACTCACTGCCTCCCACTGGGCTTTGGGTAGGAAAGACAAAGGCTCCAACCTCAGCCCTGCCCTGCAGAGACCGGGTGGGCGCGGGAGGCAGGCCTTGTGGAGCACCCTGTGGTGTCCATGCCCGGTGGGTGGTGCAGGGCTGTTTCGCTTAGTCCTGCTAGCGTGTAGCACCCAATAAAGCACCTCCATAGCTCGTTCTCCAGCCTCTGGGCTCCCATCTGTCCTTGCCCTGCCCAGAGCAGTCGCTGGGTTCCCACCACTGCGGTTGGCACATCTGACCTCTTGCACCAGCCTGGCAAGGACCAGCCGCGGCGGGCTGGGAGAAGAAGCCCCGCTCCCCAGGTGGTGCTTCTGGGGAGTGGGTGTCTCAGCCCCTCCCGGGCAGAGAGTCAGAAAGCCCCGCGGCCCAGGGAGCTGCCCTGCCTGCCAGGGGCTGCGCCGCCCCCCTGCTCACTTCCCGCCCCCACTGCCCCTTCACATCAACACTGACGTTAACTCGAGACATTAAAAAACACTGACTTCGTACATGATGAAGGACCCTGCACATCGCAGCCCCGTGGCTGGGCCAGGCGAGGCTGCGCCACGCTGCACCCTCAGAACACCGTGCACTTCTTGCCGGGCTTCTTGACAGGCGGCGGGCAGAGCACGGCACGAATGGCCTCGTCGAACACCGTCTTCAGGCCCCGCTGCGTCAGGGCCGAGCACTCCAGGTACTTCACTGACCCTGTGAGCAGAGAGCTCCAGCTCAACTGCGCGCCCAGCCAGGGCCCCGTGCCACTCCTGCCCCCACCTCTGCACCAGGTGCCCCTGACATACCAATCTCCCGCGCCATGGCCAAGCCCTGAGGGTAGGTGATGGGGGCCAGCTTCTTATCCCGCAGCCGCTCGATGGTGTCCTTGTCATCCCGCAAGTCCAGCTTGGTGCCCACCAGGATGATGGGCGTGTTGGGGCAGTGGTGCCGGACCTCTGGGTACCACTGAAACAGAAGAGCCCAGTGAGATACGGCAGAAGCAGCCACAAGGACGCTGCGAGGCACAGCTGGCCAGGGCACGGGGCTGGGGGCACCAGTAGCAGACGGTGCAGGCGACGTGCTGATCTTCAGGGCTGGTGCCAGTGGAGATGCAGGGGGAGCCCACACAGGGCACTGGCAATAGCTGGGGCACCTGCCTGCCTGCATGCAAAGCTCCCCAGCTTCCTTGGGCCCATCGCAGGGTGCAGGGCAGGCCAGGCACCTCCCCAAACCTTGCAAAGGTGAGGAGGGGACAAGCTTGTGCTGGTGGCGCCGATCACAGCCCACACGCACGCCTGCGAGCCCTGTGTCCAGCCCTGCCTCCCAGGGGCAGGGTCCATGCTGGCTCCACCCCGACCCCAATGGGCAGCGCGTTACCTTGGCGCGGACGTTCTCGAAGGAGGCCGGGCTCACCAGGGAGAAGCAGATCAAGAACACGTCCTGCGGGGGGGACAGGCAGGATTCAGACAGCAGCCGCCAGGAGCGCAGGTGGCGAGACACCCCTCGCCTGTTAAAAGGCTCAGAATAACTCAGAGGGAGCAGCCGTGGGTGTGTGGCACTGCCCAGGTGTGGATCCGAGGGCTGCACCTCCTGCCCCAAGCGCTGCGCAGCTCCCTGCCCCGGCAGCCCAGGCCAGAGCCAGGGGAACGCCCGGCCACGGCCACGGCCACGGCCACGGCAGGCAGGGCTCACGGCTGCAGCCCCCACAAACTCTGCGGTGCCTCTGCAGGAATCAGGAGCAAACCAGCCCCAGGCCCAGGCGCGCACTCACGGTCTGGGGGTAGGAGAGGGGCCGCAGCCGGTCGTAGTCCTCCTGCCCGGCCGTGTCCCACAGCCCCAGGTTCACCGGCTTCCCGTCCACCATGACGTTGGCAGAGTAGTTGTCGAACCTGCGGAGCAC
>NW_017728954.1:245322-251124 GCF_001723895.1 Crocodylus porosus
AGGGCTCCTCCCGGGCCCCGCCGGTGCCCCAGCCCGGCTCAACCCCTCACCCCGCGGGGGAACGGCCCACGCGGTCCCGCCCCAGCGGGGCTCGGCCCCCCCCCCGGCCCCAGCCGCCGTCATGGTGAGAAACGGGCACGCTGCAAAAGCTCTTTATTTCAAAGCCCAGCCTGTAGCACAGGCCTCCAGCCCCACACGCCCCGCCGGGGCGGAGGGGCAGATGCTTTATTCACAACTCTACCTCGCACCATGAATTTGCACAAACCCGCTCACCCTCACCCCCACCTGCCGCACGAGGGGCCTGTTCTGGGAGCTCAGCCCAGCCCTCCCCTGAAATCCCAGCACCAGAAGGAGGGCAAGACTCTCCCTTATGCCTTGTCACTGGCCTGCAAAAAACCAGCATCCCCTGGCTCCATGGCATGTGGCTGGGCCCCCAGCTCAAGGCACAAGACCTAGCACATAAGAGCACCATGCTGCACTTCATTCCCTACAGCTTGTCATTGGGAAGGGGCAGCACAACCCTTCATGTCCAGGATGAGCCTGGATGCCACTCGGAGCGGGGACCAGGCATCCCGATTCCCACCGTGACTGCCACCTAACACCCCAGCCCTTAGGGCCAGCACCCCACCTTGCACGCTGCTCGTGGCTGGTGGGGGGGGGAAAAAGCCCAGGGAGCACAGGGCCAAGCTTTCCTGTGCAACAGCCCTGGCCCCGGGCCGTGCAGCAGATCCAGGAGGAAGTGGCACCATTCATCATGCTGAAGGTCCGGCCAGCTCCAGGAGGGGGGCAAAGGGAGCAGCACTCAGGCCAGCAGCAGAATCTGGACATGGCTGAGGGGAGCCAGGGTCACCACTTGTGCCCTAGAGGAGCCAAACCCCACTGAGCAGCCAGCCCCCTCGGGGTGGGGGCTGTGCCGGGACTGCTCACCCCGTTCAACAGTAGCGCCGCAGGCACCTGGTCACTTCCTGGGGCTGAGGGTGCCCAGCGGGGACCCCTGCACATAGGCCAGGATGGCGTTCTGAAGGAAGCTGGCACGCTGTGCCTCCTCCTCCCTCATCCGGGAGATCTCTGCTTCCTTGGTCCGCAGCCTCTCCAGGAGAGCGGCCATCTCCCCCTCCTTGTCTAGCAGGGCCTCACGGTGGCTGCTGGACAGCACTGTGCAGGGAGAAGGACCCATCAGCTTGGGGAGGGGGCTGCCTGCTGCAGGGTGGCGGAGGCAGAGCACAGCACGCACACCTGCTGGACAGGCTGCCAGCAGACCCAGGCTGCTGCTGGAAGGAGTCTGAGCCCTGCAGGCTAGGACCAGGGCCAGAACGGCCGACACTGGGCTGATCTGAGCCTGGGCCTCTGGAGCAGGGTCCTAGGCACCTGTGGGAGCTCCAGTGGGGTCCAGGTCCCTGAGGTTTGCAGAGCAGGAGGGAGCGAGCAACCAAGTGAGGACAGGGGAAGCCATCAGCCCCCCGGGGAGAGGGTACACTTATCACACCGCCCTGCGCCCCCATCACCTTTCATCTGCCGCTCCAAGGCTGCAATCTTCTCCCGCAGCCCTTCCTGAGCTGTCTGCTCGGCCTGCAGGCGTCCAACCTGCTCCTGCAGCTCCACGCGTACCTTGTTCACCTCTGCCACCTTCTCCTGCTCCTTGCTGCTCAGGTCCTGGTGCATTGGACAGACAGTGAGATGGCAGCGCATGCTTGCCTCCACTCTACACCCAGTGCCCCTGCCCCACTACCTGCTGCAGCTCCTCCACCCGCCGCTGAAGACTCTCCACCTGCAGGCTCAGCTGGCTGGCCCTGGCCTGGGCCTCCCCGACTGCCTGCTTCTGCTGCAAGCAGCAGCCCTGGGCCTCATCACGTGACTGCATCATCAGCCGTAGCTTCTCCTCCAGGTGCTCCAGCCGCTGTTGCTGTGGAGCACCAGGTCAGAGAAGAGATGCATCTTCCTTGGGCCTCATGAGATGGCCCTCCCCTGCCTGCCCCAAGCCTCGCCAGGGGATGGTGCTCTGGTGGAGGAGTAGCCTTCCACCCCAGACACGAAAGCAGGGCCCTGGGGGCACGTGGGAACACCCATGGGCGAGGGCACTAATGCCTGCCCCAGCATTTACGCTCTGCCTCAAGGTCTGCTTCTGTGGGATGCATTCTCCTTCCCTTCCTGGCCCACAGGGCTGTACACTAGCACTGGGCATGAACAACCAGCACTGCACTCCCCCAAATGCTGCCATGCCTCACAGGACAAGCATGTGCATGCCTGTTAAGCTTTCCCATCATGGAAGAAAAGCTGCTGGAAGAAGCTTGGGCCACGAGCAAGTCTCCTCTCAGCCTGTACTGGGAACTGGTCTTGCTGCCATCTCATGAAGGCCCAAGCCTGACAGCTAGACATGCTACATGCAGCAGCACATGCAGGCTGGGATGTGCCTGGCTGAAGAGCACCTGCAAGACCTACCAGAGCCACTTCTGCGCAGAATAGGCCAGAAGGTGCTGAGCCAGTGGGGACAGGGTCAGGAGTCAGCTTTGTGCAAATGCCCCAGGGCTTCCCCCTCCCCTTTTTCCCACTGCAAGCTCAACAGCCTGAGCTGGGCAGGGTCCCCACCAGCTCCCTGAGGGCAAGAGGTCACGGCCTCACCTCTTCCAGCCTGGCCTGGCTCCGGGCTCTGATCAACTCCTCCTCTGCCTGGCCTCGTTCCACAAGCGCTGCAGCTTTGACCCGACTCAGCTCCTGTCTCAAGTGCAGAAGATGCATCGTTCCAGCCAGCAGGAGCCACAACTCTGCTCACTGCTGCCCAGCGTAGCAGTCTCAGCTACAGCTGCATGGGGGCTGAGTGATAGTGGGGCAGGGAACAAAAGGTTTTGCCTCCCTGGGTCACTGGCATCTATTTCACAGAGCAGTTCCAAGGTGCGTGTGCGTGTGTGTGTGTGTGTGGGGGGGGGGGACAGAGAGCAGGGGCTGCTAGGCTAACTACTCCTGCATCACCCACGAGAATAGGCTGGGCAATTGACCCCTTGCAGATCAGGCCCCTGCCACCTAGACACTCCCAACAGCTCCAAGGCCAAAGAACTAAGGCTCAGAGGAGCTGGCAGCCTTGGAGCAGATCTCCTAGCAGCTGTGTGCACACATCTTCCTGGGGTCAGCCACACGCAGCAGCCCTCGGCTGCACTCTCTGGACACATGGACCCGGCACAGATGTTTTCATAACGCCCCTTTCCTTAGCCAGTACATGGGAATGTGCTGCAATGCCAACAGGAAGGCTGACTAAGGCTGCCAGTGCCCCTCCCCTCCCCCCTGCCTCTAGCTTCCCCCAGGGACAGTGCTGGGAAGCTGTTGGGGCCCCTTGTGACTATACTGGCCATGGCACTGCCACTGCTTCCCAAGACCTGTGCCCAGAGTGCTGGCTCACCTCTTCCAGCCCAATGCGGACAGCCTCCAGCCGCTGGATGCGCTCCTGCATGGAGCGCTCGCTCGCCTCCATGTGCTGCGTCATGTGGTCCACCTGTAAAGCAGGGGCCACCCCAGGCCTCCAGTGAGACCCCACAGCCTTGCCTGCCCATGCACAGGGAGGGACACATGCCTCCCCACCAACTACTGACAGGAGCAAACAGGCCCCTTCATGCCCCAAAACAGGGCACCACAGCATGGCTGAGAGCCAACTACCTATGCACAGATGAGATGAGGCAGGGGGCACGTGCTGTTGGGGAGCTCAGCCTGCCCCTACAGAGAGTGACTCTCAGCAAAATCAGGCACAAGCAAGGGCCTGTTGCACAGCTGGGATGGGGCAAACTTCCCCAACACGGCCAGCGCTACGATCTCACCTCTTTCTGCCGAAGGGACTCCACATCATCAAGGCCCTGCTTGAACCTCCTCTTCTCCATGTCCAGGCGTTCTGCGGGTTCAAGGTGCCCATCACCAACCGCAGCCTCCCTAGTGCAGGCTTGGGTCACGGGGCAACATCTCCTTACAAGCCCTGGAGCACTGGTCCTGGGCTCTGAGGCCCCTGGGCCAGGCTACCTGGCCCCACACTCACCCTCGGCCTTCACAGCCCGCAGCCTCAGATCCGCTACTGTATTGGTCAAGTCCTGCTTCAACTGGAAGAGCTGGTCCTGCTGGGCCTTGCTCCGCCGCTCAAGCTCATCCACCTGCAAGGACACCCACAAGAGCAGCTGAACACAGCCATGCAGGGCTAGTGGCTGGAGATTCAGGAGGGGGTCTGGAGCCCAAGCAGCAGCCCCGGGACAACCCTGCTGCCCACACTGGCCCAAGCACACTCGCCTACCTGGTTCCTCAGAAGCAGGTTTTTCTCGTTGGCAGCAGACAGGTCCCGGAGAAGCTTCATTTCCCGATCAGCTGCTTCCTGCCAGTGCAAGATGTGCCAGTCCCTGTTTCCTGATACCCAGCCCAAATCCTGTACCCTTCCTCTGGTCACATCAGATCCCACAGCCCCTGCAGGCCTGCTCTGGCCACTGTTACCCTCATCCTCTGCCCACACCTCTGTCCTGCAAAGCCCAGGCATGGCCCACCTGCCCACACACCCAGCCCCTCCTGCCCACCTGCTTCTGCTGCTGGAGATCCTTTGCCTGGCGCTCGGCCATGGTGGCCTGCTCCTGCTTGGCAGTGCTCAGCAGCTCCCCCAGGTCATGCACCTTCTGCTCGGACAGTGCCAGGGCAGCTTCTGCCATCTGCAACCTGCAGAGTGGAGAGCAAGGCAGAGGTCTGACCTCAACCCATCTCCCAGATACAGTCAAAGCTCAACGTGGGCCAGGATAACCCAACAGCAACACAGGAACAGCCCAGGCAGGGCTGTCCAGAGCCTCCCCAGCTCAGCCTTAGCTCATGATACTCCCAAGACAATTGTGAACACCGTTACGCTGTGGGGCTCAACTCTGACAAGGTCCCTGTGCACTGGCATCCAGGCTGAGGCCTCAGTGAATGAAAGAACATCAGCGCAGAACCACCCTCTTGCTGACAGACTTCCATTAGACCAGTGGTGCAGCCAACCAATAAGCCACTCCCACGGTCAAGTCAGAGGGTGTGCACAGGCCGGCATTCCTGCAGCTGACACCCCCAGCGGCACCCAAGAACCTTTTACCCAGCCTCCAATACAGGAGATGGACTGTGACAGTTTCCACAGCAGTCTTTAGCCCGTGCTGGGTCTCCCACAAGGTTTCTAGAAAGCCTGAGGGAGCTGCTCGCCCCCTCCACCATGCAGCCATGCTGCTTTAGAAACCAAAGGGGTCACACGTGGTCTCCTGCTCCTGGCAGTCCTGCCTGAGCTGCCAGCAGCTCTGCCAGTGGAAAGGCTGCCCAGACGCTCTCCTCATACTTGGCCTTCAGTGAATTCACGATGGAGTGCCGCTCTGCCAGGGCCTCCTGGAGCTGCCCAACCCGCGCTGATGACTGCCTGAGTTGGGGCAAGAGGAGAGAGCTGGTGTTTGGGAGGGAGCCAGGCATCCCAGCCGCCACTGTAAGGGCTAGTCCGGCCCCTAGGGAAGAAAGAAATCAGGGGCTCACTGACCTGCTGCTCCTGGTTATTTCTTCCCGCTGTCTGTCTATGGTGTCCATCAAATTCAGAAACTGTAACCAGAAACATGCACTGATGACACTGAGGCAACCAACACGGGTTCATCAGTGGCAGGTTCTGTCAGACCAACCTGGTGGCCTTTTATGATCAGATCACCAGATCATTAGATGCAGGGGTAGCAGTGGACATCATCTTCCTGGACTTCTGGAAGGCCTTTGACACTGTCTCTCACCCCGTTCTCATTAAGAAACTGGGGGGCTGTGGTGTAGACACCCACACAGTCAAATGGGTCG
>NW_017728954.1:251939-255629 GCF_001723895.1 Crocodylus porosus
ATTTGACCCCAGTATTCTTTCCTGCCATGGCAGGGGGTCGGACTAGATGATCTGCTCAGGTCCCTTCCGACCCTAGAAACTATGAAACCATGAAGTGTGGGCTCAGGCCACTTAAACCTGCCTCCATTCCCTATCTCGGGGCAGGGAGGGGTCCCAGACGGCCTTTCACAAGAAGCCAAGCTGGGATCCAGATGGGCAAGGGCTTCACCACCAGCTCCAGCCAGGGCACCCAGCCACAGCAGTGTCTCAGGTGCTCAGGAGTGCAGTTGGGGAGAGGGAGTGAAAGTTGGGTTAACTGCTCCATGACCTCCCAGTGGGAGGGAGACCCAGAGGGATGCAGACAGCCCCCGGGAGGAGCTAGAGCAAAGGTGTCTAACTGAACTGTCACAGACCTGCCCCAGGGGTGCTGATCCCTCCCCCTATGCTGTGTGCTCGCTGCAAAGGTGAATGTAGCACACCCACATAACCAGAGCTCAGGCTTCATGTGACAGTTCACGTCACCAGACAACTGCACGGAGATGCTGGTAGGACACCCGGGCTCCGCAGTGCCCCAGCCCAGGTACAAGAAGATGTTTACTTGCTTGGCCTTCTCCTCCTTCAGGCTCAGGACCTCCTTGCTGAGCACGTGGGTCCGGCTCCGGTTCTCAGCGAGGATGCTCTGGCGGTCCTGGTTGTGGTCCATGGCTTGCTCTGAGTTAGACAGGGCAGGAGTGAGTGTGAACATTTCCATGCCAAGAGCAGCCAGAGCATCTGCAGAGGGGCAATGACTAGGGCACGAAGTGGTTGCAGGAACCCTTGTGAGGCTGAGGAGACACCCTGCAGCACCCAAGTTTGGGAAACATTCTCCCTCTTTGCCAGGGTGCTGCTTATGGGGAGTACGGCATACTATGCACAGAGCCCAGCAACCAACCCACTCTGCTGCAAGCCCAGTGCTGCTTACCCACAGCCTTCAGGATGTCGCTGGGGACATTGTTTCCTGCCAGCTCAAGGCGCTGCAGGGTCCTGTTGCTGTGCAGGCAGTTCAGCAGTGCTCGGCCGCCCAGGAGTCCCACGTTGTTCCAGCGCAGATCTAGGGTGGAGCAGAGCAGAGCATCACCACAGAGTCACTGCCGGCCCCAGGCGCCTACAGCTGGCCCCAGGCACCGTGCTGTGCTGCTCCGGCCTGCAGGGCCAGACCCACCCAGGGGCTGCAGCCCAAAACCCCAGCCCATGGCATACACCAGCACAGAGAGAAGCAGAGGCAGAGCCTACAGGACCCCTTTTCCCTCCCAAGAGCCAGCCAAACACACCCAGCCAGGCCAAAGTGTGTGCTGCACCACATGCAGCAGGGACAAGAATGGCTCTTACCCAGCTCCTGCAGGCTAGAGTTGCCCTTCAGCGCAGCAGCCAGCTCCCCTGCACCCTCGTGGTTGATCTGATTGTTGCGCAGGTCCAGGCGCTGCAGGGAGCGGTTGGTGCTCAGCCCCTGGCAGAAGAGCAAGAAGCCTTCCTCCCACACGCCGAGGCTGTTCCACTCCAGGACCAGGCTAAGGGGAAGGGACACCCCAGGCTGGGCTCAGTCTGTGGCCCGAGGGGCAGCCCCTTTGGCCTCCTGCTGCCACAGGGAAGGGGCAGTCCAGCCCCATGCAGGATCCAGCATCCACACTCGCAGGCCCAGCCCAGCCAAGAGAGGAGGCCCTGAAAAAAAGCAACCCTGCCCACGCCCTCCCCAACACCCCCCCGTCTTTCTACTGGAGCATGGGGAGCAGGGAACTATGCCTCTTACTTCTGGATGGATTTGTTCTGCTGGAGGAGTTTCCCCAAGGCCTCGGCGCCCACGGCTTGCAGGTTGTTCCCCTGGAACAGGTACCCCAGTGAGTGGCCTGACAAGCCCACGTGCCCTCCCCCCACTGACATCCTACGTGACACCAGGCTGGCAGGGGCTGGGGCCCCTGGGCAATGCTTGTCCCAGCCCTCGGCTTTGGCACAGATGCACCCACTGGCACCGGCAGCCATGCAGAGAGGGCACCACCTGCCCAGCCTCCCTGTGCCAGGAGCGCTGTCCACACAGTGCTGGAGCCCCTGCCGCACTGAACCACAGGCAAGACGCAACCTTCCTCTTAACACCCCAAGCTGCTCACACCATAAACCGTGAGCCGATACAATCAAAAACCACAGTTTGTACTAGAAAGTGTGCTGAGCACTAAGCTCCGCACAGCCAGAGCCCCAGGGAGAGACCCAGCACAGGGTCCCTGTGGTGGGCCGGGGCCATCAGGGCTCTTCCTCCAAAGTCCCACCGTCTGCTCCTCCAGCCTCTGCCCACCACCCCCTCGGTTCAGCAGCTAAGGCTCGTGCTCATGCTAGCTCAAGCTAAATCCAGCAAACTCACCTTCAAGTCCAAGGATTTTACAGTTGTGTTAGAGCAAAGTCCGTGCAGCAAAAGCTTGGCACCTGTGACAGAGAAGGTGTTGTATCCCGCCAGGGCTGCAAGCCCCTTCCTGGCCACATGGATGTCAGCGAATACCCCCGGGCAGGCACAGCCCAGAACTGCCAAGCCGCAGCAGAGACGCAGCTTGCTCGGCCGGCACGTCTGCGCCAGAGACGACCGGCCTCACTTCGCACCAAGCCAAGCTATGGCGTCCAGATACACCTCCCGTGGCCACGGCCCTGGGACAGCGGCAGCAGGAGACCCCTACATTGCCCCGCAGGCAGCGTGGTCGCAACCCGGCTGCTGCTGCCCCAGGGATCCCCGGGGCAAGCTTGAGGGGGACTGTGGGAGACCCCGACTACAACCGCTCGCTGCGGCCCGGCCCGGCCCTGGAACCTCGCTCTCCCACGCAGCAGCGGCCGTAGCCGGAGCCGTGCTGCCCCTTTGCCCCGGGCCCGGTCGGCCGACGGCAGCGCACACCTTCGTCGCCCAGCATGCAGTCGGCCAGCGCCAGCGCGGGGAAGGGCGCGGCGTCGCGCAACAGCCGGCCCAGGGCGCCGCACGTGTCCCGCGACAGGCTCTGCGCCGCCAGGTCCAGGCCAGCGCCCGCCCGCGCGCGCAGCTGCTGCACAACGCCCTGCTGCGGCTCCGCGCCACCCTCCCGGCACAGCCGAGCGTAGGCCGCAGCCCAGCCGCCCGCCTCCATGGCCCCGGGCCCGCGCCCAGGGACGCGGCACCCGGGCGGCAGCACGCGCCGGTAACCAGGAAGAGCGGGGCATGCTGGGAGCTGTAGTGGGGCGGCGCCGCGAGGTATACCGGGAGGCGTGGTGCAGAGGCCTAGCGCGGCCCCACCTCTACAGAGGCCCCGGGGCCCACTGTGGGGGCAGGAAAAGGGGTCGGAAGACGCCTTGCGGAAGCGGCGCGGCGAGACCCCGAGCCACGCAGCCTCCCCACTCCCGTAGCAGCCTAGCTACACGGCCTACGCCTCCCGGCATGCCCCGCCAGTGGAAGCCCCTCATGACCCCGGAAGCGCTCATTTCTCGGCCCAGAGCGGCGTCGGCAACTACGGCTCCCAGGGGGCAGCGAGGCACCAGAAGTCCCGCCCCTTCGGGGGATGTCCCATCTATAGGAAGAGGGGGAGGGCAGGGCCAGCCAGGCGCGGGATGGAGGAGCGGGAAGAGCACGGGGCCGGGTTCAAGAAGGTGCGCGCGGGGGGCGGGGGTCTCGTCTTCTTTCCTCTCGGGTCCTCTCCCCGCCGACACCGGTGACACCCCCCTCCCCCC
>NW_017728954.1:255729-263993 GCF_001723895.1 Crocodylus porosus
GCCGGGCCGGGAGCCCCCGAGCCGCTCACCGCCGCTCTCCCGCAGTGGGCGGGGAGGCGCTGGCGCTGCTGGCTGAGATGCTGAAGGTCTTCGTGCGAGGTGAGGGGGAGGCCCTACCCGGGGGGAGCGGGTGATCGGGCCGTGCCGGGCTGGGGCCAGGCCTCGGAAGCCCTCGCGCAGGCGCTGTCTCTGGCGGCTCCCGCCCGGCCCGGGCCGGCTGCCCACGACCTTCCCTGTTGTAGAGGCTGCCGTGCGAGCTGCCCGCCAGGCTCGGGCCGAGGACCTGGCCCGGGTGGATGTCGAGCACGTGGAGAAAGTGCTGCCGCAGCTGGTAGGTGGTTCCCGGCGCGGGGGTGGGGGGACATAACACCCTGCAGCTGTGGGCTGTGGCTGCACCGCAGGGAGCTGAAGCAGCTGCTGCTCTCCCCCAGCTCCTGGACTTCTAGAGGCCTCGTGGGGCGTCCAGCAGCACTGACGCCAGAACTCTGCCCCAGCGTCTCCAGCACATATCCACTACGAAGGCAGTGCTGCCATCTTCCCTTTCTCACTGAGCAGGGCAAAGAACCAGCAGCTACAAAGGAAATGCTATTTTACCAGGTCTGCTCCTGCAGCCTGCACGCCTGGAGCAGGGCATCCTGCCACCAGCAGCAGTCCCGCCTGTACTGGCAGCTTCCTGCTTGCAGCTCAGCCAAGGCCTTTCTGCCTCCTCGTCCAATGTGAGAAACAGGTGCTGCTTCTTCAGGGGTGTGTGGAAAGAGTGAGCAGCTGGAAACCTTCCCCTAGCTGTGGGCTCCTGTCACCTCAGCAGGCTGCTGTGGTCGAGGTTTAAAGTCCAGTTCCAGGCCTTTCTGCTGTCTGAGCTATTAAGCAGGAGCTCAGCTGCAGGCTGTGCCAAGAGCAGGTACATGATCTTTATTTTATAAATAAACAGTGCCTCTCCCTGAGCCCTTCCAGCATTCCTCCGGCTGCAACATCAAAGAGTGCTTGGAACCTTTTAACCATTTGATATTCCTCTCAGAAGCTGCTTCCCCTCTGCTATAAATTTGTTCTCACAAAGAAACATCAATAAATCAAAAATAAGTCTCCCGCCCTAGTGCAGGCTCCTTGCTGCAATTAATCATCAAAAGTCAAGTTGCTTCAAAGCCTTGCTGTGCTTCCCCCACCCTCTCCTTTAAATTTTTGTAGGACGAAAGGAAAACTCTTAAAAAGGGACAGAATAACAAACAGCATGTGTGAGAATCCCACATCACGGGACAGCCCGGCCTCTCTGCCGGCAGGGGAGGGGGAAGCTGAAATAAGAGACTTGACACATGGGCAGAACCAGGCTGCCAAGCTTGGCTTTGTTGGGAAGTGGGAGGCTGGCCTGGGAGCAGCTTTCCAGCTGTGCTCTGCCCTCAGGGGTCTTCAGCAAAACAGAGGGGCCACTGAGCTCCCAGCGTGGAGCACTGCTGGTGCTCCTGCCCTTTACTGGTTAATCAGAGTGCTCAGGGCACTGGCCACCCTAGGACCTTCCCGTGCAGGCGGATCCCTGGGCACAGTTGCTGGCTGCTTCTGCCCTGGCAGCAGGAAGGGCAGGGCTGGTACTCAGGCACACAATGAGCTCATCCTCATGTGGCAGACCCAGAAACGGGTGTTGGATCTTGCTGTCTCTTCCCAGAGGGCATTTTCCTGCATCCTGCCCTTGTCCAGGTCTCCAGGGTCATGCATGCAACTTGCTGCTGGTAGCCCAAGACAGAACGATGCATGCCTACCAGCAATCACTCCATGAACCACTGCAATAAGGGCAGCAAGTCACTGAACCTGCTAAGAAAGCCTGTTTGGGAAATCCAGCCAAACAAAACTCCCAGCCTGTGACTGCTGCCCGTCCTCACTGCAGGTACACAGCACCCTTGCCAGGAATCGCAGGGATCCCTGCACAGCGTGAAGTCACAGCCATGCTTCCCCTGTGCAGGACAATGAACTGGCAGCAGCCCTTGCCCACGGGCCGTGAACCCAGCAGCTGGGCACTGCTTGTTACTGCTGCTGAGGCTTTTGTCTGCTTCCCAAGGGCTGTGCCAGGTGCTTGCAGTGCTCATGCCCTGACCATGGCCTGGCCCAGCAGCATCCAATTAGCATTCAAGCACAGGCTAGAGAACTACCATCTGCAAGCTGAACAGCAGCACAAGACACTGCCCATGCCCTCTAGCGGAGATAAAGGAAAGAGTCAATGGAGTAGCCAGTATCAGCCCTGTGCCTCAGGCACTGCACATGCACTAGGGGCCCCAGCTGCGGGGCCTGAGCAGTCAGGTTAGCAGTGGCTGCCCTTACACTGGCTCAACTGCGTATCAGAAGGCAGACAGATATGTAAACTACCCTGCATCTGCCTGACTTCATGGTACCCCCTCAACAGCCTGCCACGCACAGCGCAGCACCTGGTAGACCAGGTGGGGCATTGCTGTGTCAAGCTGCCGTACTGATGCTGACTTGTGCAGACATGTCCCCAGGGACATGCAAAGAACAGAGACTCCCCCAGCAGCAGGAGAGTTCAGAGGAGAGCAGCAAGGCCAGCACACCTCACCAAGAGACTGGCTGGGGCCTGGTGAGCCCCCCTGGCCCTAGAGTAATCCACTGCAGCTCTGACCTTTAGCTATGCTACTCATCTGCATCTCTCTTGCCCCCTGCAGAACCTTGCTGCAGCATTTCCCCTTCTGGTTTGGTCCGGCCCTAGGGCCAGGGGCTGCTTTCGACAGAAAGGCATTGCTGAGAGCAGCAGCCCGCAGGGCATTTGAGGCTCCACCGCCACTGGCATCCACGTTCCCAGGCCGGTCATGTTTGGGTGCCTCAAGAAACTGCTCTCCCTCAGAGCCTGCATTCTGCTCCCTCCCCTCAGTTTCCTTTTCCCTCCTCTACCTTTCCCTCATGCCTCCCCCTCTCCTCTGATTTTCTTCAAAGCATTTCGGAGCATTTGGAAGTAATTAGACCTGAAGGGAAATGCTAGCCAGGCTGGGAGACAATGACAAGTGCCAGGAACCCTGGGTGCCCCTTCCAGCCACTTTGAAGTTCATTCAGATGGTACAAAGCTCCGTTTTGCTTTGTAGAAAAAAATGGGGGGAGAATGGGGCATGTCAGGCCCAATGAATAGGGAGCAGGTTCCTGTGAACCAATAGAGAGAGAGCAGTGGGGAAGAAATGCACAGTATCAAAGGGGCCGACAGAAAGGCCTCCTATGGCCACTCTGCTTTATTACATCTACAAATTGTGCAGACGCCTACGTAGTTCAGGGAACAAGCTCTGTATGGGGAAAACAGAAAGCAAATGGCAAGGCTTATTACCATACGTGGAACAACCCCGACGGCCCGGCTGGAGTCACTGAGCCATGAAAGAGGCTTCAAATACAACACAGCCGCGCAGCTATTGTGGCCCCGAACGCTCATCCCCAAGACTGGCACACTCTAACAATAGTCTGCCTCTCCTCACGGCGCATGCCTGAGGCCCAGGCTCCAAGTACAGCGCCCCTCCTTCCTGCACTCATTGCAAACTGCAGCTCCACTGCAGGACTGTGTAGGCAACAGGAGCCAAGTGAAGGGACCTGCTCTCATTAAAACAGTAATTAATGCTGTTAATTACATGTATAAAAATCAACCCCAGAGCTTGGAGCAAAGGCCAGCTCTGAATGCTTGCTGTTAACAGATACCTGTGCCTTTCATTAGCAAGACTCCAGTGACTGAAAACAGACAAGTGCAATGAACCAAGAGTTTCCCTGCAAAAGCCTCCCGAGTTGCCATGAGCAATCTAGACTGCTCCCTCCACTCCTCCTCCCCCAGCAGAGGTATCCACTGCCAGACCACACAGAACAGAGACCAGCCTGGCTCTGGGTAGCATTTTACAATGGTGGATGGAACTGGGCACTTGACTCCAGCACCCAGACCTCATTCCAGGCTGCCAGACTGTCTCAGAAGACAGCTGAGAAAAGGCTTGAATTAACACACCCAGAGAAGCAAAGGCAAGAGACAGAGAGGGACAGGGCAGGAGAGGAGAGGGTGCTTTCTCTCCCTGCTCCATTTGGATTACCTGACCCCAATTCCACTGTCGGGCTGACAGTCTCACATGGGCCTTCCTCCACTCCCAACAATGCAGAACTGGTCACAGGAAACAGCACTGCTTTATTCAGAAACAACATGGGTAGGTCCAGTCTCTCCAGATCCAACAGCCACTTCTCACCAAGACTAAAGCAGCTCCCATAGAAAGAAGCACAACACCTTCTGCTGCTTCGGTCTAGTGAAGGGGCCCAAGTCCTTCATCTCTTCCCACCTGCAGCACAAACAAGGAGGACATTATGGTACCGTCAGGGTCTTTGTTACATCTCTGTTGGGGGGGGGGAGGGGGGAGGAGGAGGAGGAAGCTGCTTCTCCAGGCCCTGCTAGGTGCAGACACTCCCTAGTGAGGTGATCTCTGAGCTGGACTCTGCACCCACTGGGTCCCAGGTCCAAGCTGCACTCTGGCAGAGATGACCACTGGCCTATGGGCAGACGCAGGGCAGCCACTCCCACTTGGCTTCTCATGGCCATGCATGGGGAACCTCTCAGCCACCTACACTGCACACATGAACCCCCCACCCCCCTGGGAAAGGACACTCCCCTGGCACTAGGATGCTTCCAGCATGTGGCTTCTGCAGAATCCCATGTGCACAGGACCACGCAGAAGTTGTGGTTCTGTTTCTTGTCACATAATGGCAAAGCCTCATGACTGAATGCTGATGACCTCATGAGCACACCCTAAGTCAGGAGCTGCTTCTGGAGAGAAATCCTGCCTGAGCCCCAGGTGTGAGCTACTGCTCCAAGACCAAGGACTAGGATAGGGATTTTTTTTAACAAAAGTCACCTGAGCAGCTACTACTGAAAACAGCCTTACAAGATATGAATGGCAAGTATCTTAAGCGCAGTACCTGCACTCCCAGGAAAAGATGATGTTTTCCACCAGCCAGTGCCAGCAAAGAAAAGGAACCTAGAGGAGCTCGAGACAGAGGCCCTCTCATCATAGCTGAACAGCCCTAAAGCATGCCAGGCCAGGCTGAGCTCATGCAACATGGAAGCTAGATTCTGGCAGGATGCCTTGGAGCACAGGCTCAGGAGAGCAGAGCTGCACGTGTCCAGATGCTTTCCCCAGCATGGGATGCATTTCAAGTGCCCATGAGCAATTCCAGCTGCCTCGTGTGCCCTGTCACTGGTGAACCAGTCTCAGGATGTGCCGAGCTGGGCCCATCAGGGCCTGCCCCTGGGGAGGCTCTGCAGTAGAAAAGCTGCCCCTATAAATCAGACAATAAATACCTGGCAGCTTCAACCACTTTGGCACTTTCCCAGGGGCCCTTCTCACTGGCTGTGGGGCTACAGAGGCTTCTGCTGGCTCTGGATGCTCTGTAGCCCCTCTCTCATTCGCAGTCTCCTCCAGCCCGGCTGGTAGGGGAGAAGCTGCTACTGAAGCTGATGGCGCAGAAGGAACAAGAGATTTGGACAGACATCTGAGAGGAGAATGGATTGAGCAGTGCTTAGACAGGGCTTTCAAACTGGTCCCTTCCCATGTGCTCCCAGCCTACAGCTCCTCAGGCCCAGGCCCCCCCCAACAGAAAAAGGCATGTAGCCATCCTGTCAGGCTGCATGAGCCTGAGCGCAGGTAAGAGTGCCTGAGGGTTCATCCCTCCCCAACACAGGGTTAATTACACCCTTCCTCCCCCAAAGACCCCTTCCCTGGGACCTCCCTCACAGTCCCCACCTACCTGGCTACTAACAAGTCAGCTGCAGAAGGGGATACAGCAGATTCGAGCAGGTCTGGTCTCAAGAAATAGTCTGTAAAACAAAACCCCACACGATCCATACATACACCCCCTGCCAGAGGATGGCAACAGTCGCCAACATGCAGACACTTGTCCTCAGAGTGGCTCCAGACCAGCTAATGTCCCCAGTGCACTTCAGGGAGTCCCTGCCCTCTTCCAGGATTATAACCAATGCTGCTGGCCACTTGGTGACGGTCTCCAAACCAAAGCATGGCTGTTTCTTTGCCACCTCTACCCCAACCCCAGCCCCAGCACCCTGAACTTGGCAGCACTTTGTTCAATGAGGCCCAGCACCTCAGGCTCTCCATTCTGGCACACCGGGAGCATTGCTGTGCACCAGACCTGCTCTTCCTGCCTCACTCATTCCCACAGGAAGCCAGCCAGGCTTGGATCTTCCAGTGCAGATCGGCATCATCTGTCCAGCTTTCTTTTAAAGTGACGAGATTCACAAGCTTCTTTTTGGAGACTATCAAGCTAGGTTCTTTCAGCGTTCCTATCTCCATAGCACTCACTGCCAATGTCAGAGCCTGAGTAGCTTGTAGGAAAGGCTCGTGGTTTATGCTCACACACGTGTTAATGCACTTCTATTAACTGACAAGCAACCTGGGTGACAGAAGGAGACCAGGGGACATGGGGGAGTTTGGGGTGGGCAATGACAAATCCTTGGCTCAGCTCACTGGAGTTACACAATTTACCTGGATGCACAACAGCCTAAGGGGAGAAGGGATCACTCACCTCTGCGCTCCTCAGATCCAAAGTGAACAAGAGCAGCTGGGAAGAGTTTTGCCTGCAGCAAAGGGAAAGATTAGGAGTGTCACCAGAGCCACCGCTGCCCTGGTCACGTGTTTAGAGATCACATCTCCACCTCACACTGACTCGACCGTCTGCTGTGACCACTACCCCCTTGTCAGAGCCCTTGTCCTGTAGGTCTGGCCTGCTTGCCCTGCTCCTAGATGTCTGACCTTGCACTAGGCTGTACTGGAACATATCTTGGTTGAATAGGCCCCAGTCACTGCAGGACTGCTGAGCACACAGCTGCATTTGCCTCTCTCCAGCCTTTGTCTCAGCAGCTATTTTATATTAGCTTCCAAAACCCTGCTAAAAGGATAATGACTAATGTTTGACCCAAAGCCAATCTGTGCAGCACCCTGACTCAGTAAGGACTCCCCACAGTGGCTACTTGGTGCAGTCTGCCAGCCAGGTCTTACCCACATGGTACATGATTTGTCGATATTGTGTAATGAGCACATCACGCAGCACAAGTCAAATGAGATCTGCGACACATCAACTGTTGTCTTTATCAGCCCCCACAGAGCATCATTACTGTAGAAAGGCAGGTGCTGCCACACAACAGCTGGCCATGGAGCGGGAGGGACAGGGCCTGGCTGCTATCCTCCCCACCTCTGTCCTGAAGCCTCAAGTCACATGTACCACAGGAGATAAAGGGAGCCAGGAAGGGCTTGAAGAGTTATTCAAGCCAAACAGATCCAGCAGTATTTGGAAACTTGATCCTATGGAAGCTCTTAACACAGGGCACACACTATAACAGCGGGGCACAAGGCGGAAATCCAGGGAATGGCAACAGATTCTGAAGGGCAAGCAGCTAAAGGCACAAAAACAGGAGCAGAAAGCTCTGTGATAAACATCAGATGTCAAAACTGCCTCATGAGCTGCTGGCCCCCCAGATCCCAGCTGTGAGAAGGAGCACAGAAGGAAGATGGGGACGTTGGGCAAGGAGCTAAATGCCTCCTTCACATCAGTCTTCACTACCAAGCACATGGAAGCAGCATCTACCCTGTACCTGATCTCTTCTGGCAGTCCCTGGAGAACTGGTGATAGAATCCAGTGGCAAATGCCAACTGCCAAATCCAGTTGTTGCCAGCCCTGAGGGGACCTCCCAGAGCTCTGGAACAGCTATCAGAAATACTGACTGTATCATTAAACCCAGCTCCTGCTGCCAGGTTGTGCTTCAATTCTGAACAGGGTCTGAAGGTGATCTGCACAATTACAGGGAGAAGAGCTTGACCAGGAATTCTTGGGTCAGCTCACAGAGGTGGCGAAGGCTAAGGATGTGGTAGTCATGGGGGACCTGAACGTCCCGGACTTCTGCTGGGAAGAACAGTCAGCCAGGTCTGACCGCTCACGTAGGATCTTGGCCAGAGTGCAGGACCTCCATCTAACCCAGGACGTGCACAGCCCCACCGGGGGGGACGCTTTGTTGGATCTGGTGCTGGCCACGGGTGACGACCTGGTGCGGGGGCTGCGGGGGCTCGACCACCTGGGCAACAGCGATCATCGCCTGCTGGGATTCACCATCCAGCGCAAGGTGGCAAAGGCACGCAGTAAGGCAGTGGCCCTAGATTTTAGGAGGGCAGAATTCAACGAGCTAAGGAGGATAGTTGGAGAAGCGCTGAGGTCCCGGAGGGGAGGGGAGCCAGGTGTCCAAGGAGAGTGGT
>NW_017728954.1:269351-280044 GCF_001723895.1 Crocodylus porosus
CAGTACTCTTTCCTGCCATGGCAGGGGGTCGGACTAGATGATCTGCTCAGGTCCCTTCCGACCCTAGAAACTATGAAACTATGAAACAGACCCCTCCATATCTGGCAAACTGGTCAGAAGGACCATTAAAAAAACAAACAGAAAACAGCTGGAAGACCATGTGATCTTGTCCAAATGATACAGATTCTGCAAAGGAAGTAACGTCCCACTAGCAACTGGAATTCTCCGAACACATTGATGCACTGGGACCCAAAGGAGAACTCGCTGACACAATTCACAGCTTCCTACATACTACTGCCTGTCCTTGCAGCAGCAGTGCCTTTGGGCCCCTGCTTTACCTGGAGCAAGCCAGGGCATTCTTCATGTTTGTGGGCAACATGCCTGGCAGCTGTGCAAGAGGCTGCCCTGCAAGGTTTTTAAGGAGAGGTTAGACAGACACCATATGGGGCTACAGACAGACAATGCTGCCTTGGGCAGGCGGTGGACTCGATGTGACCCGAGGGCCGCCTGCCCTTGAACAAAGTCCATTACGAAGGCTGATAGAAATACTGCTGGGGCGCAGGACATTATCAGTGTGAGAGGCAAAACACTGTTCCAGATGAAAGCTGACTGCAGACGGGACGCGAGGAGCAGCACTGAACGCTCAGCACTAAGGGGTTAACAGCAGGGCCTCGCGGTTCTGTTCTGGGACTAGAGAGTCTAGGATTTTACTCATGATGGGGACAGGGGCTGAGCAGCTCAGGCTCTTGTAGCTGCCTCCTGTGGGGTTTCCTGAGCCTCCCCAGAGCCTCTGCTGCCATCCCTGGAGACAGGATACCAGACCGCGTGGGTCCTGTGCGCATGCAGCCCTCAGCACAGGAGGCCCTATCCTGATCAGGCCCACGAGTAGTTCCCAGTGGCCACATTACACCCAAAACATTAACTGGAGGGAACAAGTCACCACCATGCATCCACAACATCAAGAGAATGAGACGTCACAGCTGCCCGCGCTGATCCAGAGAGCAGGTGGCACCCAGGACGGATGGAGAGACTCCCATCCCTTGGCAGTGCCAAGCCTCCCTTCCTGCCTCGCGGCCAGGAACTTGCACACCCTGGAGCTGACATCCTAGCAGCAGGACCTGTTATTTATTAGGCCTTTTAGCATTTCCTTCCCCAATCAGCAGGGCCTAAGGTTGCCTGCTCCCGTCACAAAGGCAGCTCTCCGTAAACTTTTTAATTAAAAAGTACCAGACATGGTTAAGAAACCCCAGAGAAAACTCTTGTGAGAGCTTTGATGTTTCCGCTGCATTTGTCTGAAGGGATCCCACTATTTAGGAAATGGGTAGCTTAGAAAAGAGCCCCTTGCCCCCCACAAGCCCCTTTACACATAACATCCTTTTCATGCCAGCTGCGAGTTGGAAAATGAGGTTTTTGTAGCGTGTTAGTGTTGGAATTTTTTAATAACCTCCCCTGTCTCTTTTTCCCCTCCCGCCCAATTATCGTGGTGAATAATTAACATTCTGAAGGAGATAACTAAGCACAGCATCTCAGAGCTCAAAGCCCTTTTAGTTCAAAGCCCTGCCCTTTTCTCTTCGTTTCCCCTGTTGCTGCCACTAAAACTTCCTTGTCAATCAAGCTCTGGGCACACACATCAAAGCTTCATGTGGGAATGGCCCCAAGGGGTCAGAGAAAATTCATGGCAGGGCCTGCGAGTGAGGCACAAAGAGAGAGAGAGGGAGAAACGCAGAGCCAGAGAGAGACAGACGCACTCAACCACACACACAGACAGAGCGCGCCCCTATACAAACCTCTACCCAATTTACTCACAAGTTGACAAATAACCCCAGCTCTAGATTTCAGGCTCCACCTCCCCAACCACTTCCCACCACTGGCAAAACATCAGTCCCAAACCCTCTTAATTGGAAGAGACTCAAAGGAAGCAGACGGCAGTTCACAAGGGTATAGAGTGTACCCTCCTCCCCGTGGCTTATTTCCCTCCACCCCACTCCTCCCTAGCACTCAGCCCTGGCAGATTCCTCTCTCTCAAACTGGTGCCCAATCCACCCCCTTCCCCTTTGGTCCACACACAGCATTAGCTCTTCACATGATCCTATGCCGACAGCACTGGTGCGGTTCTTAGGCACTGGCCCATCTCCACAGCCAGGGCACAGCCAGCTGGCGGGACTCCTCATGCATGTACAAGCATCTAAATCAACAACACAAAAAAGTCTCAAGGGAGACAGTGGTACCCACCGTACCCTGTGGGCAGCGGCAGGATCCCAAGCCACAGCAGGGCTCGGCAAAAACATGGGGGGGTCTTTCAGTTGGAGGTGGGACTAGGTGACATCTTGAGATGCTTTCCAGCCCCACTTCTTTGTGATACAGTATCTACCTGAGCAGTGGTTTGCACCTGAGCAGTGGTTTGCAACCTTTTCTCATTTGCAGACCCCTAAAAAATTTCGAATGCCAGTGCAGACCCCTTTCAACAGTAAATGCAGGTATCTACATACTTTTGATTGATCATAGTCATCTTCTACAAACCCCACAGACATGCAGACCACAGGCTGCAAACCACTGGTCTAGAGCTTATAGCCGTGGAGGCCTGGAGCTTCTCCGCACGGCCTGCAGAACGCTTCAGGAGAGGCGGTGGCCGCGCTGGAGTCCCACAGCTATGGGCACAACGTTCCTGAAATACTTGTATTCCTGGGGCCACTCTGGTTGAAAAGCCACAGCGGTCATCTCCAGGGCCTGAGTCACTGCCCCAGAAGCAGATTCCACAGCACCCACATGCCTGGCTCCACTTCCCTTCCTGAGACAAGGCATTAAAAGACCAGGTATTCTCCAGACCTGAGGGGACCACACTCTCCTATAATTTCTGCATCATATTCATCCCCAAAGGATCACAAGGAAGAAGCATGCTCTGTCATAAAACCAGGAGCCATTTGAAACAGGATTTCGGAAACCATTAGTCAGTCAG
This sequence comes from Crocodylus porosus, assembly GCF_001723895.1. Taxonomy (NCBI): domain Eukaryota; kingdom Metazoa; phylum Chordata; order Crocodylia; family Crocodylidae; genus Crocodylus; species Crocodylus porosus. Next base: position 272,308 of record NW_017728954.1, read on the forward strand.
TCAGGAGCAAGGCCTTACTACGGGATGAGTCATCCGCTGCTTGCCATGCTCACGCATTGCTCTCCAGCAGCCACATCTCCCTGCTTTGATTTCCATCCAGCAGCGCGGAGCCATTCAGACCAAGGAATGGATGCTCTCAGCCCACAGACCAATCCTGTCACAAATTCCTCACATAGGCCAGATCTCCAGGATGCAGATGCAGCCGCCTTTGTGTTGCAAAAACACATACGGGCCCAGCCTGAATGGGACCCACTCCATGAAGTGTTACACATTACACACACACAGACCTATGGGCCACCCTGCATTAGGTCCTGCACACAGGAACACAAGGGGCCGCCACTTTGTGAAGCAATCCACACACATGGTAAGAATCGACGTACGACACAAACAGAAGCAACAGGCCAATGTAAGAAAGAGCATGAGGCAAGCTCATTGAGGAGGGACTGAGATAGAGAAGGATGAAGTGATTTGCCCGAGAATGCACTGAACAACTGTGGCAGAGCCAGAGCCCCAGCCTTCCCCTCTAGATCAACCGGGGACTGTCCAGTCCAGACAAACCTGCAAGTCCTTAGCTCATATCCACAAGCCTGTGCTCTCAACCAGGCCACTGGGGCAGGCTGCAGCTTCATAGCCACACAAAGGGCAGGCAAATACAGGCTCCTTAAGCCTGTCGCTACTGTGAGAGCAGGCAACGGCTGACAGGAGCCCAGCCAGAGGAAGCTCTGTGGCTGGCACTGACAAGGACTGGCTCTGACTGGCAGCTCAGTAAATCAGGTGTGTGAGCTCTCCTCTTGCACCACAGCAGATGCCATTTTCCCAAAACTCTGGAGTTCATCTGTATTTCGAGAAGACTCGGCAAATTCCTTCCTATCAACAGAAATTTGGTACATGGGTATCTCAATGGCTCATGCAAGAAATCATGGCCATGCCCATCACTGCCCCCTTCAACCAAGCTAGCTCTAGAAGCCCATTCCCCAAGCTTTCGAAAGGCCTCGAGAGACAAGGCTTCGTTGATTCCTTAAAGCCATTCACCAAGCTTTCCCCTTGGACAGCTCTCCTTTGGGGCCGCCTGTCCAAAGACTTGCCCCACAGACCACAACCACGGGGCTTGCGACTGCATAACTGTGACGTGAAGTTCTGCTGGACAGGCTTAAAGAGAAGCCTTCAGACACCACAGTGGTGAGCGTGGTTTAGAGCAGCACCCTGGGGGCTGAGGGCAGACTGGGTCTGCAGGGTCTTGCCCACCGCGGCATAAACACCAGACCAGAAAGTGATGCATCCCAGCGAGGCCAGCAGCAAGAATCCACAAGGCATGTAGTTCTGCCCCGCTCTTTATGGCACGTTTCAGTGGCTTGCACAAGTGCCCTCTGCCCAGTGCAGCCCTTCCCCATCCCAGGCCTCCAACATCCACAGCACCCTGAAACAAGGCCGCAGAAACATGCACGTTCTCCTTACTGACTGGACAGAGCTCTGGGATCAGGCGGGGACTGCGGTCTAAAGGGAACGCGCAGCTGCCAGCACGGGAAGCATTCTTTCCGTTACATGATCTGAAATGATTAGAGTGCCACAGGTCTGCTGTTAGTTTGATGTTAAAAGATTAGTGAAAAAAATGAGCACTTCAAAGGGACACACACAAGGATGCAGAAACCCAAGCTACCAGCACACAGTGCTGCGCAGCATGCCCCCACCCCCAAACACACAGAACCGCACTTGGAAAATCATTCGGGAAGCCAACGGATCAAAAGCTTTTCTGACAAGACTGCAAAGAGCATCTCCAGAGCAGAAATACACACTAGCATCATGGTCAAAGGGACACCACCCCCATGGCTCTTGTTTAATACCTGAGAACAAAGAACCCCAACCCAGAGCCCACAGCCACAGAAGGAGACAGCCTATGAGATGCATACTGGGAGATCCTGGTCCAGGTTACAGAATGCCCCGAGGACTGTCTAACTTTAAGATAAGGTTTGCAAGGGCCCTCTTGAGACCCAGTGGAAAGTGCATGCAGTGGCCCCTAGGCTGGGACTGGGAAGGCTCAGCCGCTGAAAATGAACAGGCCAGGAGAGCAAGTCTGTGGCAGAGTTTCAAGTTGGAGAAAGCCTGCAGCACTGTCCACCGTGCCCACTTCTCTGGTCTCTCCCAGCGATTGCCCACAATCCGTGGATGGCACAGGCAGGTGGCAAGCTTCCTGCAGGTGGTGATGAACCACATTCAGTAGGACAAACACCGGGCAAGATTCCTCCCCAAACACCTCTACTGAGAGCATCCAGAACAGACAAGGCACAGACTGAGACCTCACACAGTGCAGGTGCATGCTTGGCCCCAGGCTGTGTGAAGACGGATGGACTCCAGTGTCCTCTGCTATTCCTCTTTCACTCACTGTTGTTCCACCTCCCCTGACCTGCCACTGGGCTGACCTTGGAGGGGCAGGGTTTTTTCTGGACTTTGTTCAGACTCTTTCCACTGGCACTGCCTGAGGACATGGGGAGTGTTGCTGAAGAACAGCGTGGCCAAGCAAGGAGCTCCAAAGACTTCCAACAACGGACCAGACCAGAAGGCCCAGGAGAAATGAACACCTCCTCTGGACAGCCACCCCTGTGCAGAGTCCAAGAGCCTTTCCCAACAAGCCAAAGAGTCTAAGACTGAATTGGAGATAAAACAACTAAGCAGGTATGTGGAAGCATGTTCGCTCCACCAGCTGCTCTGAAGATGGGACAACAGCCTTCTGCCCCGTCGGCTTTCCCAGCATCTGGAGCTCTCACTCTCTGCTCGCCGTTTCCCAGCACTGAGTTCAGAGATCAATGCTCTGGTCAGTGCTAAGGTCCCAACTGGAGCCATTCCAGCGCATGATCCTGGGAGAAGGAGGGAGGGGGAGAAGGGAAACAGCATCTCTGTGAAGTTCAGCTGACCCAGGGAAGCATCAACAAGCAGCTGGAGCTGTAGGGACCCCTTGGCTGAGCACTGCAGCAGGGAAGCCTGCAGTTGATCAGTTCTGCTCTCCAGAACGCTATAAAATCATTTGAGGGACACGGGGATAATGCAGCCAGCAAAAACAGCAATAACAAATATCAAAGCAATGCCTTGAAGTCTTAATGGGCTCCAAAAACTCCATGCTGCTGCCAATCTGTGTGCTCACCATACTGTAAATACACACACATTTTGGGACACTTGCTTCAGAGGCGGTTCTTTTAGCCTGGGCTTCTTGGCAAACAAGCTGGCAACATTTACTTTGCTGGTTTTTGATTCCTCAGTTTAAAGGTTCCCCTCTCACTGAAGCCATCAAACCTACAGGCTGCTGGAGCCATGGTTCCACCAAGCAGGAGGCACAGAGGCAAGGAGCTTCAGCAAGAGTTTACTTCACTGCCCAGCGACCCCCTGCTTGATGCTGGATCCACAGCAGAGCGTGGCAAGAGGCAAGCAGCCAAGAGCTGGGAAGGCTGGGGCCAAGGCCTAACTGCAGCACACTCCCAGCTCCCCAGGTGATCTCAGACAAGGTCCCTCTGGGAAGAACGGGGCTGCAAGCATTAGCATGGTACAAGCTGCAAGGGGCTCAGACGTGGTGGGCAGGCAGGCTGACAGCAGCATCTGCCCAATGCACACAAGCACATTCACACGCATACACGCAATCCCACGGGTGACAGGCAGAGCCACTGCAGGCCCCCCAAAACTCTACACGCCAATCTCACAACTGATCGCAAGGAGCCCAGGGCCACGAAGCAGGGTCCTGCGTCCTTGCCCAGGGCCCTGCATCTGCCTCCCCTCTGCACCAGTGCATCCCGGAGGAGCCAAATCAAAAGGAAACTGGGGGCCCAGTGGAAGCTGAGGACTGGCTGCCCCTCCTTCCCAGCAGCACTGCTGCTCCTACAGTCTGCCAGCAGCGCTCTGCTAGGGCAAGGCCACATGCTTTAGGGTCTTTAGACAGACCAAGGATCCATTCTAGTGCAGACATTGTTTGCACCTGGGGCAGCGAGTGTCACCCAGTCCCTGCTGGTGAATGTACTGTGTGCAGAGGACTGTTCACGCCCACTACTGGCTGCATGGCCACCAGACCCGGAAGAAGGAATGGGGCACATGGAAAAAAGGCAGTGATGCTCTTGGTGCAGCATCTCATGGTAGAGCACCCAAGCCAAGGGTGCATCTTCGCCAGTGCTAAAGCAAGAGACACATGGCAGCTCACTGCATCTTACCCACCAGCCCAGTCCCACCTACTGACCCCCCCCATCCAATGCTGACTCCAGCACAGAGGCCTCTCTCCCAGCCCCCCATGTGCACAGGGGAGTCCAAGCAGGAAGGCTCATCCCCAGGCCCTCTCTCGCAGACGGAGAGGCCTCCGGGAGGCCTCCATAGGGAGCTAAGGCCTGCCCAGTAAGGAGCCTGGAGCAGCAGAACCCTCTGGAAGCCCCAACTCTGCAAACTTGCCCCTAGAGTCAGGATTGAACCACTTGGTAAGCAATGCTGAGGAAGAGGAACCTTCACGGAGGTGCAGGCAAACCTCTGGGCCCAGTGCTGGCCCCACGCCAGTGCCCCGCCGGAGCCGGCACCACAGACATGACTTCTCCACTCACTTTGTGCCCGTGTCACTTCTGCTGAGAGCACTGTGGCTCCGCGAAGCAGCCCGATTAGTAACAGCAGCCCATAAAAGGGGCGTCCAACAATAACAGAGCTGCCAGGGACATGAAAGCCAGAGCAGCTTCCGCGCCCATTTCTCTCTGGAGAAGAAAGCCCCCTTCAGCCCCTGCCAAGCACTCAGATCTCCGGCGGCAGGGGAAGTCTATCCAAGCAGAAGACTTTCAGCACGGAGCCTCCGCTGACTCAAGGCAAAAATCACAGATGAAAGAAGATTTATGCCGGTAGCGGGGAGCAAAGTGTCACCCAGAATCAGCCAACCTAAATTGGGACAAGGCACCAGGCTCGCAGGTTCGAGCGCTGTGGTCTCCAGCAGGCAGTGCGGGTAATTGGAATGGTATGAGGCGTTCTGGGCAGGAATCGCTCCCTCCCGTTTGATGCTCCTTCCAAATCAAATGTTTATAAACACACAGATTCATTCCTGCCCCAACCAGACCGTGACCCAGCAGGGCCGAGAGGCCCAGGCTGGGACACCGGCGACACAGCCGCTGGCATCGCACGCAGCCCCTCCACCCCACCCAGCACCGGGGCCATTTTACACCCAGCCGCCTTGAAACAGCTTCATGGCTGGCGCCTGCAGCTGAGGAACCCCTCCCCCTGCTCACATTCCCGGCGTGGAGGCTCTGCCGCCACCAAAGCACTTTCCAGCACTAGGAGGGAGGGACCCCATCCCTGCCCAGGCCCACACCTTCCTCTGCCCTCTCCCTGCACCTTACTTGAATCACTCCACCCCATCACAGCCACAGGCTCCCTGGCCCTTGCCCCCCTCCACTTCCTATCCCCAGACTGTACCAACTTATTCCCCTTCAAACATACAAATCCTGCTGCTGCTTCCCTCCAGCCGGCTGCTCGCCTTGGCCCCAAGCCTCTGCCCCCATCACTGCAGCACTGTCATTAGGCCCAACCCCAGCAGCTTGACTCATGGGGTCTTTTCCAAACCTCTCCCTGCTCTGTGGAGGATGCAGGGGCTTCCCTGGGAAGGATGTGAGCAAAGCTGTGCAAAGCCCCTTCACATGTGGGGAAGTTAAAAGCCTGTGGAAAAATCCCTCATTCTGAGACTGCGATTGTCAACCACAGTGGTGGCACCCTGAGGTGCTCTGAGATCCTTTCAAGGGTGCTGCAGGATGCCAAGCAGTGTCAATGCTGCAAGGCATGCAAACAGCACACAGCTCTGCTTGGGCTTTCTGAGCTCTCTGCAACAGAAGAACTGCTCTAGTATTTTTCTTTAGTCAAGGAGCCAGTGAAAACTAAGAGCTGGCATTTTCCTAGGAGGCCTCAATCTAAAAGGGTTGAGAGCCACTGATCTAAGAGCACTCTAGTCCCCTCCTCTCCACCCCAAACTAATGCTGCAAACAGGCTGTGTGGAACCAGGCAGCCTCTGCCAAGTCTGGGGGTAAACAGGGTGGAAAACAACAGTCTGGGGCCCTTTGAACCATCATGCCAAGCGGGTGCTGCGGCAGAGTCCGGGAAGCTGTCAGCTCGTCTCGGACCCACTTCCCACCGTCTGAGGTTTCTGCACTAGTCGCTGCCAAGGTGGATAAAAATAACGACAGTGGGCCAGGCACAGGAGGGAACTGTGCACAGACACCCAGCTCCATCCCAGGCACCCAGCTCAGGACTGCAGTAGTAGACTGGGAAGCAACGACTTTGCAGGCCTGGCAGCTTGCAAATACAGCAAGCAGCACAGGGAGGTCAACTATCACCACTACAGCAGCAACCCCTTCCCATGTGTGCTCCAAAAAGCACTTCACCAATGTACCTTATGGAGCCTCTGCCAGCAACACAAGCTACATGGGCGGAAGCATTCCTATGCCAGGGGAACCATGTCAGCATCGAGGCTTTCGCCACTACTGAAACATCCCAAGACACGGTAACAGTCATCATCCCCCAAGCAACATGACTACAGATTAGGCCCTCATACCATGCCAAAGGCTCACAGCTCCCTTGCCACTCCACATACTCACCAGGCTTATCACAACCTCTGCACCACACCTCTACCGAGTGGGCAGAGGACACTCCCCATGGGTGGCATGCTGTGGTTGCTAGCACTGTATGCCCACTCTGCACAGGTCTGATGTGCTGTACAGGGTCCCAGCCGGGAGAGTCAGGCCCATTAGCTAATAAATTCCATTACTATCATCTGCAGCTTGCTTCAAAGCTGAGGAGGCCAAGCACACTAGATTTCTTCTTCCTGCTGCCCCCCAAACCAGGGAAATTAAACAAAAAAAAAAATAACGGCATTAAATGAAACTTTAAAGCCGCAAAAAATTGGGCACGGAGAAGCCAGGAAATTCCAACGGTTCAGTTCTCAACAAAATGTTCACTTACTCGAGTCACACATACCAGACAATTTATATTCCCACTTTCCTTGTTACACATGAAATTCCACATATTATTGCTTTTATTATTAGCACATTACCATACGATTTACAGAGTGACTGGATTAGCATGGAAATCACTTTACTGGATCATGCCAGTGGTCCATCCAGTCCAGTATTGCATCTCCAATAGTAGCTAGTGCTAGCAACTTCATAGGAAAGCGCACAAAATCCTGTTTGCCAAGGGTTTTGAGTGCAATCTTTAACAGATAGAGACTGTCACAAATGCTGAAACATGTCAACCAAATGTGGGAGGGGTCTAGGATGTCAACTCTGAGTCACGTTACCTGTCCAATCCCTCCATGATCTTGCTAAATTCTTGGCTTCAGTAACAGCCCATGGCAGTGAGTCCTGAGGTTTAGTTATGCGGTGGGTGAATAAAGCATTTCCTTTTATCATTTCTAGATTTGCCACCCCTCAGTTTCAGCAAATGGCCTCCCGGTCTCGTCTTCTAAGACAGGAAAAACATAGGCTTCTTCTCTAGGCAAGTTACCCCACCAAAACCTTTCACAATCCAAATGTCCTGGCCTTAGGGCTATGTATTTAACATCAGATTCTGAGAGGGGACAAGCATTTGCATCCCAGTGAAGCCATTAAAAAGGGAATGTGCCTAGAACAACAGGGGTCAGGCTCAATTAACTATCCTGGGATCTCAGAGCAGCCTAAGGGAGACTTTGGTGGGGTCCAAAAATACCCCACTGCAATACCTCTATGTGCTTTCCAACGGGCTCAG
>NW_017728954.1:280424-292499 GCF_001723895.1 Crocodylus porosus
GATCCTATGGCCCCAGCTGACTTCCTGCCCTTTGGGCGGGGGGCTGGACTCGATGATCTTGCAAGGTCCCTTCCAGCCCTAATGTCTATGAAATCTATGAAGCTCCCTGCAGAAGAGGAAAGGCCGCTAGCACTGGGAGCTGGGGACAAGTAAGACTCTGGATGGTCTGGAGGAAGGTGCAGAGCCAGAAAACAGCAGCTTTCAGGACTGCAAAAAGGCAGAACATGGTGTGGAGGAAAAAGGAGGGCAACAAGGGAGAGGATCTAGAAGTAGAGTGAGTGGGGGGCACAGTCAGGGACGATGCCAGCGTGGCCAGCATGGGAACAGATAGATTTGAGGTGTGCAGCACCCAAACCTAATCCAGGAGACTACGTTCTAGAGGGAGAAGAGACAGTGGAGGGGGGAAGTCCACGGCACTCTGGCAAACAGGAGCGAGAGGGGAGCAGAATCAGAGGCATGCAGGGGAGTCGACAGGGTTAGCAGGGACAAAGAAGAGAGGGTAAGGAAGTCCAGATGGGAAGATGGCAGCAAACACTCCTGCCAGTCCAGTATAGGGAAAGAACAGCAGCAAAAGTCATCTGAGTCCTCCCCAGGGGGTGCCTATCACTGATAGTTGTTGGAGCAGTAAAGTGGGGAAAACGGAACTGGAAGAAAGAAAACTGCAGCTGACGGATGTGACCTGCTCAAAGCAGCAGCCTAGGAGCCAAGCAGAGAGCAAACTGGGAGTTAGGGACAGGCGGGGCTGGGAGCAGCTTGCCAGGGACGGGGGCAGAACAGTACCCTGGTCCCCTGCACTCCAGGAGGGCAGCACACTTCCCGCTACCTTCCCTGCATGGCGGCTCCTCCACACGTGCCATTAGAACATCACGTTTCCTTTCCCTGGAACTTCCCTGGACTCTGCAGACCAAACCTGCTTTCCCCACCTCCCCCACGGAGCCGTGTGGGAACCAGGGACCAGTCTGGGTGGCGGCTGCGGGTGAGGCAGCACAAACGCGGGGAGCTGGGAGGAGCTGCCCTCACAGGGAGTGGGAAAATCTCCCATTCAAAGGCACGAGGAGCTTTCCACTGGCATCTCTGTTATTAATTAAAATATCTGAAGTGGCTTTGAAGAGAAACAACACTCAGCTGGCTCTTCTCCACCAAGACGACATTGTGTCTTGCAGACACACACGGCGTCCGGCTCCCGCCCGCGGGAGGGCTGCCAGACACTCTGGCATGCTCAGGGAGGGATCAGGCACAGGTGGCGTGTGGGAGGGCCTAGATGGACACAGCCCCATGCAGGCTGCTTGGCCAGGTGCAGCACATGGGCTCCCACACTGTGATTCCTGGAGCACAATGCAGACCGGGCTGTGCTCAGCACCAGCAGAGATGGGAAGGCTGGCACTGCCACGCACTCCCCAGGCCTGGGTGCTGGGCAGCAAGGAGAGCAGCTCAGCTCACTGAAGTCATGCAGATAAGCTGTGTCCAGGGCTAACTCCAGCTTTTGGCACAGTAGTTTCACCAGAGCCTGGGCATGAGTCAGGGTCCAGGCCTCTGGGCGGGAACACGACACCCATGAGATTAGGGTCCCTGCAGATTCAATTGCCCATGAGCTGTTGCACTGGAGTCTCTTCCACAGAGTCTGGCCTGCATACCGGGCATTTGGAACGCTCCAATATAAACCAGGCCAGAGGAGCACTCGCCTAGTCCCCTCCTAACGTGCCCACCATGCCTGAGCCCTCGCCTACAGCAATCCTTTCAGCCACTACCAGACGCTTGCTCCAGGCATGGCGAGTTTGCCAAAGCCACTGCGGAGCCATTCCGCTCAATGTCTCTCTAGGCAAGACAGCTCCACAGCCAGGGCCACAAGGCTGAGAGACTCTGGCAAGGCCATTTTACCAGGCAACTGCTTCCAGGGAGCCACATCCAAGAACTGCACCAAAGTCCGTGGGAGATTGTGCTGCACGGCAGGTGCATCCTCCACAGCCCCCTAAGCCCAACCATGCCAAGGGCTGGAGGCTACACTGAGCCCAGAGGTATCCTGCAGCACCAGATCATTGTACCCTCTCGTTCCTCAAGCCACTGCTCACCACAGCAGACAGGAGCAACGGTCTGCTAGCCCCATATCACCGGACCAGAGCACAGGTCCACAGAGCCCCACTGACCTGCTTCCTGCACATAGTTCCTCAGAGGAAAGCCGTGTGGAACAGTAGCTGACACCCACCCGCACGGCAGTTGAGTCGGTGCCAGGCCCCTCCCTCATGTAGGCAACACATCTTGCTGCACACAGAAGGCCTCCCCACTGATGTGTTTTTGCTCCAAAACACTCAATCCCATTAGCTGTGACTTAGCCTGGAGTGCCAGGGACCCTTATTATCTGCTCCCATTCCAAAACAAGGACAAGCAGCTGGGAGAGGAGGGCAGCAAGCCAAGGAAGAAAACCAGCCCTTACCTCAAACAGGGTCAAGCTCTCATCACTCAGGATGGTCCTAGGAGGTGTAATAACTGCAGAGAAGAACAAGTTGCACATTAGGACAGCAGCCTCATGACCATACCACTGCTCTGGGGGAGGTTTACAGCACCCTTTTGCACCCTGCTGCAGGCAGGACCCCGGCCGGGTCTAGACAGCAGTGACACTCCTCATGCCCTGGGCAAGGTACAGTGGAAAATGTCCTGTTTCAGGGTGCTGCCCCAGGGAAGGAGGAGGGGGAAGCTCTCCCACAGGCCTCATGCCAGGTGTCTCTCCAGGGAAGGGCTCAAGGGCAGGGGTGGGCACAAACACCCACTACACTCACACAGGTAGAATGGCAGCTCCGCATCTGCAAGGTGGCCTCTCACAAAGCCTCTCAGGTCACCAACTGTGGAGGGAAGAAAGCAGAGGAAAAGGGCATGCTGGGCCCAAGCACAAGATCCACAACACACCTGCCAGCAGCAGCCTTCAAATGCTACCCTTGGCAATCAGATGTCCAGAAGCACCTGCAGCACATGCAGGGGGCCCCAACCCACTGAGGCTCTGGTCCCCAGTTCTCAGGCCTAATGGACAGCACCTGTTTCTGAGGGAAAGTCAAGAAATCTAATGGGCACGGGGTACCTGACTCCCCAGAGGGCAGAGGATGTCAGTGAATGGCTGGAAGAGCAGCCAGGTGTGTGCCCTGACATGCTCCTTGTGTGGCCTGGGAGATGCAGGAACCTGTAATGCCTCTGCTACTTCGGCTCCATTGGAGAGGGCCTGATTTTCGGCTTGGCCTTTGGTGGTTTTAAAAACACTAGCTGAATTCAACCTGTTCTCTTGTACTCCCAGCCCTTCTCTTCAGGACTCGGGCTGCAAGAAGCCTTTGTTCTGTACGGGGACAACACTGCATTGTTTGGGAATGACTGTGCCATCAGCCAGGACATCACTGTGACTCTTTTGGGCAGGAATACTGCAATTCCAAGGTGTCTGGCACCATCCCTCCCAACAGAGTCTTGAGAAAAAGCCCTTCCTTGTACTGAGTCTGGATGAGGCCAATACCTCAAAGCCTTGCTTCCCCCACTCCCTGGAGCAACAGGAACAAGCTGCACTAGCTCCATCTGAAAGAGCACGTAGTTCAGGTGAATGCAGGTAAAACCATGCAACTTCTTCAGGGCACTGCAGCCCTCCCTCACTCATGCTGTAGACCCACCCAGAACCCTCCTGTGCATCGCCATATCCCCATGCCACATGGCTTTGCAGGCTGGGTGCTCCCTGTAAGACAGGAGCAGGTATGCACTTACCTGTTTCACTGGGGCGGAAGAAACCTTGCAGAACATGGCGGTCTGGGAAGTGAACCCGCAGCACCACCTAGACAAAGACAGCTGCATCAGCTCCAGCAGTTGCCCTCAAAGTCATTGCCCTGCTCACATGAGCTAAACTTGGAGCAGAGCTGAAGCCAGGCAGTCTTTGCTCTGCATGGAGGTCACACCAGATGGACACATTCTTCCCTCAGGGACTGCACCTTTCCACTGCCAGGCAGCCATTCAGGGCCCCTGAGCTGGTTGGGTCTCCAAGAATCTGTGACCACCAGATCTGGTCTCCAGGGAGGGTAATGATGCTGTTTGTACTACAGCAGCATTGAGACAGAACTGCTGTGCCAGAGGCTGCATAAACAGGACGCACAGTCTGTGCTCTGACAAGCTCGTGGTCTCAGTGAATCACCACTTCTGAGCACCCCCACCCTGCAGCAGGGAGCCTCCCAATGGCACTATCTTTCCCCCCAGGCACCGAGCAGCCAGCAGCAGGAGGGTGCAGGGAGCCTGGCAACAGGCCAGCTGCCATGGGCATGCTTGCTGGTTCTGAGCGCCATCCTGTCTGTGGCTCGCTCCAGCAGCAGCACCTCCTGCTCTCCCAGAGACATCACCAGAGGGGCAAGCTGGAACACCCGCCCGCCATGGCCCTGTTGGTCCCTACAGCGATCCAACCCCTTGAATTCAGTGACCAATGAGAACAGGAGTGGAGATGAAGGACAGGCTACCTTTGGGTAACGCTCCAGCTTCTCCTTCATCTGAGTTTCCCTCATGGACTTTGTCATTAAGGGAGTCTCTTCCAGGCGTTTCCTATAGAAGGGAACAAGGGAGATTACCTGTCAGATCTGCCATTTTATGGCCCAGTTACAAGATAAACAGCCCAAACAGGCCAAGTGCAGTTCTGGGCAGCTCCCACTCCCACCAGTGCTCCCTGTCCCAAGTCCTTCTGCCCTCCCCCCATGACACCAGCCCCCAGCCCCATCCCATCACCACCACCACCGCAGCCACCTCAGAGCCCAGGCCCAAGTCCCTCAAGGTGCTTTCTTCACCCACAGCACCCAGCCTCTTTGTGTGACCAATACCAGCCAGCAACACAGGCCTTGGACTTCCTTTTCCTCCCATAGGTTTTCCTGTCTCAGACATGAAAAAAACATTGTTTATCCCCTACAGCTTCTGTCCCAAGCAGGCCCTGGACACCGGCTCTCCCATTCTGGAAGGCACTCAGGGCAGTGCTGAGCTACAGCAGCCTTCACTCCACATGAACCCTTTCGACATGCAATCCCTTTAGCCTTTGCAAAGGAGGGGCAGGGCCAGGGCACAGGCACAGGACAACTATGGAGAGAAAAGGTACTTGGGGAGTCTCTCCCAGCCCAGCACTATTCACAGCCCCTCAGCTCCCTAGTACAGGCACTTTCACCACTGGGGATAAAGGGATGTACTGTGCTTTGTAGGCCAGGCTGCTGGCTTACTTCAGACTCACACACCAATTCATGACACCAGAATGCTATTCTGACAGCCTCTGAAATGCTGCATCATGCAGCCATCACATTGTGCCAATGGCATGTGCATCTTGCCTTTATTTTTATCCCTGACTGCGGGCAAAAAGAGTTGTAAGAATCAGCAGATTTCAAAATGAAGTCCTTCTGAGGGGCTGCGTTCCAGGAACCCCTTGTCCAAATGATCCCAAATCCGCACCACTAACTATGCCCACAAGGAGCACAGCAGTTTCCAGGCCAATGTGGGTTCGTGTGGATTTTGGAGCACTTGGAAGAATGGTCTCAAGCAGACAGCTCCATGGGCAGCCCCACGCTCGTGCAAGAATGATTCATAGAAGATTCGGACGGAAGTGACGCTAGTGCGTACACCACTCACCCCAGCGCACCAGGGTGGAAGCTCCCCTTACCTGGCCCACCTCGTCCCAAACTCAGCCGAGAATCCAGAATATTCCCGACATGAGGGCCCAGTTCCTGATGGCCGCAGCCCTGGGGCAACTATGCATCCCCATATTTTTTGGCTTACTGGTCACCTTGGGACAATGTCTCAGAGCTTATTCCAGCGAGTGGCAGTGGAACGCAGCCGTTCTGCCATCAAAGCAATGGGGATTTGCTGGCTGGCTGCGGGCCAGAGCTAGCTCCCTTTGAAGTTGATGGGAGTCACTCTGCTGGTAGCAGGATCAATCCATGTGTCACAGCATGTCACTCATTAGTCACAGGGGGAGCAGCCACGCCCGCTGAGTTATCAGCCATCGTCAGGCCAAGGCACAGGCACACGTGGCAGGAGCAGCACGAGATGCCTTGTCCTCCCAGCACTCACGCTGGCTCGGGATTGCGAGGAACCCGGCTTTAGGAGCAGCAGCTCTGCGTGCACGTGAATGCGTGTAGGGCAGGGGTGGGGGAAGAGGGCACTGTGTTTTGGGCAGCCCACCAGAATGCAGAGTTTTGCACCTCCACCACAAGAACACCAAGGCCTTCTTGTCGTTTCCCCTAGACGTGGCAGTGAGGAGCATGCTAAACACTTCCCAAGCATTACAGGGTTAAGTCCTCCGCACCTCTGTGAAGGAGACGCTTCACTTCAGTGACAGGCCCGAGATCGGGAGACACAACCAGCTTTATGGACTGCTCTGGCAGTGCAAAGGTCCTAAGGCAGCCAGAGCTCCCCTGGTAGTGATCCTGCCCCACTCCACAGGCCACCTGCAGCCCAGGGAAGGAAGAGGGGGCTATTTGCAGCTATAAGGCTGTGGAGCAGCTTGATGCTACTTCAAAAGCATGCCAGGGCCAGGCTACAGCTGGGAATAGTTAGGGTTTTCTTCCAAGGACACAGGTCAAATCTGCAACAAGACCAGCATTTCCTAAGGTCCAAGTAGTCTACAAGCTGGAAGCTCATCCCCCCAGAGTGCTCCATGTTCTGGCTGCTGCCCAGTTCTCTGGATTTCACTCCTTCCAGGCCTGCACCTCACAGCTCCCATTCTGGGCCAAGTGATCTAAAAAGCCTTAAAGTGGGCACTGGGAGCCAGGACTCCAGAACACACCAAGCCCAAACTACAAACCCAACCAGCCCCTGACCGGCTCCCAGATGCCAACACTCTATGGCACAGCCACGTGGTCTATTCTGTGAGTGTGAAATGAGACACAAGCACTGGGACGGCTCGTGGGAAATGCACTTGCCTCTCGCTCTGCAGCTGGGACAAGCGCTTCCGCACGTCGTCCACCGTGACTTCAAAGAACTCGTCAGGAAAGTCCTTTGGGCTAGGAGGCAGCTCTGGCTGCAGGTCTAGGTGGCACACAACTGGCTCCCGCTCCAGCAGCTGCAGAGCAGACAAGCACAGGTTAGTCTCGAACGTGAAGCAAACACAGTGGGACCCTGAAGCCCATGTAGCACAGTCTGGTCAGAGCTTCTGGCACCAATTGCCTATTCACCTGCTTCTTCCTGCACTGCACATTTAAGTCCCAGCCTTGCCCATCCATCCAATCAGCAAGAACTCTCCTCCTGCCCAGGGATTCATGCTACACCTTCTTCCTAGGCCCATGTGCAGGCTTTGCCCTGCTTTCAGCTGCCCAGAGCGCAGAGCAGATTTCTCACCCACACATGCAACCTGCTAAGACCTAGAAGCCATGGAGAACATGTGAGTTTGAAACTAGGCCAAAGAAGGTGTAATGAGCCCCAGCACACACTGGGCAGGGGTTGGCAGAACATGAACTTCGCTGTTAACATGCAGCTCTGGAGCCTGGAGCCCTTCACAGCCAGCTGCCTGCCTGGCCTAACCCAAGGCCCCATGGACCAAGCATCCTAGTGATGATTGTCCCCTAGCATCTCCCTCTCACCTTCCCAGCCTCCCATCTGCCTCCCAGCCAGACATATTCCTGCACATCCCTACAAGGGCTCCCCTGCTTCTGGCCCCTTCCGCTCTGCCCTCCCCCCCATGCACAGGCCCCCTGGGAACAGAGCGAGTCGCTCTCAATTGTCAGCAAAGACAACACAAATTACAAGGCAAGGTTGGCTCTATTTGTGGGCACCAAAGGGTAATTTGAGAAATTAAAAGAGCGAGGTTGTGTGGGTGGGACCCTCGGCTACTTTTAGAAAGTTGAGTGGAGTCGGCTCTAACTAGAGGGTGAAGGCGCCTGATTGCAGCTTTCCCTGGGCAGGGGGAGGAGGCGTGCCCAGAGCAGCAGTGTCTCTGGGCGGGGAGCATATGGAGTGCCCCCGAGCTGCCAACAGCCCTTGGCCATGAGTCTTTTGCAC
This sequence comes from Crocodylus porosus, assembly GCF_001723895.1. Taxonomy (NCBI): domain Eukaryota; kingdom Metazoa; phylum Chordata; order Crocodylia; family Crocodylidae; genus Crocodylus; species Crocodylus porosus. The sequence continues at coordinate 288,405 of NW_017728954.1, forward strand.
ATTGGCCTCCTAGCCCAGCCACACAGAGGCAGGTGATGCCGCAAGGTCAGAAAGGGTCTGGCTTGGACCTCCTCCGAGTCAGGCCTCTCCTCCACATTCAGGGCTCCCTTGCACTTAGACATGCTCCCCCGTGCAGTGGGACGTCTCAGAGTTACACTTCACTGCCCTGAACAACCCTCTCCAAGCACGCCCTGCAGATCCAACCATGCAAGGACAGCCACCCCTCAGAAGAAAGCAGAGGGGACAGACAGGCCCTGCAGCCGACAGCTCTGGACATGAACAAGAACTCCAGGCCCTCTTGCTGGCAGCTCCTCATGTGGCACTGAGGCTGCCAGCTCAGGCACCCAGGCTAGCAGCAGAGACAGGTGGATCCCCCCAGAAACCAGCTAGGAGCCTGTAGCCACAAGCCAGCAGTCAGCACAGCTCAGCAGTGCTGCTCTTCCATGCTCCCATGGGGAGCTGCACCTTCCAGAAGGCAGCCCGAGCCCCCCACCCCACTGTTCACAAGGCCAGTGCCCTTCTCACACCAAAGCCCTCCACCAGCCAGTCAGAATAGCAAACCCCTCATTCTCCACGGGGCAAAGGCTCACACTGTTACATCCTTCGTCCCGCCACACACCTGCCCTGACACTTTCCAGGCACCCATGATGGCAGCAGCCCCAGTACAGCCTGTGCCTCTGCACTGGTCAGGCACGAGTACAGCTGAGAGTACTATCTCGTCCTGACAGCAGTGAGTCTGCCCTGAATTGCAGACACATGTAGCTAGACCTGCGCTGCTGAACTAGTGCCTGGAAGAGCGTACAGCAGCTGGATCCTGGCTGCCCAACGGGGATGTGCTCGCACCTGCAGGCACCACATGGCACATCACTGAGGGGGCACCGCGGCCATGGCATGACAATGCCTCCCCTTCCAGCAGCTGCACAGCCCCCCTGGATTTTTACTTGTGTCCCTTGACCCACAGCAGAGCAGCTGCCTGCCGCCCTCATACCCAGCACCCTGGTCTACATCTGGGATCACCTCAGGGGGAGACTAATTCCCCTACTGCACAGCCTGAGTGTCTCAGCCAGCTCCTCTTCCCATATGCACATCACCCACTTACCTGGAGAGCGTCTTAAATAGCATAAATGAGTCTCTCATTAGGAGGCCTGAAAGCTCGTCTTCTAAAAGCTTGTGCTCCGGACAGAACCTCCCCGCAAGGCACCTCATCCAGAAACAGGCAGGCTCCATCCCCACAGGCTGCAAGGGACACCCCAGGCCTGCTCAGAAAGAAGTGGCAGCCAGCTATGCCCACTCCCACCAGCCATGCTATCCCTCCACTCCAGGTCCAGGGAGCTCTGCATAGGGAGGCAGGGCAAGGGACAGTCTCCATCAACATTAATCGACCGTTGCCAGGCGGCTCCTACCTCCAGTCAGATAATTTAAGGGGGGTGGGAATTGTACCTTTCCCAATCACCTGCCCCTGACAACAACCGCTGGGCAGCTGAGGGCAAAAGGTGCAGTCCTGCTAACTAGGGATCTTCATGCCCCAAGAACACCAGCTCTTTCAAGTTCTCTATTTCTGCTGCTCAGGGTTGAGCTCTCAGGTACCCTGTAGGCCAGGATGCCAGAGCCCTCTCGCAGGCCTGCAGTGCATCTGGCCACTCTCACCCATACAAGACAACCCAACATCAACAGCAGCCCAGTTCTACTGGAAATCACTGCTCCAGTCCCGAAAACTGGAGGAGATGGGAGGCTTGAAAAGCTGCCACTGACTTCAAAGCAGGGTGGCCCAACCCTGCTCCTCTCCGAGGCAGCTAGCACCCCTCTCTAGGGCAATTCAGAGCAAAGACACCTTCCAGTAACTAATGTTCTGACATACAAATCAGCATGCAGCGGGTCTGCAAGCCACGCTCAGCACAGAAATGAAGGGACGCAGCACAGATTTTATCCAGCCTTTCTTCAAATCCAAAAACCACACACAGGCACAACGTTAATGGGAAGATTCCTTCACTTGAAAATGGACCTTTGATGTTTAAAAATACTTTGTTTTGTTTTGGGTTTTTTCCTCAGGACTGAAGAGGGACAAAAAGCAGATGCCATGTGGCCAGCCTGGCTCTGGCGCTGCTGCGGGAGTGGGGGAGCAGGGAGTGGCAGGAACAGGAGGCAGCACCATGCCATCAATCAGCAGCAAAAGCAGAGATCAAAGTGGCAGTCAGGATCACCCACGTTTCACACGAGGGCAGAGACCCTCGGACAGGATGGAGCCGGCAGAAGCCAAGGCAGGTCTCAAGAGCTGAGAGGGGAGACTGAGTCCAGAGGCACAGGGCTGCACCACACTGAAGTCCTGTTAGAGCCGTAAGGAACCTCGGGGTAAACCAGAGCCCCCATGCACAGAGTCATAGGGTGCACACCCAGCTCTGCTGGGCAGGAGAACAGCATCCCCACCACAGGCAAGAGAACAGGTCATGCCTATGGAGATGAGCTGGTGCAGGCCTGCAGCAAAGGAGCAGAGTCCCCTTCACACCCACCTCTCTCCAGATCGGGCAGCAGCCAGAGCAAGCAATTGTTCCTAGGTAAGCAGAAAATGTGCTGTCAGCCCCTTCTCCAAGGGGTCTGAAGCCAAAGTTCAGAAGGGAGTAGCCACTCTGGAATGTACATGAATATTCATGACTGAGCTGGAAAAGCACTGCTCTGCTGCTTCTCCAGACCTCCTGGTCTAGCCTCTGCTTCCAAGCTGTAGGAACCAGCAGAAATGGGGACAGTCCAGATGTAAACCTACATGCAGATAACCCTTGCCTGCAGCCAGCTGTAATGGTTCCTCCTGCAGCTGACGCTGCCTTCTGCTCTGGCAGCTCACAGGCTGCACAAGAGCTGCTTCAAGACACGCAGGTGTGCTTGTGCTCTGGCAGCATGCCACAGAGCCAGGCCAGTGCAGACAGGGCCTCTGTGACAAAGGGCAAGGTGGGGACATGTCTCAACTTTTTGTCTGCTCCCTGTTGGCATAGGAACCTCCAAGTCCTGCTATGTACAGAGCAGATCTGCCCCTGCCCCAGGCACGCCACTGTTGCATTCAGATGGGCGCCACCAGGCTGCAATGGTCCCAACTGCTGGCCCAAGCCAAAAAACAATGAACAATGGATGGACCTGCAGTTCATCAGCCCGGGCAGATGGCTAAGTAGGGGCACAGAAGAGACAGCTGTCTTTCGTGATAGTAGACTGGGCAGAGAGGAAGAACCCCGAGGGGCCCTGCCTGGCCTGAACACACAGACACAGGTGGGTCCTGGCTGGGCCTATGTCTGGGGACTCTGCTTTTCTTCTTCATAACTCTATGGAGCACACAGGCTGGTGGGTCAGGAACTCCTCTGCAAGGCAAATGCTACCATTCCTGCTTTCTACCACACTGCCCACTGGGCAACCAGAAGCCAGAGCCAGAGCCAAAGGGAGCTCTGAGGGATGGTGTATGTGCAAGTAGGGAGCTGGGGAGAAGTGTGTGTGTATGGCAGGGGGGGGGTGTTAAGGGAGGGAAGGGGGCAGGTGCTGGTTTGGGGACAGGAAGCTGGATTGCAGAGCTCTAGGTTTGCAAGGCTTGGGGAAGACTGCAGCCAGAGAAGCACAGCTGAGAATTTTAGGGCTAGAAACAGCCACCAGACTCCACCAAGATCTGGGTGGCGCAGAGACATCTGGGTTCCCACAGACAGGTGCCCATGGGTCAGGCTGCAGTGCTTCAGGACAGGACACTATCCCAGCACAGACTGCAAGCGAAACACCTCCCATGGACGGGGCTCCTGTCAGGCTGAACAGAGCCCAAGAACTTCTTCTCAAACCTTGCAACAGTGGAACCAGCCTGACTATGCCAAAGGTAACTGAGCCGCATGAGCACCCACAGCAGATTTGAACACACAAACCTGGACCCAGAAATCCTGCCTCACCCTTGTAGAACCACAAAGCAAGCAGCAAAAGAAGTCTCAGCTCTTTGTCCATAGGGTGTTCATGGGTGACTTCAATTACCCGGACACCTCGTGGGAAGATCACTCAGCTAAACCTGAGCGGTCGCAAAGCTTTCTCTCGTGCGTGGATGACCTCTACCTGACTCAAGAAGTCTATGGGCCAACGAGA
>NW_017728954.1:292599-296568 GCF_001723895.1 Crocodylus porosus
ATGACCCCAGCTGACTTCCTGCCCTTTGGGCAGCGGGCTGGACTCGATGATCTCCCGAGGTCCCTTCCAGCCCTAATGTCTATGAAATCTATGGATAAAAGCCATTTGATGACTGCATCTGGCCCTGTCAGGCATTTGGGCTGTGGCTTATATGGAACCTGCCACAACATCCAGTTCTCGTAGGGCGCACTCCTCACCAGGCCGTGTCCTTCCCTCCAAGCAGCTAGCTCAACAGACACCACACCACTCAAAGCCCAGACCAGCTCAGGGCTGGACGCAAAGTCTAAATCCCCACTGCTCACCTCCTTCTGCAGTATCAGTCACCCATCCCAGAGGGCAGCACTCCTAGCTAAAACAATTTCTTCCTCTTCAAAGGCCACAGCTCAATGCTCATGTTATAGGACAGACAACGCTGGACACTGCCAAGTCTCTCTTTGCAAAAGACCTGTTTACTGCAAAGCAAGATGAGAGAAACGCACTCCTAACCAAGACCTGACACCCCACGCAAACAAAGCTCCCCTTACCTGCTCATGCTCCTTTGGCTGTCCCTGGCTAGTCTTGGTCTTTTTTGGCTTAGAAGGGCCTCCAGGACTACAGAGAGACACTGGCAGCTTTGAGGATGGCATGTCTGACACTGGAACTGCTGCAGCTGCAGGAGACTCTCCAAGACACTGCCCACCTCCAGAGAAAGGAACGAAGGGGACAGGTGCTGTGGCAGCCTGCAGCCCCCCTGAGCTGGCCAAGGCATCAGGCTGCTCATCTGTACAGCTCTTTAAGGAGGCAGACACATCTCTGTGGTCCAAGTCCTTTGGGAAAGTGTTTGTTTGAAGTAAAGACAGATCCACAGCTCCTTCGGTGCAGACCGACCTCTGTGGAGGCTCATTTGCTTGGGCTGCAGTGTCCACAGCCTCCTCCTGGCCAGATGAACTGTGCTTCTTCATGACAACCCTGAAAGGAGATGCCAACGGAAGGAATGAAAGCACTATCACTGACGCTGAGAGCCTGGCCAGCCAGCCCTGTTCCCACCATACCCCACACAGAGGGACTGCAGAGCACAAAGAACCCCAACACCCATGAGCTGCTTCTTAAGGACAGGCAAAAAAAAACCAGTCCTAGTTACTCTGAAGTCTGAAAGGCCTGTGAACAGCCCCCACTTCACGGAGGAAGTCTCCTTTTTGGGGAAAAGGGCAGCAGTCAGCCCTGGAACACACCCAACCTCCCACAGACTGAGCAGGGCTAGTAAATCAGATAGATGGACACCCCTCACCCCAGCCAGGAGGCACTGCAGGGCCTGGGAGCTGAACATTCGTGCCATACAAGGCAGGGAAGGTACAATGGCAGGATCTGTCCTACCCTCAGAGGGACTTAGGCTTGGAATTATCCGATTCACTCAAGGGAAAAAAAAGCCAATCTATGCAAGCCCCTTTAATCTGCACAACACAACTGGTCAGTGCCAGCATCTGCAGCTGCGGGAAGCACATCTGGGAAGCAGTTTCAGATAAACAGGGAAATACAATAATTACTGAGTGCCGCGATGGTTTTCTCTTTGAACTTTTAATGCATTTTTTTCATCCTTGAAACAAAACAAATTTACCACTAGAGTGAAAAATAGAGGGAAGAAAGGGGAAGTGCCCAAGCTGGAAATGCATCTCACTCCTCCCAACCTGATAATGGCGCTGCCTCCAGTCAGGCCAAGCAGTTTCAGTGTTGTCTTCTCCAGGGCATCCCTCCCTGCTATCTGCAAAGGGAATGAGGGGGGCACAGGTTTAGGGTACCTGTTTGCCAGCCAAAAAGTCAACCAGCAGGGCCCATGCCGGCAGCCTCAGGCCAGCACGTGGCACCCATGCTGAAGGCAGAGCTCAGGGTGCTGCCACTTCCAAGACAGCTGCACATGGGACAGGAGCACGTCTCAGAACTGCTCAGCCAGGGACACTTCCACCCCAGAGGGAACACCAGTGGCAGCAATCCCCGCAGAGACTGCAGGTCCCAGCCTCTACCCCGTCCTTGACCCGCTCCCAGAGGTCAGCAGGAAACACTGGGGCCATCTCAGGAGAGTGGGCCCCACTCTGCTCACACACAACATATTAAACAGAAAAGCTAATGCAAGGAAATCAAAACTTGGCGGAAAGCAAATATTTATTAAAATGAAACCACTGTTTTGACTCTCGGGTTTCAGAAGAAGTCGAGAAAAACACAAGCAGGTCATTGAGAGCATTTTATGGGCTCAGAGGTCTGAGCAGCCCTGGCTTATGTTCCAACAGAGCTTTTTTCCATACAAACACGTCCGGCTTTGAAAAGACCAAAGCTCTTCAACTTCCCTGTTCAAAAAAGCTCTGGGAGAAAACATTTTCCAGGTTGGAAAGTAGTGCTGGGCTTTCCTTATTTTCAAGAACAGAGGGAGGGAGCTGGTGACTTACCTCATCTCGCATGTAAATACAGACTGGGAAAGAGTCACGGGGCCGTTCCACAAACTCCCTGCAAGGAAAGGGAAAGAAAGTGCAGCCATCACTCCAGCCACCACCCCACAGACTGTCCCGTGGAGAGGGACAGCACCAAGTAAGCCTAGCAGGCCACTCTCCATTCTCAGGCACACCAGTGTAAATCCAGAGCAGCTTCACAAGCCCAAGTGAGAGCACTGTGCAGAGGTAAACCTTTGGCTAAACATGCCAATTATCCCGTCAGAGGCAGAAGAGAGCTAATGGTTCAGCTGGATTCTGACATGAGTTTCCTAGATCACTCGGACAACTCATGCCCTGTGCCTCAACGCCCCACCTTTAAATATGGAATAATACTTTCTTTATTCCACCCACCATCTAGCTTCACTTCTCCGTTACAATGTAGACTGGATTGCGTTTGGGGCAGGGGCTGTTTCTTCTAGCATCTGGTGGAACAGAGTCCCCTGCTAGACGTTACTTTGATTCAGCTACACTACTAATCTGAGCACAATGGTGATGATGCAAAGTCATGCACAATGGATATGGCAGCAGTTTTTGCATCTGACAGAGCAAACACCAAACCAAGCCTCATAAAAGGCAGCTGCAAGGCATGAGATGAAGACGGGGCTAGAAGTTCAGTGAGACAGGGCACATACAGGGAGAGCAGCCAGCACAGGAGATGCAGAAAAGGAGAGTGCAGATTCAAGGACGGAACAGAGGTGTTTGGTGGTAGAGAAAGTCGAGTGAAGATGCTGCTCTCTCCCTCTCAAGAAACAAAAACTTTCAGTCTAAATATCTAAGAAGTGGAAATTTAACTTCAAGTCTCCCTGGCCCAGGCACAAAGCACAACAGCCACTGTTGCCAAGCATCTCATAAATACTGCAGGGGCTGCAGGTAGGCTGAAGGGTGATCCTTGTCAGCAGGAATGCCTAGCTACTACTGAATGGTAAATGTTGTCCAAGGGCTCCAGAGGTCAATGCAGAAATAAGTGTCTGGAGCTCCTGGGTCACAAACCAGGCTGGAGCTGAGAAGAGGGGTGATGGATGATAGTGTCACACTTCTGAATTTCAGCTGATTAATTTGTTTAGTCATCCTAGACCCCGTAGAGAATATACCCTACTCTCTTTACAGGAATAAGGAAGCAGTGGAACAGATACAGCCAAGGGACGCCTGGGACTCCTAGCTGGTCAGATGCTTCTCATGAGATCAGTCTCCAAAGACGGATGGGGAAAGGGGCAAGGATTGGATTTATACGAACCTCCCATGGTCACGATGTACAGGGATAACTACCACGGGAGCCTGAGAGAATTCCATTTTGAATGGTGAAGTCCCAGTAATCTCAGTTCAGGCTTGAGATATACAGCACAGGCACCAATCACAACTGGGGAAGAGCTCAGCCTGGCTGTTATGCCTGCCGTTTGGGACATGATGCTGGGTTGTCAATAGAGACAGAGGAGGAAGGAAAACTCATGTGAACAGGTTCCCATCTTCAAGAAGGGCAGGAAGGAGGACCCGGGAAACTATAGGCCAGTTA
>NW_017728954.1:297383-304840 GCF_001723895.1 Crocodylus porosus
CCTGGGGGTGTTTAAGAGGAGGTTAGATGAACATCTTGCTGGGGTCGTTTGACCCCAGTACTCTTTCCTGCCATGGCAGGGGGTCGGACTCGATGATCTCCTCAGGTCCCTTCCAACCCTAGAAACTATGAAACTATGAACAGCAGCACTAAGTTAGTACTATGGTCAACAGTCTCTGCTGCTGACAGGTGGATATCTCCCACCTGAACAGGCCCGAAAACCGAAACATTCTTCCCCCTGATGACGGATGTACAGCTCTTCAGAGGCCTTAATGTGGCCCTACAGCCCAATCAGCTGTGTAAAGACTCATCCATACAAGACCTGAAAAGGCCTGGTCCTTCAAGAGGAAAATCATTGGTAGCAAGAACCTTGGGCATCCCTGTGGACCAGCAAACACTACAGGACATGGCATTTCCTTATCTAGAAATGCCTGGGTGGGAATCAGGGGGCAGTGGTGCACGCCTGCAGAGGGGGAAACGAGCAGAGGGGCAGTAGGCAGCGCTGTGCTGCCCTCCGTAAGAAGGGCGCATGCTGGTGTCAGCAACAGATCTGCAAGCACCATTAGGCTCCGGTACCAATACTGGGTCCAGTCTCATGAGTCTCAGTGTTATGCCAAGACAGAAGTATTGCTGGTGTTGACTACTGGTAACGGAGGTGACTCAACCTCAGTCCTCACTGAGAGAGACTCTGCCGCATGGACCTGGGCTAAGTGACCCAGGTTTGGGACCCAGAATTAGTTCACAGTTCTTTCCTCTAGTCCAGGGAGGTGGCTGGCTGCTATATGTCACCTCGACACAGTGCTTCCACCTGCTCTGAAGTGGTACCTGACTTCAGTGCCCGTGTCCCAACATCCACAGACAAAGCTGACTCCCCTCGAGCCCAGGCGTGGAGAAAGCGCTGGCTAGAAACAGCAACGACTAGATGGCCAGAAGCTTTTGCTCAGTTTAGAGTTTTTGGAAGATTCCGAACGTTCAGGACAACCCAGCAGGTAGCAAGTTGTGACACCGGGAGCAGAGGTCAGAAAGCTGCTCCTCAGGTTGCAACACGCTGGGTAGGGATCAGGCCAATACCCCTTTGTTTCACAGTTGTTAGGGTCAGAAGGGACCTCAACAGATCATGGAGTCTGACACCCTGCCCTGGGCAGGAAAGAACACTGGGGTCGGATGACCCCAGCTAGGTTCCAGTCTCCTCTTAAAGACCCCCAGAGTAGGGGAGAGCACCACCTCCCTTGGAAGCCCATTCCAGATTCTGGCAAGCCTTACTGTGAAGAAGTTCTTCCTGATGTCCAACCTAAATCTGCCCTCTGTCAGTTTGTGGCCATTGTTCCTGGTTATTCCTAGGGGTGCCCTGGTAAACAGAGCATGTCCAATTTCTTGCTGCCCTCCCCTCACCCCATGAATTTGTAAATGGTCACTGATACTGAAGCTTTCACCATTTACTGCTAACATCTTCCACCTTCGAAGCCCCACGTGCCACTGCGGTTTATATCACTATTTAACAGAGGACCCTGGGTAAAACATAGCAGCCTGCCCCACCAGTGGAGACATGCCATCTGCACTCCAACAGCTGCTCCACTGGCAAAAGTGAAACAGCTGAAATTCCTCATCATGTAGACTGCACTGATCCCAGTACCCTGCGAGCTCTGGTCTCCATGAGGGCTGGCTCTCTCTGCGGCCTCACCCCAGCAGGGAACAATCATGCGTCACCTGCTACTTTTACAAAAAATGCCTTTCTGCAAGTCCACTAATGAAATCCACCTGACAGCCGAGTAAAGGGATCCTTCACAGCGCGGCTCCAGAGGCCTCTGAGAAGGGAGGTAGCAGCCAGCCTCTGAAGCCAACTTGTCACTCCGTGCTCCGCACACTGCTGACTCCAGCCGATACCCCAGTGCTAGCTATTAACTCCAGCAGGTCTTTGCAGTTGACTTAATTAAAGGGTTGTACAAACATTCATACATATCTGTGTCTTCACTTACTGACCCCAAAGGAGACGATACCAAATCCCTCAGGACACCATCAGCCTGAAATAGTTTCAATCTCTGTGTTTGTGAATTAAATGTTTTGGAAAAACGTTACAATAAAAAGACACCTTCCACAGTAACAATTACCTGCACTGTACCTGCAGAAGGGTCCATGTAACCACAGCCTCCAAAGCACTTACCAGTGTGGCGTCTAAGTGCTAAACAGAAATGCAGAAGTAAGGAGGAGCAGGTGTTCCCTCTCCTGTGTGCAGGGCAGGTGCAAATTGTCTGCATCTGGGAGCAAGGCTCCTGCTGCCTCCTTTGTCCAGCTCCAGTCATTAATCTGTGCTGGGAAAGCAGCATGAGCCATGAGGGAAAGAGAAGGGGGCACTGGTTTTTGTCCATGCAGAGGTGAAACAAACCAGCCCGTACCACGGTGGCCATCAATCTTGTTAATAGCAGGAGTGGGCAGCACAGCCACAGGAGACTGCCACTTTCAGCAAGCAACCTGAACCCAATCCTAAGCAAAAGCTAACAAGCCGACAGATGCCCTGTGCTTCTCCTTTCCAGCCAATGCCATGCATCTTTCTCCTGTTGAGGTTGTGCAAATTCTCTCCCTCTCTAGTAGCAGACTCCAATTGGCACTGAAGGCTGCAGCATGACACAGCACTATCTGCACACAGGTTGCAAGGCCTCCACTGGAGACATCCAGACTTCCTGATCTGCAGCCTGGTCTGAAACCAAAACTGACACTGCAGATGGAGGCTTCTGGAACTTGGCTCCCATCACTTTGTGGATAACTGTACCAGGAAGCAATGGGCCGGCCAGCGATTGCTGGGGTTGTGCACCAGTCTCCTGGAGCACAACACTCGGGTAGGTAGACTGGGTACTGAGATTTTCACCTCTGCACAGAAGTGACCAGCAGGGAAGAAAACCCCACTGTGTGTTTATCAGACATTAATAGCAATAGGGCAAAGCACGGTCAAATACTTCAGCTGTCCTGGAAGTACCCATTCATCTCAGAGCTTGGAGATTTGCTAGAAAGCATGTCAGGTTCTCAGAGCAGTCCCCCCGAGGGTCCTGCTGATGTAGCAATTACAGGTATACCCTCTGGCATTACATGTACACCCACAGAAACTAGGCCTTTAAATACCTGTGCTCAGACCACAGATCTCCAAAGATGAAGGATCTTCCACCAGATCCTTCTTCATTCATCACCAAGAAACAACAGAAAATCCCACATAATTCTGCCAAGGGGCCAACAGGGACCTGGGAGCCCAACACAGAGACTTGGACGAACCCAAGGTTCAGACCTTGCTCAGAATAGAGGGTAATGCATTGCCGCTGTCTAGCACAGCTCCCAAAGAGGCCAGGTGAGCAGGAAGCACTGTGACAGACATGCTCTCAGATGGAAGGACACTTCAGAAAGTGAGATGACAGAAGAGGGGAAGAACAGATGGCGCAGACAAGGACTCTGCTGGAGAAGTGAAAATGGCTGAAGAAAAGTGGGGAAAATGACTGAACTGTGAGAGGAGCCATCAAGGCCCAGAGCTTATGATCCAAAGCATGATCTGACTTTTACAGAGAAGTTGAGAACCTTCAGATCATAATAATCAACCAGCAGTTCTGCCCAGGGTGTCAAACCTTGGTCTTCAGGGGTTAAGTCAACCTCCACCCATTAGAGACAAGGTACTGTACAGCTATCTAGGGCTAGGGCTTCTGCAGAGTGAGTCCACAGCGTCTAGTCCTGGCCACTGTCAGAGATGCTGGACTAGCCAGCCTGTCGCTCTGCGCCAGGACAGCAGTTCCGAGATGACCACAATCACTATGGGTGTGGCTAGCTGGACCCTGGAGCAGCTGGCAGCACCCCAAGCAGAGGTGCAAATCAGGCCCCAGGACTCCACCTGTTCTTGCACATCATGTTGGAAAGCCCCAAGCACCACTCGCAGCTGTGCCGGTAAATCCTGCCACCTGCTCATCCACTCAAATGAGCATGATCAAAGGACCAGGGGCAAAGATAAGCTGCTTCATAAACCTGCATTCTGCTGCTGAGCTCAGGAGGATCCAATGCCCTTCAGCTGGCCTGCTCCCCAGCCCCTGCATGTGGAAACTCTTAGGACCCTTCCAGAAGGCTAGTGTGCACTACTTCTCCTCTAACCTTTCAGGGAATGGCCATCAAGAAGCTATGGAGCAAGATCTGCATTTGAATGGTAGGTGGGACTCACTAACAACCAGCCCGGGCCCCTGGGAGGTGGGGGGGGAACCGTCAGAGAGATCCTTACATGGGCAGAGAAGTACATTGCCCACCTGAGACTACATCCAGCCCAGGCTCCTTGTCTTCACAACTCCAAATCTGCTCTGTTCTTCTGTTCGCCCTTGTCAAGTTCCCAGCAGCTCCTACCACTGTCAACCGCTCCCACCCGTGCGTCAGATTCTCACCTACGCTCCTCCACACACAACTTCCAAGCTCATCCACGCCTCCCTCTGGCCAGTCCACATTTAAGTGCACCAAAATCTAACAGGGAGCTTGTATTTGTGGCACTGTTATTACAGTCCTGACAGGCATGTGGGGACTTGCAATTCCCTTGACGGCTCACAGCACCCAGTGGAAGGCAAGCTAGATTTGCACCTTATAGAAACCAAACACACAGAAGCTCACTTCATCAGATGGTGTCCCAGGCAGAAGCAAAGCCTGCACAGTGGGAATGGAGGAAGTCAGGTGACAGTCACAAACAGCATCTATAACAGAGTCCACGGCTCAATCAGCCATGAGCTGCACAGGAAGCCAAAGGTCTCCAGAGCTCTAGTATTTGGCTGTGGCAGGTTGAAGAAAGCTAACCAGGAAATAAAGGGCTCCCGGTGGGACAGAAGCTGGACAGTGTGTTTTAGGAGGTTTCAGGAGGCCTGGAGTCACACCTTGAGAAAGTGGGCCAGGACAAGAGTGGCATCAAGTGGGTTTAGCAATACATCCCCATGACGTCAGGGGGTCAGACTTGATGATCTGTTCAGGTCCCTTCCGACCTTAGAAACTATGAAACTTCTCATCACTTCTGAGAGCCGTGCAGAGAACTCCGTGGGAGATGGGGCAGGCTGCCAAGGAGGGGACAGTGCCAGGGCGCAGGACCAAGCAAGCAAAGTAGCCCTTTCACAACCCACCCAGGCATAGCTGGGCTGGGGACTTCAGCACTGGGATGGAAGCTGGAACCACCAAGCTGCTCCGCGGAGGACATTCAGAGGAGCATCTGGGTGTTCTGTCTCTGGCCTTCTTAGCTACGGTCTGTGTACACTGACAGAGCCAGAGGTTACAAGGATCTTCTGTGAACGCGATGGTGGTAAGAAGTTTCCTTTAGGAGCTTTGGACAAGGGGCAATCTTCACAAGCCACTCTCGGAGCTACCAGCCAATCTCTTCAGAAGCTCGTCATGAATTGCTGGTGCTTGAGGACATGTGGATGGTGTCCACTGGAGCCCCTAGAACCTGGCTGACTGCATGAACTCCTGCAGAAGAGCTAACCAGAGCTGGGTTTCTGAGCCTGCATGTAGGACCTGTGTATGAGGCCTCCTGCAGGAACACAGGATTCTACTAAGCAATGCAGTCACCTGGTGAGCCCATCCGATGCAGGGATAGCATCATGGCAAGACCAGCACACCTGAAACCCAGGCGGAAGCCATGATAGGGACGGTCCAAAGCTACGTTCCTACCTTCCCTATCCAAGGAGGGAAGCAGGTGTGAGAGCCTGCAAGGCGAGGAGGAGCCCTGAGCCAGCATGGCCAGAGAAATCAGAGTGGAAGGGAAGGCCTAAAAGGCACATAAGCCCCACCAAGAGACAATGACTCCCAGCAAGGAAGTGTTCTCTGAGAGAGAGAGAGAAATAATGACCACCACTATTGGAAGGATGAGACGCAGCACTTCACAGAAAAAAGCGAGAGAAGGCTCCCTGTCTGCTCAACCTGAGAAGGGTGCTCCTTTGCTAAACACAGCCACAGAGAACTGAGGATTAAGAAGTGTCCCCTGCCTTCTATGGCCTTTGAGCAGGGGATGAAGAGGGGCAGGACGAGAGCGCTCTCTAAAGCTGCCAAATGGGCAGTGGTGAGAGAGAGGGAGGACAGAGCCCCCAGTTTCACTGTCACAGGTGGGGTGCTCAGGGCTCTGCTGTGCCCGAACCCAGTCTTCTGCATGGCAGACACAAACCGAAGATCCCCAAGAGACTTGTTTTTGTGTAACTGTTGGGAGCCAGGAGACTCCTCCTCCAGCTGCTGCTAATCCATTACATGCACTCCGTGAGGCAAGCAGACACATCAAACACACTGTCATGTCTTTGATGTGCTGTTTTTCAGAAGGGGAGCGGCAGACAGATTAGATTCCCTCATGTAGTGATCTGACAGGGCCTGTAAACATCTTGTGCAAGGACTGCAGCATGCCGAGGAGGAGGAGCTGCCTGCAATAGCTTCCAGACCTTCTTCAGACCCAATTAGGCGAGATGGACACCGGAGACCCAGGGGAAATTCCAGTGGATTTAGAAGACTTCGCCTCACGCACTTCCAGCAACACAGCTCTCCAGGAAAATGTCTCCAAATGGAAAGACCAAGCAGGATTCTGCAAATGCCAGTGACTGGGTAAATAACCCACAACTACCAGGGCATCCATTCTGAAGTCACTGCGAGTTGCTCTACGCTGAGCAAACAAAGCAGCTGGGCCTGCAACTCCAAGCAGGAGAACACTAACCCTGATCGCTAAGTGACCAAGTCATACATGGCTGTTTTGCTGCTGCTCAAATCTAACGAGCAGTCCAAACGGCTGAGCTCACCTCCCAGAAGGCAGGAAATGCCAGCTGCATCTTATGAAGTTAATCATAGTTTGCACTTCAGTCGCACTTTGTGTCTTCAAAGAGCTGTACGTACATTCACTAGTAGCATCACACTAACCTACAGCAAATAAAAGTGCTTCAAAGGAACCAACTGCACAAGAAAGCTCACTCCTTTTCACTGAGGAAATACCAGTCAGTGTGAGCAAGCCACAAAAAGATTATTTGTCACTGCCCACAGGTGGCTCCCCACCATCCACCAAGTATTTCCTCATCTGAAAGAGGAAATTAATGATAGCAGCATTTCACCTCTGGGTCTCAGCTCCTCAGCATGAGACTGAACCTCCTCTGGGTGGGGGTCACGCACCTGGAAGACAACAGTCATAGGATATGGGTCAGTTCAGACCCCTCCTGTCTGTCCTGGAGCTGCAGCCTATTCAACTGACTGCACTGGGGATGCAAATCTCAGGGCACTGAGTCAATCAAGAAAGGAGGAAAAGAAAAATTCCTAATAATAATAATAGGCACCACCCAAATGAGCATCTATCCTGGCACGGATCTTTGAAAACTCCTGGTGCTCTGGTGTAGTGCCCGAAGACTGGAAGAAGGCCAATGTGGTGCGATCTTCAAGAAAGGGAGGAGAGTGGATCCGGCTAACTACAGGCCCATTAGCCTGACTTCTATCCTGGGGAAG
>NW_017728954.1:304940-314391 GCF_001723895.1 Crocodylus porosus
TC
Organism: Crocodylus porosus; assembly: GCF_001723895.1. Taxonomy (NCBI): domain Eukaryota; kingdom Metazoa; phylum Chordata; order Crocodylia; family Crocodylidae; genus Crocodylus; species Crocodylus porosus. Next base: position 304,943 of record NW_017728954.1, read on the forward strand.
CTATGACCCCAGCTGACTTCCTGCCCTTTGGGCAGGGGGCTGGACTCGATAATCTCCCAAGGTCCCTTCTAGCCCTAATGTCTATGAAATCTATGAAATCACAGCAACAGCTCCACACTCTTCTGGGGGAGTCGTGAAGAGGAGCACAGGCTCTTCAAAGGAATTCTGAGACAAAATATTCTCTAGTCTAAAGACACCTTCCATGTATCTGGAGGAAAATCATCCAAAGCTGCAACAAGTGACAGCAATAAGACCAGTGCCATGAGCAAAGATGGAAAGGGCTCAGGCAGCTTAGGATTTTATGTCAAAGAGCACTAAGGCACTGGGGTTCTCGAGAGCAGGGGAGCTCAGTGCCCAAGATGAGTGGTCATTCCTTAAGGAGATGATACTCAGGGCCCAAGGCATGACCATCCCAACAAGAAGCAAGGGGGGCAGGAGTGCCCGAAAGCCCCCCTGGCTCACCAAGGGTGTCTGGGAATGCCTGATTGCCAAAAAGGCAGCGTACAACCGGTGGAAGGGGGGTGCTATCTCCCTCTGCTCGGGCCTGTAGGGGGGCTGTCAGGAAAGCTAAGGCAGACATAGAGCTAGGACTAGTTTCCAAGATCAAAGATAACAAAAAGTCCTTTTTCAAATATATAGGGAGGATGAAGAAAGCACCGGGAAACGTGGGGCCCCTGCAAGATATGCTGGGCAATCTGGTGGTTGTGCCAGACAAGAAAGCAGACCTCTTTAACCAATTCTTCACTGCTGTTTTCTTGTGCAGGGACCGGGACTTCCTCACCATGATGCAAGACGGACTCGAGGGGAACGCCTCCAGACCGCAGGTTGGGGAGGACCGGGTTAGAGACCTTCTGGAGGGGCTGGACGTGTTCAAATCAGTGGGTCCAGATGCTCTCCACCCCAGGGTGATCAGGGAGCTAGCAGGGGTTATTGCAGGGCCCTTGGCACGGCGTTATGAGCACTCGTGGTGCTCGGGCCAGGTGCCAGATGATTAGAAGATAGCCAACGTGGTCCCCATCTTTAAAAAAGGGAGGAGGGAGGACCCGGGCAACTATAGGCCCGTCAGTCTTACTTCAATCCTAGGGAAACTCTTTGAGAAGATCATCATGGAGCACATCTGCAGTGGGCCGGCCTCAGGGATGATGCTCAAGGGCAACCAGCACGGTTTCATTAGGGGCAGGACATGTCAGACCAACCTGATTGCCTTTTATGATCAGGTCACAAAAGCATTGGATGGAGGTGTCGCTGTGGATGTAGTCTTTCTGGACTTCAGCAAGGCCTTTGACACCATCTCCCACCCTCATTAAAAAACTAGGTCACTGTGGCATTGATGCCTATGCAGTCAGATGGATTGCAGATTGGCTCAAGGGTCGTACTCAGAGGGGGGTGGTGGACGGGTCATATTCGACCTGGGGAGAAGTGGGCAGCGGAGTCTCCCAGGGCTCAGTCCTTGGGCCTGCGCTGTTCAAGCTCTTTATCAGCAATTTGGATGACGGGGTGAAAAGCAACCTGTTTAAATTCGCTGATGATACCAAAATTTGGGGTGAGGTGAGCACGCCAGTAGGGAGGGAAAGACTGCAGCAAGACCTGGATAGGTTACAGGGGTGGGCTAACAAAAACAGGATGCGTTTCAATACTGACAAATGCACGGTGCTTCACTGGGGCAGTAGTAACCAGCAGCACACTTATAAGATGGGAAACTCCCTTCTGGAGAGCACAGAGGCAGAAAGGGATCTTGGAGTCATTAATGACTCCTAGATGATGAACATGGGCCGACAATGCGAGGTCACGGTTGGCAGGGCTAACCGGACCTTGTCATGCATCCATAGACGCATCTCAAGCAGGTCCAGGGAGGTGATCCTCTCCCCCTATGTGACACTGGTCAGGTCGCAGCTGGAGTACTGCGTCCAGTTCCGGGCGCTGCACTTCAGGAGGGATGTGGACAGCATGGAGAAGGTCCAGAGGAGGCCACCCACATGATCCGGGGACAACAGGGCAGACCCTACAATGAGAGACTGCGGGACCTGAACCTGTTCAGCTTTCACAAGCGAAGGCTGAGGGGGGACCTGGTGACCATCTATAAACTCACTAGGGGGGACCAGAAGGGTTTGAGAGAGACCTTGTTTCCCCGAGCGCCCCCCGGCACAACAAGGAATAACGGCCACAAGTTGTTGGAGAGGAGGTTTAGATTAGACATCTGTAAGAACTACTTCACTGTCAGGGGGGCTAGGACCTGGAAACAACTTCCAAGGGAAGTGGTGCTGGCTCCTACCCTGGGGGTCTTTAAGAAGAGGCTTGATGCCTAGCTGGCTGGAGTCATCTGAGCCCAGTTTTTCTCCTGCCTAGGCAGGGAGTCGGACTTGAAGATCTACAAGGTCCCTCCGACCCGACTTCTACGATTCTATGCTACCTCTTGATTATAAGACTCAACATTCAAGACTAAAAAGGAATCAGTAATGAGGGGAAACAAGCACATTCAGCTGGCCACATTTTACACAAGGCACCCAAGTTTGAGGGGTTGGCAGAGATTGGAGCAGGGCCAGAACACAGCTCCGCCAGCAGACAATGTGAGCAGCAACAGCTTCGTAAGTCTGAGGAAGCGGCTGGTTGCCAGTCATGCACAAGACCCAGATGCACACTAGGGACAAGCAGGAGTGGCTGCTCTGCCGGGAAGGTGAGACCTGCCACAGCTGTCCAGCTGCAAGCCATTCAGATGACAGCACCATGAAGGGCAGTCAGCCACCTCCCAGAGACATAGCCTTCAGCAGCAGCACTGCCAAACAAGTCAATGGCAAACAGGCTGTTCCATAGAGGACCCTGGGACCATGTGACAGAAGATACAGGAACGGGCTTTGCTGCCACCGACAACCATGGAATGGCAGGATCACTGTGGGCCCTGCATGAGGGGACCATACCTTCATGAAATACTCGGGCGAGGAGGTCCCAGCCAGTCCAGATATACCAGGAGATGCCCGAAAAGCAACGCCTGCTTCTCCTTGGAACAAGTGCAGCTGGGAGCTGATGCTAAAGGCTAGCTCTCCATGGCTGTGTGCACCATGCAGTCTCTCAGGCCTTAACAAAGCAGGCAGAAAAGACATGAGCAAACTCTCAGTGCTCCTGGTCACTGGATGGCAAAGGAACAATCCTGCACTCTGCCTGTCCAGGTGGGACACAGCCTTCTACTCCAAAGGCCATGATGCTGTGAACAGATGCTCTCTGCCACTCTAAGGCCCAGCACATCTAAGCCAGCGCATGTGTTGCTGCAAGTCTGCAAGCACAGCAGCTAGCAGGGGCCACTTTCTCCTCCAGCTGCAGCTACAGCAAACACAGCAATACAAGAATCAGGAAAATCCAGCCCCTCCCAGGGCCTGTCTCAATTTCTTCCATCATATCCTTGGACTCCTCAGTCGTTCCTCCTCTCATCCACAGGCAGCCAAAGCAAGTGCCTTCTCTGCCTGTTTCTATCCACACCTCCTCTACCTAGTGCCTCATGCCAGAGTTCCAGAAGCCTTTGACATGACAGTGGGTCACTGATTTCTGAATGGGTATTTAAGCGATTTGGTACCAACCCCACCACTATCAGCTGCTAGTGACAAACACTGCACCACAACATCTGCACCATAGAGTAAGAGCTATAAAAGTTCTCCACTCGCCTTAGAAACAGCCAACAGCAAAAAGCAGGAGGTGAAGACTGGAGAAGAGAGAGAATGAGCTAAACAGACATGGACATTGCATCATCAGGGTAGGTAAAATCCTACTAAAACAAGGAAGCTGATGTCCCCTTTTTGCTGTTGCCTCAAGAACCTCAAGCTTTCCAAAGCCACAAAAGAAGAAAATCAAAGAGAAGAACTGACCTTGGAGCACAGTTTATTAGTTTGACATTTCCAAACAATAGCGGCATTTTTTAAGTCAAGGAAAGCCAGAAAGAAGCACCAAATATAGGTTGTAGCAAAGTGGAGGCAAACAAACCAAACTTTGTAAGACTTACAAAAACATTTAGTGAGTGTATTTAGGTACAGACAAAAAAGGAACAGGAACAGGCAGGAAGTTTAAACAGGACCTAATCAATGGTTTGAAAATGCCAGTTCAGGCTACAAGGGCTCCAGGCTTCCTTGAATCACCTATAGAAAACCAGCAGCTTGTCCAACAAAGAGCTTTGCGTAAGGACATTTGAGACAGCCAAGCAGACCTTCAGAAATCCACCTGTCTCTGATGGCAGCCAGCATTTCAACAAAAATCCCTACAAGGGACACCTACAGTAACATGTCCATGGGGAAACATCATCCAGCATTCAGGCCATCAGGGACTGAAAGACCAACAACAAGGGAACACTGACTAAGCTAAAAAGACATGAACACAATGCAGGTGGTGAGGAATACAATTAAATAGTACTAGTGCTGCAAGTCTGAGAACTCTGACTGTGTCCCTTGAACAGCAGTAACTCTAGCCCCTTTGCCAAGTCAGGAGTCTGCCTGAGGACAAGCACTTTCCCCCTGCACACTCTGTTGTTTACCTGCTTTGTGTAAAATGTTGGAGGAGGTCCCACAGGGTCTGACTAGAGTGAAAGATGTCTTGCAAACGGGAGCCATCATCCAGCTGCAGTGCAATCCGCACCTGTAAGGAAAATCCACCCAATTAGACCAGAGTTGCAACAGACTCAGCATCTTCACAGTGAGACATGTCCACATTGTACCCATCTGGAGACCCTCCCAATCCTGAACAAACCTGGCATTTTTCATCCCTGAAGGACAGAAACCAGGCCTGCCCAGTGAGGTCCACATGGGTACCATCATTCCCAAGTCATGTGGGTGGAAGCAAAGGCAGCACCACACTGAGTCATGCCACGGTACAAGCAGGCACTGTGCATGTACCCAGCTCTCCAAAGAGCAGGGCTCACCGACATGCCCCCAGTGCTGCGCTAACAAGGCTACACTGCTTCTACCTTGGGTGCTAGCACATGCAGAGCAGGTGCAGTGCGTCTCGGCAGAGCACAGCCTCACCCCATACAGACACACTCTCACTGGCAGGGCTCTTACTTGCACCCTCGGCCTCCAGCTGAGGCTTTAAGTTCCTGACCAGCAGCCAGCATCATTCTAAACCTCACAGACTGGGATCACAAAGCAGTCTCCTGACACTACTCTCTGAGTCTGTTCTCTGTTCCAAATGGTCTCATCAGATACAAGGCTAAGGGTACTCCTAATTCCAGGCCCCAGATATGATACAGGGGACAAATATCCCACAAGCAACTCTCCCATGAAGAGGTAAGCCTTACAAAGGAGTGACTGTAAGCACACACTTCTCCTCTCGCTGGCTGCAACACCCCCACCCTTGAAAGAGGAGGGGAAAGCAGCTGGACGAGATGCAAAGATGAGAGCAGTTTTCAGGCTGGATTTTTGAAGCTCTAACATGGACTGAAGGGTTTGATTTTGTAATACAACGTAAATAACTTCTGCTGAGAGTTGTCAGGATTTCAGTCTACCCCTGCATCTAGTTAAGAGACCCACAGAGCCAAATCAACAGCTCTTCCTTCAGTGCCTGCCCCCCAGCATACATCCAGCACTGTGAAATTCTGCACTTAGAATCATCTCTGGTGGATCCATGCTTTCCATCCACACCCTCACACGAGCTGTGCAGCATCCCCAAGCCATCAGATTTCACCCAGGGCACAGAAGTCGAGTTTCTTCACATGTGTGCGCTGTCAGATACAGCGAGACTCATCTGAGCACAAGGGCCCAAAGCCTCCCCTCTGCAACGAAGCCTTGGGAGGAGACTGCCTGCAAAGAAGCTCCATTAGGGAAACCTTACGGAGAATCCCCTGCATCTTCCCATGGGAGAGGAAGCCAGCCATCCTCCCCTTCTCACAGAAAGTGCCCCCAAGCCTGGCTGATCCTGCGCTACCTGCAGAGTCACGCTGCACTCCAGCAAAGTTCTGGCCCTCAAGAGATTCCTGGTTTCTGATCAAAACCTCCTCAATTGCTCTGTGCTCAGAACTGAACCATCCGTAACACCTGCAGGGAGCCGTGGAGAGAAGGAGCACACGGACTTTTTATAACCCTGCTCTCAAATTTCAGTACCATGAGGGGGTGCTCATGCAGCTGTAGCAGACTGCCCTCCAGATAGTTTTCGTGCTTCATGGGAACTGCCCAAAGTGAGAAGAAGCAGAGACCACTTGGAAGACTTTGAGATTCCTGGTAGTTTCAAAAGAAAATAGTTTTTTTATCATAGACCAGGCAAAGCTATTTTCATTCTTAACATTTCTTCCCACTGGGTTTTCCTTAGTTGACTTCTCGAGATCAGACATCCTCAGAACATCCCGTTTTAGGAACCTAACTCTGCTGAATTCTAACAGCTCACATTCACTGCTGCCAAGCTTCTCTTTCGTTCTCAACCCATTCCTCCATTGACTGCGGTGTGAAGAGAGGTTGACTGCACTGGTTGCGATCACCAGGTCCTGGCAGGGAAACAGCTTTCTAATTTAACACAGATACCATTTTGATGATGCCATTTGGTAGCAAATGCAGCAAAATAGCTCTCCAGGTAGGCAGAATCTCCTGTAACAGCAGCATCTCTCAGTTTCTAGAGACCCACAGCTTTCATTAGCCTGACAGAACTGACTGTGACCGAAGAGCCCAATTAGGCCAAGCACTTATGGCAGGAACAACTGCTTTCTTCCTACAGGGATCGTTCTGTGGGCCTTGCCTCTGCTGTGCTTGAGCTACTGGAGGAAGGCAGACAAAAATCAAACTGAAAACCTTAAGCCTCTTCTTGAACAGAAAACATGCTTAAAAAAAAAAAAGAAGACACCAGACAAGACTTCAAACAATCTACAAGGATTTCCTTGGTGGGGCTGGTGCCATCTACCTCAGACTACTGCAGAGAATGCTGGGAGCCACGAACATTTCTACACAGAGAGCAGCAAGCATCCACAGCTACTAACAGAGGAGCTAAGTAGTTTCATCCCATCACTAACATGACCTCCTGTTTTCTTCCTTGCCCGCGACCAGCCTTAGATTATCCTCAGCTACAGAAGAGTGATGACAGCTGACATCACCATGCTACAAGACTCTTGCCCAGACAGTCAGTCTGCCAATTGCATCAGATTTTGGGCAGCAGTTCAAAGCCAAGCATGTCACGAAAGTCATATTCAGTCAATTAAACAGTCTTAAAAATCCCAGGCTGAACATAAAGTATTAGAGAGAGCAGTGCCAATTAGCTGCTAAGTTTACAAACATGTGAGTAAAAGGCTGATGACTGGATCCCTAGGTTCATTCTTTGTCATGGTGCCACCCCTTTCTCCACACCCCTGGTAAGAGAATCTGTTGGGTACTGCACTAGATATGTTTTGGAGGTCAAAGGTCTTTACAAACTGTGGATGGCACATCCAAGGGCAATCACCATTCACCTGCAGAGACAACAGATCTGCTGAGCTGGGATGCACCTCGGGAAATCACATCTCCTCCCATCACACAGACCCAACCTGGACCTTGGCCCCCATCCTGTGCTGCACTCCGGAGAGTTCATTCCAGCTCTGCCACAACCAGCCTCCGCTCTTAAGGACCAGGCTTGACGAGCTCCTCTTGGCACACAACTATTACTGATGAGTTTGCTTATGAAGTTACCCAGCAGTTTTACAAAATGCTTACTGTACGTGACACTGATTGCCTGTGGCAGTGAATTCTTTCAGTTTTCCAAGTTCAGCAGAATTTAATGGCTGATGCCTTCCCCTCATCCTCCTGCTATGGAGTTCAGTTTACACCGTGTCCTAACGCTTCTTTAGAGTAACGCTAGCCATTTTCTTGCACCACATCTCTGTGCACTACTCAGCCCAAGGAGCGCTCGTCACCCACAGCTCACAGGCTACACGGTGCCCAGGAGACCCTCCTGCTTTTCAGCCCTTGTCTTTTCCAACCTCATCTTTAAGATGGGACAACCTGACCCAGATGCTTGCTCCAGGTTGGGTCCTCTTTCCAGAGCCCTGGCAGCTCCACTACCCTGTAAAAGCGAACTGGGTCCCTTGCTAAGTTAAAAATGACTGCAGATGATGCCAGGCAGTATTTGCCAACTCTCATAATTTTTGGCATTGTTCTTAAAGTCTATGCTTCAGGAATGTGAAAAATATATATAAAGGAAAAAACTAAATTTATGTTTATATACCTAAGAAAGAGCTAAGTTTTTCACATTCCCAAAGCACAGACTTTAAGAACACCACCAAAAATCATGAGAGTTGGCAATACTGAGCCAGAATAGCTTCCATTACACTGTCTGTCATGAGACCACAGTACTAAAAGCTGCACAAAACACAACAGAGCCATGCAGCACGGAGGTTTCGACGTCGGGGCAGTATGGCGATGTGACATATGGGAGAACACTCTTCCAACAACGGTTAGCAAGCGGAAACAGGGAGCTAGTGCTGTGTTATCTGCTTGCCTTCCACAACGTTTGAGAAAAGTAGATATGAGAACATCAGCTACCAGTCACCATGACAGACAGATTAGCATTTCCAAACTCTACTTAAGCAAGATCTCACATATCTTATGGGTTTATTCCCATAAACAGCTATGTATCGTGTCTAATGCTTTCTGTAAATACACACCTACCTGCTACCATGAAAAACATTCTAAGAGCTTTTAAAGAAAAACAGACACTGTGAGATTATGTGACAAAGACAGGTACTCAGTAAAGCAAAACATCCCTGGCACCTTACATTATACCAGCACGAGCCATTTGACCAGCTGCTGAAACACATCCACCTGTCAGATAAACTAGCTCCCGAGCAAGGCGGCGAGGCTCCGACGTGACCACAAGGGACTGGGGCCTTAGCTTTTCATCGTGCTGCAAAGAAGCCCCCGCAACAGCACCCCGGGCACGAGGCCGGGGTCCCAGCAGGAAGGGCCGGGCGCCGAGCCACCAACCCCGCTTCCCGCTGCACCCGGGCAGTGCCGCTCACCAAGGCAGACGACGCGACCCTTGCCAGGGCGGACCTGGGCCTGCCCACCCTCGGCGGCCCGGGCTCTGAGCAGGAACGGACGTACCGTGTTTTCCGCTTCTGCTCGCTGACAGGAGACTGGCACCATCTCCAGCTTGGCATTGTTGGGCAGCTTGGCAAACCTCCACTGCACAGAGAGATCGAGCACCGTCCTCTGAAACCTGCAGAGAAAGAAGCCCCGCATAAGAGCACGTGCGAGCGTGGCTCCCAGCGGGGCAGCAGCGTGGGGCAGGCCCACTCGAGGCGCAGCCCACGGCGGGGCCGGCCGGGCCCCGAGTGCCACGGGCCTTCGCCCCGGCTGCCCAGACGGGCCTGCGCGCAGCAGCGAGGGGTGCGCCCCGGGCCCTCCAGTGCCCCCCGGCCGGCAGGCCCGAGCGCCACCCGCCCGCACTCACTTGAGGTCGTAGTCGTGGGGGCTGAAGCCCTGCTTGCCGCACACCTCCTCCAGCACCTGCGGGAGACG
>NW_017728954.1:314559-317722 GCF_001723895.1 Crocodylus porosus
CGCCCCGCGCGCGGCAGAGACACCCGTGCCCGGCTGCACCGCGGCCAAGCTGGGGCGTCCCAGCGTCCCCCTCTGTCGCGGCGCTGCTGCCCCACGGTGTGTGACACGCCGTGCCCCGGGGTCGGCGCCGTCTCGACACGCGAGCTCCCGCCGGCAAGGGCCGCGTGCTGCCACCTACGTGGCCAGGCGGCACGGGGTCGAGGTGACACGACACGACACGGGAGCGGCGATAGTTGAACGTGCAGCCAGCAAAGCCCGCACGAGGACTGCCTGTGCCCCGTAGCGCCGTGTAAATCCTTGTAGGTGGAACTACGGATTGCTCACGTCCCTTCCGACCCTACTGACTATGAAACCCTCCGCGGGGGACAGGACAAGTATCTGCACTATGCAAGCGGTCCTTAGTCCTCAGGATGGGGCAGGCAGGAGGCTGAAGGCTGTTTACTCTTCTCTCCAAAGACAGCAGATGTCTGGAGCACAAGGAGGACCTGTCTTCCCATTAATTAACAGTGTAGTGGAAGCTCCTGAGCAAGGAAACAGCTGCTTTTTCCAGTGAGGTGGCCATGTTAACACTAGTGATTATTCAGCTGTGGAAACAAGGCAGGGACCCAATTCAAGAAGATGGTTTCTTTTCTCACTAGGCCTCAGAAACATGGACTCGATTCCTCTTCCTCTCTGCGCTGGATGGCTCCCATTCTCTGTCTGAAGCGTGCAGCTGTTTCCCATGTTGTAGCTGCAAGTAGCACACCCCTTAAAGACACACATGACTCCTGGTAAAAGCACAATCTTTGAAGTAACTTAAGCAGAACGTTTCCAAGTTGCAGGATCGGAGAGATGCGACTAGTTTCTAAAGGCATGTTGTAATCAGAAGAGCTGCAAGGAGGTTAAAGGTTATGATTCATATCGAGAGCCACTTCTAATTTCAAATACTTCTAAAAAATTAAAAGCATCGGGACAGATGCAAAGGGGAGAGAATTACAACCTGGAGCTCATTAACATGCTACAGAAAAGGATGAATTCATCAAGAAACAGCTGAAAATACCCTTAGCAATTTACATGCATGTCCCCAACAAGATCAATGTGACAAATCCAACCACCCCATACATACTCCCAAGTCTCCTATCCCCTAAAACAGTTTCTTCAAACATTTCAGCCATTTCACATTCCCATGGAGACTCATCAATACACTCTAGTGCCAGGGGGTATAGCTCAGTGGCAGAGCATTTGACTGCAGCTCAAGAGGTCCCCAGTTCAAGTCTGGGTACCCCCTTTGCTTTACATCATGGTCAGGGAGGCTAGGATCTGGAGCCAACTTCCAAGGGAAGCGGTGCTTGCCCCTACCCTGGGGGCCTTCAGAAGGAGGATAATCACCTTGTTTGACCCCAGTGCTCTTTCCTGCCCATGGCAGGGGGTTGGACTTGATGATCTGTCTGCTCAGGTTCCTTCTACGACCTTGGCCTAGAAATGCCATGAAGGTGCCTGGAAACATTTCTCATCACACCCCATTTCCTGGGGTGTCTCCTATTGCACTGCTTCTTCACTTGGGTGCACTTGCTAATCAATGAAGCAGTTCAGTTTTTTTGCCTCCCACAAAGAGTCAGTGTAATTCAAACCCCAGCTATACCAGAGCAGCGAAAGCAACCTGTGCACGCTGGCCATCTAGCCTGGGGGCACAGCTGCTTTGCACCCCCAGGACAGAACACAGGCAGTGAGGGACCTCCAGGGTCATGGACTCCAGTCCCTTTGCAATCATTGAAAACCATGTCAAATAACTCCTTCCGTACACTTATGAAGCTTCACCTTGAAGCTAGTTAGGGTTTTGCCTTGGCTGCTCTTCCTGGAAAGTTCTTCTAGACCCTCACTCCTCTGAGGGTTGGAAACCTTCTCCTCATTTCCAGCTCTGCTGCCAGTTTATATGCAGTCATTTTTGTGGCCAGGGTTGTCCTGTCTTCTCCCTCCCTGGTGTTGCACCCTTCTCTTTTCCAGGGGGCAAACACAAGCTCTGTTCTCCTAGGTTTAACAAGCCAAACTTTATTCAGGCCCCTCTTGTGAGACAGGGTCACCAGGCCCCTCATCCTCCCCACAGCCCTTCTCTGCACCTGTTCGGATTCTTTTTTTCGTAACGTGGGCACGCAGGCGCCCAGAACTGCACGCAGTGCTCCACACAAGAATTGCTGCGCCTTGCACAGTGCCGTGCATACCTCCCTGGATACGTCCCAGGAAGACGGTAGCTTTCCTTGTGGCCAAGGATGTAGTAGTCCAGTGGGTGCTGACGTGGGATTGATCTGTTGACTCAGAAGGCTGTTGCCAAGGCTGGTGCTACAACAGCCAGAGCTGGGCAGGAAGCCCCACTGTGTCTGCCCCTGGCTCATGTCTCGGTGCCCCCAAGCCATGCAGCTGAGCCAAGGCACAAGTGGCAGAGGAAGTCCTGAGCGCTAGCACGCAGCCACAGAACCCAACAGCTGGAGCAAGTCGTCCAGCAGCGACCCAAGTCCAGTCTCCCGCACGTCGCCAACTCCTTCCAACCAGCACAACTGCCAAACACAAACTGGTTGTAGCAGGGAAGTGGCCTTGGGGAGCCCATTGGCCCCCCCATAAGAGATGCCTGCTCTTTTGACCTAACCCTGGCGGTTGCCTGCATCAGCCTGACAGAGACACAACAAGCGTCATCAATGTACCGAAGTCATCGAACGTAGGCTACGCGCAATATTCAGCACGCTCCAACTATGTGAAAGTCGTGAGGCGCCTGCGCCATGGCGGTGACAAAGAAAGGGCTGTCACAGATGCTGCATTGCTGAAGGGACACCTCGACCCTGGCAGTGTAACAGGCCTTCAGTGAGAACACGGGAGGGGCAGACTCCCAGCTGACCAGAGGGAGCCGTGTCCTCCCTTAAATCCGGGAGCACCTGTCCTGGGTCCCGTCGCAGGCACAGCGCTCATTCCTCCTCCCGGCTCCAGCCCGGCGGCGGCGGCCGATCCCCGGGCCCGGCCGGCCGGCGCTCTGGGCTGCTCGGCGCCAGCACCGGGGGGAACCGGGCAGCTTCCTCCAGGCCAGGTGAGTCGGGGCTGCCCGGGGCAGGTGTCCGCCACGTGGGCCACGGCGCCCCGCGCTTTGTCTGGCCGGCCGGGCCCGCGGGTCCTGGGGGGCTCGGAGCAGCGCGGGGCC
>NW_017728954.1:318341-323772 GCF_001723895.1 Crocodylus porosus
GGGTGGGGAGGACAGTGCTTATCCACGTCCGCACCGGGCCCTAAGATCCGCCCGTGGGAGATGCCGGGGAACTAGCAACGACTTCGCGCCGCGCTCCTGCTCCTCTTCCCGCTTGGGCGCCTCGAAACAAAGTCCCGCCGCCCCGGCCCCGGCCCCGGCCCCGGCCCGCTCTCTGCTCCCACCGCGCGGCCGCCGCCGAGACCGCAGCCGGCAACAGGTGGAATAACTCTTTCCTGCCTGGAAAGTCTTAGGAATGCTAAGAATTTATTTAATGCATTTATTTTGGAGAGAGATAAAAGTCGCCGTGCCTGGCTCAGGGTCCCCGGGAAGGCCCTTTGATCAGGCTGCTTGGAACTCTTCTGACAGCCATCCTCTTTCTCTTGTTCTTTAACCAAATATTTTATGTAACCCTCTCGATATTATGAGTTGGTGTATCAAAGAGCTTGTGGTTAAGCAAGCCAGTCTCCCTAATTAATTTCCTGCTGCCTTGTGTTTATTTTTGCTTTAGCTACTACCTCAAAGAATCAAAAGGCAGTAGACGGTGGCTGCTGTTCCTGGAAGGTAAGCCGGGACTCTCTTACTTCAGGACAGTGCCAGCATGTTAGCCTCCGTTGTGAATGAAGAGGTGGGGTGGGGGAAGCTACCCAACTGCTTTCTTCAAAGGCTGAGCGAAGCCTGCGTGTGCCTGCATCCAGGGGCGCGCGTAGGCTGTCTCTGTATAACCAACGTCTCCATCCTTTCCACCACCTGCTTTTTTGTGCCTCTGCTGGCCAGGGACTTGGTGAATCTGCTGGGGCCCTAACTACCCACCTGACTAGTCAAAGCAACTTGGTCCAGTGGCTGCTTTCGGCCACTTATTCTGCCTGCTGCTTGCACCACTCATCTCAGCCTGGGAGTGCCCGGTGTCACTGCACAGGTTCACATCTGTGCGCCCTGCTCTGCCACTTTCCTCAAGCAAAATGACAGCAAGTACTGGTGACAATTACTTTTTTCTCATGGCACAGGTGGATGGTACTGCTTCAACAGAGAGAACTGCAATACCCGCTATGATACAATGAGGAGGCTAATGAGCTCCAAAGAGTGGCCTCTCACCAAAACTGGTAAGTATTCCTTCTTTGTCCACAGTGGGAACACTGCTACCCCTTGCACTGACTCTGCAGGCAACTACAAAAAGACAAAGAGAGGGAAAGGAGGGTTTCATTGGACTTTGTAGTGTAGCATACGTGGGTCCCTCCCAAACTACAAGGCACTTGCTCATAACTGCTCCTGCTCAGATGTTAACATGTGTGATAGGCACTTATTTACACATAAATTAACTGTATCTTTACCAGGCAAATTACTAAAGTGTGTTTCCATGCCTGCCTCAGTACAGTATAGTGCAAGCTCGAATGTTCCCTTTTCTCTAAGGAAGTTTACCTCTAACTCCAGCCAAAGTGGCAGGCCTTGCTTACAATCCTTCTGTCCAGACCAGCTGTCACTTCCGTTTGCTGCCTCCAGGATTCAGATTCTTGCTTCTGAGAAATATATGTAAACTACAGGCCAGTAACGACTCGGTCCATTGCAGACCTTTGCATCCTTGAAACAGAGGACAAATATCACCTAATTACAGCATTTGCTAGACCCGTGGTCTCCTCACCCCATATCCTCTCCCCAGCAATGACAGGCACTGGCTGCTGCAGAAGAAGTTGCCAGAAACTCCATAGCTGGCAGATGTGGAAAATCTGCCCCTTTTGAATGTCTTCTTCTAATTCCTAATAGTTAAAGATTGGGCTAAGGCTTGAAACCAAGGGTTTTATGCCCCCTCTCATACTTCTTTAATATTAGTTCATAACTCTGGATGTCCTTACTGTTTAGATAAATGTCAAATCCTTGTTTGAAACTTGCTAAATTCATGCCCCCAACAGCACCTGTGGCAATGAGTTCCATGGTGTAATTATGTGTTACAAGAACACACGGATAAGTGGCTTGATCAGTTCTGAATGTACAAGAGACTTCCAAAATGTGGTCCAGGGTGTATATTTGACAAGGAGAACTTGAGGAAAGGGGGCTCCTCCCTACTCGAAGCAGCTATGGCTTGGAGGAGACCATGGCAATGTGGTTCCCATAGACGATTAGGCCAAGGAGCCAGAGCTGGTGCAGAGGCACAGTGCTGTCCCCACTGGCCCTGACTTCTTGGGATTAGTGAGGTTGTCAGATGTCTGCCCAGTGTATTGACATACCGCCCTGCCCCCCAGTAGGATGCTGGGGGTTTCCAGAGTGGGATTCTCACACTGATTTCCTCCCAGAGACCCCTTCAAAGGATCAGGAAGAGCTGAGCCTTTGTTGGCATTTCTGTCTAACAGATGCACTTCTATGCAAACAGCAGGATCTGTTAAGAAAATCCATATTTAGTGGTACACACCGGAACCGTCTACACGTTCATTACTGTGCCATAGTTACTGTGCATTAAGTTTAGTGCTTTATATAACCATGTACTGAATCAATGCACAGTAACTGGCACTACTGCACAATAGTGCCAGCCCATGACATTTTAATGACACTAACAGCACAATAGCCTAATACTACTACACAGTAGTGTATTAGCATGGTTTCTGCCCTGCAGGCTACTGCTCATTTAGCGTCTCATGTAGACGCACCCACTGTCACTTAGCAAATCTGGCCTTCGTTGCCTCCTGTGCCTGAGCTGTGCTGAATGCAGGGGAGAGGCAGAGGCAGCCCAGGTGCCAGCTGTGGCTTTGATTCTTTACCACCAGCTGATGTGCTGTTCTAAACCATGCCACTGACCCAGGAGAAGTATAGCTGCGCTGGATCAGGCAAGTGGATTTGCTTCTGCCTGCTCCATGCCAGCAGTAATCTCTCTCCACACACAACTTTCCGTTGGCCCTTCTCAGTCAGAACATATCCACTTTGCACTGCCTGCCTGGCACAGAGCAGATCATTCCAGGGGCCGTTGGCTCTTGTGCTGAGCTCCCTGTAGCATTGGAAGCAATTCCTGCAGTTTTCTTTTCTTTTGTCTGACATCCCACATATCCACATTTTTATTTCATCACTCCCCTTTTGCAAAATAAGGTGAATGATGTTTGGAGCTCTAGATGGATTTATAGAAAAACAGATTACCCATTCTGTAGGTCCTCGAACAAAAGACAGAAGTTATCTAAGTGCAGAGTTAGGATTTGCACTCCCCCCTCTCCTTTTATGCATATGTGTGTGTCTTTCTCTTCTGTGCCTCTTTCCTCCTAACACTTGTTTTCTTCTTTTGGTTCTTTAATTTTATTCTGTCTTCTCAGAGTGTAGACATCACTGTCTTTTCAAATCTCCCTATGACTCTTTCCTTCTGTGTCTCTGGTCTTCCACCCCTTTGCTCTGTCTGTGGGCCAGCTTCCGGGCAGTGTTTTTCAGGAAATTCAGCACAGAAGATAAAGCACAGGATGGCGGGAGTGAGGGAGGTTATACATCACATTGTACTTCTCTAATTCTGGGCTGCTCTGAGGGACAATTTAGCTTCTGGCATGTCTGAACAATGTTTGGGCAGCCTTCACAACTGCAAGTGGGCTTCTCTGCACACTGACAAATGTTGCACTGGGGCCGCTTTGTGTTCAGCCCTGTATATGCTATCTCTTAGCTCTCCCCCAGCGTACCTCTGTGTCCAGTTTCACTAACCCGCCTTTCTGGAGCTTTTGGACACAGAGCATCTCTTAAAACCAGTCTCAGTGTAAAGGGTACTTACCTCTCATAATGGTTTTTGTACAGTATTCCTGGTCTATCAGTGAATGACTTGCAAGATGCATGCACTCCCTCACACTGAACTTTGTCTATGAAAGGATGGGTTCTATCACTGAGGACTTGAAACTGCTGTGGAGAGGAGGCCAAGCTGCAAGTTTCTGGGCCCCCATGCTCTCCTATCTGGCAGTACACAGGCTCCACCTTCCTCTCCCTCATCCCCCCCATCCACCACTGCATAACACCCCTTGGAAACCACAGGAATTACCTGTCTGAAAACATAACATGAAGGAAGAGTTTATTGTACTTTCAGCATCTTTTATTGTGATTTAGGAGATGGAGTCAACATCATGAATCCCACACCTCCATGAACCACAAGGTTAATTCAATCAGCATAGGACTAGGGAGCCTCTATCTTCTCTTGCATTATTTATGAGTTAGGATTAGATATAAACCTAGGTGTCTCTCTGTCACAGTGGTTATTAGTGCTGGACTTCACCTGCCAGAACTTTGGGTTTAGGGAAAACAGACATTTTGTATGAAAGCTTTAGCTTTTCTCCTCCAGCCTGAGATAAAAATGCTTCTCAAAGTGTTGGCCTTCACCTCTGGCATGAAGCAAGGGCTGAAAATTGCATCCATCCAAGTACAGGCTTAAAAGAGCTCCTCTCTCTTCCTCCCACTGCACTAATGGCTTTCCCAGTGTATGTTCCGTTTCTGTCTGGCCAGAGCCCCACATCAGGTTTGTTCCTGTTGCTTTAAAATCTGACTATATTTAAAACCTGATTGTATTGCTCTAAAATTGGATCAACTGTACACTGATTTCTTTTCCTCCGTCTATAGGAACTGGGATCCTGTCATCACAGCCAGAAGAAAATCCGCACTGGTGGAATGCAAACATGGTGTAAGGAGGGGAACAAACTTGTACTCTAGAAATGATGCCTGGCAGGCTGTGGGAAAGGAGGGGAGGGGATTACACCTCAGACAGGATGTACAGATGAAAAACAGACTGTGCAAATGTAGTTTCCTGCTTCCTAGACCAGTGAAGGCACAGAGTGCTACAGAGGAGGGTAACATGACTCGTCATTGCCAAGGGGCATTGTTCTACAGTATCCTGCTCCGGCTTCCCTGCGAATGGGCCCAGAGATGCTTATGTCTAGCCCAGCTGGAGGGATGGGCCCACCTAATTATGAGGCTCAGGAAAAACTGGGGATATTAAGAGTCCTTAGGAGCCATCCCCCAAGAAATAAATTGGAAAATAACATTTCAAAGTCTGTTGGCAGCTAATTCTAAATGGGCATGGGATAGAGGAAGGTTAGTCATGTGTGCATGTGCAAAGACCCCCTGCAATTTATACTGCAAGGAGGGAAAGTAGTAGAGATGGATGATAACTGCTGTCTGGGAAGGCAAATATGGGGAGTCTAAGAAGAGACCGTTTATAAGTATATATAGTACACACATCCACAGGAGGCCTCAAATGCCTCTACACAAACGCTCATAGTATGGGTAACAAGCAAGAGGAGCTCACCCTCCTGCCGGCTGACACCAGCCCGGACATAGTGGGGATTACAGAAACGTGGTGGGACGCAACGCATGACTGGGCGGTGAATGTCAAGGGCATAGGCTGTACAGGAGGGACAGGATAGGAAAGAGAGGTGGGGGCGTGGCGCTCTATATCTAGGAGGAATACACATCCTCATCAATTAGCAAGGAG
>NC_008143.1:0-16916 GCF_001723895.1 Crocodylus porosus
CAAAGGTTTAGTCCTGACCTTATTATTAGCTGTCGCTCAACTTACACATGCAAGCATCAACGCCCCAGTGAGAACACCCCAAATAGCCCAACTAATGGGCATGGAGCCGGCATCAGGCACATTAATGCTATAGCCCACGACGCCTAGCCTCTGGCCACACCCCCATGGGATACAGCAGTGATTAACTATTAAACTATAAGGCGAAAGCTTGATTTAGTTAGAGCATAAAGGGGCGGCCAATCTCCGTGCCAGCAGCCGCGGTTACACAGCTACAGCCCCAAGTTAATAAGCACGGCGTAAATTGTGGCTAAGACCCAGTCTACTAAATTAAGGCGAAAAGGCCGTCAAGCCGTGAAAAGCTAAAAACTCGCCAAGAACACCAATATTAATACAGCCTTAATCAAAAAGACACACCCGAACCCACGAAAGCTGGGGCACAAACTAGGATTAGATACTCCTACTATGCCCAGCCCTCAACAAAGGTGCACTGACTACTACACTACAACCCGCCAGAGAATTACGCAGCAACTTGCTTAAAACTCAAAGGACTTGACGGTGTTTCGAACCCGCCTAGAGGAGCCTGTCCTATAATCGACAACACACGATCCACCCAACCATCTTTTGCCCTAAACAGCCTGTATACCGCCGTCGCAAGCTTAGCCCATGAGGGACAAGTACCTAGCACAATAACTCACTTCTGAGCTAGTACGTCAGGTCAAGGTGCAGCCAATAAGTTGGTAGAGATGGGCTACATTTTCTACACTATAGAAACCAGTCACGGAGAGGCCTGTGAAACCAGGACTGTCAAAGACGGATTTAGCAGTAAATTAGGAGAAGAGTGCCTAATTGAAGACGGCCCCGAAATATGTACACACCGCCCGTCACCCTCCTCGAATTTAACCCAATTTATGCTACATAACACACATAGCATTCAATGAGATGAGGAAAGTCGTAACAAGGTAAGCGTACCGGAAGGTGTGCTTGGAACATCAAAATGTAGCTTAAACCAAAGCATTCTGCTTACACCTGAAACATGTTTACTTAAATAAACCATTTTGATTAACCCGCTCTAGCCCTCAAAATTCTAACACAAATCAAATAAATCACACTAAACCAAAACATTTTTATGCCTAAGTATCGGTGAGAGAAAAGACAACAGGCGCGATAGAGACAGTACCGCAAGGGAAAGATGAAATAAAAATTTAACACAAAAGTATAACACAGCAAAGATTAACCCTTTTACCTTTTGCATTATGGTTTAGCCAAACACAATCATGGCAAAGAGCACTAAAGTCACCTACACCCGAATCTGGGCGAGCTACTATGCAGCAGAAGTAACACAGCACTAACCCATCTCTGTAGCAAAAGAGCGGGAAGACTGCCTAGTAGAAGTGAAAAGCCTAACGAGCCCAGTGATAGCTGGTTGCTTGGGAACAGAATATAAGTTCTACTGAAAGCCTTCTGATTTACCACCAGCAAAGGACAAAGAAAGCTTTCAAGCTATTTAATGGGGGTACAGCCCCATTAACACAGGACTCAACCTCTACCTAAGGGTAAAACTAATTTGCACTTTAAATGTAGGCTTTAAAGCAGCCAACACAACGAAAGCGTCAAAGCTCGCTCCAAAAAAATACCTACAACAAAATTAAACCCTACAACATTACCAAGCCCTCCTAGAACACTAGAAGAGATTATGCTAAAATTAGTAATAAGAAACTTGATCTTCTCCTAAGCGCGAGCCTACACTACTCATGACATACTATTGGTAATTAACGCCCCGCCCAACTACCACAAACATAAGGGCCACACACTGTTAACCCAACACAGGAGCGCGACAGGAAAGGCTAAACCCTGCAAAAGGAACTCGGCAAACAAAGATTCCGACTGTTTACCAAAAACACAGCCCCCAGCCAACCAAGTATTGGGGGTGATGCCTGCCCAATGACTTTAAGTTAAATGGCCGCGGTATCTACAACCGTGCGAAGGTAGCGTAATCATTTGTTCTTTAAATAAGGACCAGTATGAAAGGCTAAACGAGAATCTATCTGTCTCTTGCAGAAGGCCAGTGAAATTGATCTCCCTGTGCAAAAGCAGGGATGACAACATTAGACGAGAAGACCCTGTGAAACTTTAAACTTCTAAGTCACAACAAATTGTAAAATACCACCCCACACGGGCCAACTACAATTAACACATTGATTTAGCGTTTTCGGTTGGGGCGACCCCAAAATAAAAAAAACTTTCCAGGAAAACAGTAACACGACATTTACTAACCAAGACCCACACCACAAAGTGCTTAAATGCAATCAGATCCGGCACACGCCGATCCATGAACTAAGCTACTCCAGGGATAACAGCGCAATCCCCTTCAAGAGCCCGTATCGACAGGGGGGTTTACGACCTCGATGTTGGATCAGGACATCCTAATGGTGTAACCGCTATTAACGGTTCGTTTGTTCAACGATTAAAGTCCTACGTGATCTGAGTTCAGACCGGAGTAATCCAGGTCGGTTTCTATCTATGAGTGCGAACCTTTCTAGTACGAAAGGACCGAAAGAACAAGGCCCATGCCATTAAAGTAAGCCTTACCTAAAGCTTAATGAAGACAACTAAATTAACAACCAGGACAATCACACCCCGCCTCAATATAAGGGCAAGCTGGGTTGGCAGAGCCTGGCTTAATGCAAAAGACCTAAGCCCTTTTATCCAGAGATTCAAATTCTCTACCCAGCAATAAGCTTTTTAACAGCCACACCCATTCTTATCTATATCGTCTCAGTCCTAATCGCAGTCGCATTCCTGACAGGGCTAGAGCGAAAAATCATTGGCTACATGCAACTACGTAAAGGCCCCAATATTGTGGGCCCTTTCGGGCTGCTACAACCATTTGCTGATGGCCTCAAGCTTATTATTAAAGAACTAACATTGCCCCTACTCGCCACCCCTGCTTTATTTATTCTGTCCCCCACAGTCGCCATTATTTTATCCCTAATCATATGAACCCCCCTACCCGTACCATTTTCTATCGCCAATCTAAACCTTGGCATATTATTTTTATTAGCCATATCCAGCTTAGCAGTTTACTCGCTACTATGGTCCGGGTGAGCATCAAACTCTAAATACGCCCTAATAGGCGCCCTACGAGCAGTAGCCCAAACCATTTCCTATGAAGTCACATTAGCCATCATTGTTTTATCTGTTGTCCTGCTTAGCGGCGGATTTTCACTTCATGCACTGGCTATTACCCAAGAACCCGCCTACCTGGCACTAACCACATGACCACTACTAATAATATGATACACCTCAACACTAGCAGAGACAAACCGCGCCCCGTTTGATCTTACAGAAGGTGAGTCAGAACTAGTATCTGGATTCAACGTTGAATACAGCGCAGGGCTGTTCACACTATTCTTCCTGGCCGAGTACGCCAACATTCTACTAATAAATACTTTAACCACCATCCTATTCCTAAACACATCAACAAACTTGCCAACACAAACACTATTCACCACCACCCTAATAAGCAAATCAATTCTACTAACCATCGGATTCCTATGAATCCGAGCATCATACCCGCGATTCCGGTATGATCAATTAATACACCTACTGTGAAAAAACTTCTTGCCAGCCACGCTGGCAATCTGCCTGTGACACTCGTCGCTCCCGATGTCAACACTAGGCCTTCCAGTAGCAAGGATTCGTGCCTGAACGCCAAAGGGCTACTTTGATGAGGTAGAAAGTGGAGGTTTAAATCCTCCCGAATCCTAGAGGAGCAGGAATTGAACCTGCACAAAAGAATCCAAAATTCTCCCTACTTCCATTGTAGTATCCCCTAACAGAAGAGTAAGCTAACCAAAGCTATTGGGTCCATACCCCAACAATGAGGGGCAATCCTTCCTCTCCTAACTCATGCCCATCTTCCAACCAATCATCTTAACCACACTAACCATTACAACACTCATTTTCTTATCATCCACCCACCTGGTACTCATGTGAGTAGCACTAGAACTTAACACACTAGTGGTCCTACCATTGATTGCCAATAAATCGCACCCACGATCCATCGAAGCCTCCACAAAGTACTTCCTCACACAAGCCGCTGCTTCTGCCTTAATCATCTTCTCATGGACCTTAAACTATATCACAACTGGGGGCGGCCAAATTACAGAAGTAACAAACCAAGTCCTCACAACTATTATAACCCTGGCCCTCTTTATCAAAATTGGACTGGTGCCATTCCACTTCTGAGTACCTGAGACCATTCAAGGAATAGCCCCAACCGCCTCCATCTTCCTACTTACCTGACAAAAACTAGGCCCACTAATCATACTATACCTAATAAGCCCACTAATTAATTTCGAGGTTCTCTCTGCGGTGTCTATCCTCTCCGCCACAGTCGCCGGCTGACTTGGACTTAACCAAACCCAAATCCGGAAACTAGTAGCATTCTCCTCAATTGCCCAAATATCCTGAACACTGGTGATTATTAAATACGCACCATCACTTACAATCTTAGCCTTCTACCTATATTCAATCACAATCTCCGCTACACTTCTCACGTTAGAAAAACTATCAACAACATCCATTAACAACCTCCTACTTTCATTCCAAAAAGCCCCAGTTACTTCCTTACTGCTAACAATCTCCCTATTATCATTATCAGGCCTGCCCCCACTGGCCGGCTTCCTTCCAAAATGATTAACAATTGACCAGCTAGTGGCAGAAGGAGCAATTTGAGTCGCATTCACAATACTCATAGCCTCCCTTCTAAGCCTGTTCTTTTACCTACGACTATGATACAACTCCGCATCCACCCTTCCTCCTAACACTATTAATACCCAACGCCTATGACGCAAACCGACTCAACAAACTAACCTCACAATCAACTCCCTGGCTATAGCCGCCCTCACCCTAATCCTAGCAGCCACCATAATAAAAGCCATTACAAAACAAGAGGCCTATTAAAAGAAATTAGGTTCAATCTTCAAGCCAAGGGCCTTCAAAGCCCTAGATAGGAGTTAGCAATCTCCTATTTCTTGAATAAGGTTTATAGGGTTTTATCCTACATCTTCTGAATGCAAATCATAAACTTTTATTAAGCTAAAACCTCACTAGGCAAATGGGCCTCGATCCCATAAATTATTAGTTAACAGCTAATTACTCTAACCTGCTAGTTTTTACCTAAATATTAAACCCAGGTACAATTTAAAGTACATCTACGAGTTTGCAGTTCGTCGTGAATTTCACTACAGGGCCTGGTAAAAAGAGGATTTGAACCTCTGTAAATGGGTTTACAGCCCACTGCCATCACACTCGGCCATTCTACCAGTGAACATTAATCGTTGACTATTTTCCACTAACCACAAAGATATCGGCACCTTATATTTTATTTTCGGCGCCTGAGCTGGAATAGTAGGCACAGCCATAAGCCTATTAATCCGGACAGAGCTCAGCCAGCCTGGTCCATTCATAGGGGATGACCAAATTTATAATGTTATTGTCACAGCACATGCCTTTATCATAATTTTCTTTATAGTTATACCGATCATGATCGGCGGATTTGGAAATTGGCTACTCCCACTAATAATTGGAGCACCCGACATAGCATTTCCACGCATAAACAACATAAGCTTCTGACTGCTACCCCCATCATTTACCCTACTTCTCTCTTCAGCCTTTATTGAAACTGGAGCTGGCACCGGATGAACAGTCTACCCACCCCTAGCTGGAAACCTAGCCCACGCCGGACCATCAGTAGACTTGACCATCTTCTCCCTCCACCTTGCTGGAGTATCATCCATCCTTGGAGCAATTAACTTTATTACCACGGCCATTAATATGAAACCCCCAGCAATATCACAACAACAGACGCCTCTTTTCGTATGATCTATTCTAGTTACAGCCGTTCTCCTACTGCTCTCACTACCAGTCCTAGCTGCAGGAATTACCATATTACTCACTGATCGAAACCTGAACACCACCTTCTTTGACCCCGCAGGAGGAGGAGACCCAATCCTATACCAACACCTTTTCTGATTCTTCGGCCACCCAGAAGTATACATCCTCATCCTACCAGGGTTTGGAATAATCTCCCATGTAATCACCTTCTACTCAAGTAAAAAAGAACCATTTGGCTACATAGGAATAGTCTGAGCCATGATATCAATCGGCTTTCTCGGATTCATCGTCTGAGCCCACCACATATTTACAGTAGGAATAGACGTTGACACCCGAGCATACTTCACATCCGCCACAATAATTATCGCCATCCCCACCGGCGTAAAAGTGTTCAGCTGATTAGCCACTATTTACGGAGGAGTAGTGAAATGACAAGCCCCCATGCTCTGAGCACTCGGCTTCATTTTCTTATTCACAGTCGGAGGACTAACAGGAATTGTACTAGCTAACTCATCACTAGACATTATTCTCCACGATACCTACTACGTAGTAGCCCACTTCCACTATGTACTATCTATGGGGGCAGTATTCGCCATCATAAGCGGATTCACTCACTGGTTCCCACTATTTACAGGATTTACCCTCCACCACACATGAACAAAAATCCAATTCATAATCATATTCACGGGTGTAAACCTAACCTTCTTCCCACAACACTTCCTGGGCCTGTCAGGGATACCACGACGATATTCCGACTACCCAGATGCATATGCCTTCTGAAATATAATCTCCTCAATCGGATCATTAGTTTCCATAGTATCAGTCGTCCTACTCACATTTATTGTATGAGAGGCATTTTCATCAAAACGAAAAGTCCAAGTGCCTGAAATAGCAAGTACAAACGTAGAATGACTAAACAACTGCCCACCGTCATACCACACCTACGAAGAGCCAGTCTTTGTTCAAGTACGAAAAAAACTAACGTAAGCAATGCCCCACCCTGATACTAAGGACAGGGGGAGTTGAACCCCCACCACTTGGTTTCAAGCCAATCGCAATACGACATGCTCTGTCCTCCAAGAAGAGTTAGTATACACATATTACCCGCCCTTGTCAAGGGCGAAATATAGGACCAAATCCTTTACTCTTCTATGGCAAACCCAATACACCTAGGACTCCAAGATGCAATATCCCCGCTAATAGAAGAACTACTCTATTTTCATGACCACACACTAATAATTATTTTTTTAATCAGCATATTTGTACTATACACAATCTCAGTTTTATTACTAACAAGCCTATACCACACAAATGCAACAGATGTACAAGAAATAGAGATAATCTGAACCATTCTGCCAGCCCTAATCCTAATTACAATCGCCCTTCCATCTCTACGCACGCTATACCTTATAGACGAAACCACCAACCCCTGCCTAACCATTAAAGTTATCGGGCATCAATGGTATTGAACATATGAATATACAGACTTTTCCCAGCTGGAATTCGACTCTTACATGCTACCAACACAAGACCTGCCTCAAGGTCACTTCCGCCTTTTAGAAGTAGACCACCGCATGATTGTTCCAACAAGCTCAAGCACCCGAACATTAATCACAGCTGAAGACGTCCTACACTCATGAGCAGTACCATCCCTAGGGATCAAAATAGACGCAGTACCTGGACGACTAAACCAAACCTCACTAACATCCCCCAATCCTGGGGTATTCTATGGCCAATGTTCTGAAATCTGCGGAGCAAACCATAGTTTTATGCCTATTGTCGTAGAAGCTGTCCCTATACAGCACTTCCAAAACTGATTAAAAACAAACTCATAAGCACTAAGAAGCTAAACCGGCCAAAGCCCTAGCCTTTTAAGCTAGCATTGGGGACCACGCCAACCCCCTTAGTGACATGCCCCAATTAAACCCCGAACCTTGATTAATAATCTTATCCATTACATGGCTAGTACTCATTACTAGTTTACAGCCAAAAATTGCCTCTCTAAAGTTCATAAATAGCCCAAGCAGCCCCGCCCAAAAAACCACTAAAACATGACCCTGACCACAAATCTAAATTTATTTGACCAATTCTTAGTCCCCCAACTACTTGGCATACCACTACTAATCCCAGCCATGTTATTAACAACAGTACTAATCTATAACCCGCAAGATCGCTGACTATCAAACCCTTTAACAACCCTACAGTCCTGACTAATTGCAAAAGCCACCAAACAGATCATAACCCCAGTAAATAAGCCAGGACATAAGTGATCATTAATACTGATCTCACTACTAACAATGCTTATTCTCAACAACCTTTTAGGCCTTCTCCCATACACGTTTACACCAACAACTCAGCTGTCTATAAATATAGCCCTGGCCCTCCCACTGTGGCTAGCAACAGTACTAATTGGCCTACGAAACAAGCCAACCTCTTCACTAGCCCACCTCCTACCAGAAGGGACCCCAACACCCCTAATCCCAATCCTAATCCTAATCGAAACAATTAGCCTACTCATCCGACCAATCGCACTTGCCGTACGACTCACAGCCAATCTAACCGCAGGACATCTTCTATTACACCTAATCTCCACTGCGGCACTTAGCCTAATGACAACTTCCACGCTACTTGCCGGACTAACCCTAATCATTCTAACCCTATTAATGCTCCTAGAAATTGCAGTAGCAATAATTCAAGCATACGTGTTTACCCTACTACTCTCACTATACCTGCAAGAAAACGTATAATGACCCACCAAACACACCTATTCCACATAGTCAACCCAAGCCCCTGGCCAATCATGGGGGCTATGGCTGCCATAATATTAACAGTCGGGCTGGTCCTATGATTCCACTGTAATTTAAACCTAATTTTACTTCTAGGACTAACCTCCACATTACTAATTATATTTCAGTGGTGACGAGATATTGTCCGAGAAAGCACCTATCTAGGCCACCATACCCCTCCAGTCCAAAAAGGACTACGATATGGCATAATCCTATTCATCACCTCAGAGGTCTTCTTTTTCCTTGGGTTCTTCTGAGCGTTCTATCACTCAAGCTTAGCACCAACCCCAGAACTAGGAGGACAATGACCACCAACGGGAATTACCACACTAGACCCATTCGAAGTCCCACTTCTCAACACAGCAGTACTACTAGCCTCAGGAGTTACAGTAACATGAGCCCATCACAGCCTAATAGAAGCCAACCGAGCATCTGCCATCCACGCCTTAATCCTCACGATTATTCTAGGGCTATACTTCACTGCCCTTCAGGCAATAGAGTACTACGAAGCCCCATTCACCATCGCAGACAGCAGCTATGGGTCAACCTTCTTTGTTGCCACAGGCTTTCACGGCCTACACGTCATTATTGGATCAACATTCCTAATAACCTGCCTCTATCGACAAACCATACACCACTTCACCTCGAACCACCATTTCGGTTTCGAAGCTGCCGCTTGATACTGACATTTCGTAGACGTAGTCTGACTGTTCCTATACATCTCAATCTATTGATGAGGCTCCTGCTCTTCTAGTATTGACAATACAAATGACTTCCAATCATTAAACCCTGGTATTATCCTCAGGGAAGAGCAATAAACCTACTTACCGCGCTCATATTAGCCACAGCTACTGCAGTAGCCGTAATTACCCTAAATCTATTAATATCAGAGATGACCCCAGACCCAGAAAAGCTTTCACCATATGAATGCGGATTTGACCCGCTGGGGTCCGCCCGCCTGCCGCTATCTATCCGCTTTTTCATAATCGCTATTTTATTCTTACTGTTTGACTTAGAGATCGCCATCCTACTACCGCTAGCATGGGCCCTGCAACTCACAAGCCTAATAAAAAGTATCACATGGGCCATCATTGTCTTTATGCTTATATTTGCAGGCCTAACATACGAATGACTACAAGGCGGACTAGAATGAGCAGAGTAGTCTCTAACCAAAGGAGCTAGTCCAAGCTAAGACTTCTAGCTTCGGCCTAGAAAATCATGACCAACTTCATGGCTCCCTATTGACCTCGCCTACTAACCTGTTATTTACCTTCTCTTTCATTATCTTCACCATTGGATTTACCTTCCGCCACACTCATCTCCTCTCAGCCCTATTATGCCTGGAGGGTATGATACTATCGGTGTTTTTACTAATAGCAACATGGTCTCTAAGCTCAAACATCTCCTCTTTCATCCTTCCTTTAACAGTTCTAACACTATCAGCCTGTGAAGCTGGCATCGGCCTCGCCCTACTGATCGCCTCAGCCCGAACACACAACACAGCCAACCTCAAAAACCTAAATCTGCTCCAATGTTAAAAATCATTGTACCCACAATAATACTAATTCCCTCAACCTGCCTGACAGCCACAAAAAACACCTGATTATCGCCAACAGCCTACTCAGCAGTTATTATTATCCTAGGCATACTTGTCTTAAACCCCGGAGACACCCTGATGAACACTACTGGTCTACTACTAGGAAGTGACCAAATCTCAACACCCTTACTTATACTATCCTGCTGACTACTACCACTAATATTTATGGCTAGCCAAAGCTCCATGTCACACAACCCTGCCCAACAAAAACGACTGTTTATCACAGCCCTAGCCCTCCTACAATTAGCCTTAATATTAGTATTCATGGCCTTAGACCTAATGTTATTCTACACCACCTTTGAAGCAACCCTTATTCCCACCCTAATAGTGATCGCCCGATGGGGATCCCAAACAGAACGACTCGGAGCCGGACTATATTTCCTCCTATACACCATCACTAGCTCCATACCCCTTCTAATCGCACTTCTATGGGTGTATAACATAAAAGGAACTGCGTCTATTACACTCTTACAGCTACTCCCCCCAATAACCCTAACATTCTGAACAAACACGCTACTATGAACCTCACTCATATTGGCCTTCCTAGTAAAAATCCCAATTTACGGCCTCCACCTTTGGCTACCAAAAGCCCACGTAGAAGCCCCAATTGCCGGATCCATGGTCCTTGCAGCAATCTTATTAAAACTCGGGGGTTATGGCCTGCTACGAATTACAAACCTATTAACTGAACAAACTACATCCTCTTATATTCTCCCACTGGCAGTAGCACTATGGGGTGCACTCATAACCGGCATAGTCTGCCTACGACAAACAGATTTAAAATCCCTAATTGCCTACTCCTCAGTAAGCCACATAGGACTAATAACAAGCTCGATCCTCACTCACAATCAACTAGCCCCATCAGGATCAATAATTATAATAGTGGCCCACGGCCTTACATCTTCGATACTATTCTGCCTGGCAAATATTAATTACGAACGAACACACTCACGAACCCTATTACTTACACAAGGGGTACAACTAACCACCCCAGCCATGACGTCCTGATGACTCCTAGCCTGCTTAACAAACATAGCACTTCCCCCAACAATTAATTTCATTGGGGAACTCA
The DNA here is from genome assembly GCF_001723895.1 of Crocodylus porosus. Taxonomy (NCBI): domain Eukaryota; kingdom Metazoa; phylum Chordata; order Crocodylia; family Crocodylidae; genus Crocodylus; species Crocodylus porosus. The sequence goes on from NC_008143.1 coordinate 11,354, forward strand.
CCCTTATAGTCTCACTATTTGACTGAGCAGACATTACTATCTTTCTAACAGGACTAAGCGCATTCATCACCTCAATCTACACCCTACACATATTCTCCTCAACCCAACAGGGAACCCTTCCAACCCATATTATTACAATAAGTCCAACCCAAACTCGAGAACATCTACTAATAACACTGCACTCCGCACCATCAATCGCTTTAATCTTTATACCTCAACTAATATACTACCAATAAGCCGTGACGGCTGACAAGAGCACACAGCCATGAGAGTATCCACAAGAACTGCTAATTCTGTCCCCCGGATTTAATTGCCCGGCTCTCATATTACGTAGTACTGGCCCGTAGATATAGTTTAAACAAAACGTTAGAATGTGGACCTAAAAACAGGAACTCACTCACTCCTTATCTACCAACGCACTCTACTACAAACACTATAAAGCTTTTAATGGATAACAGTATTCCATCGGCTTTAGGAGCCGAGCATCTTGGTGCAACTCCAAGTGAAAGCAACCATAACACAGCCATTAGCCTTAATTATCATACTGTTCCTGCTCCCCCTAGCAATCTTGACACTCCCAATACTAACACCAAGCTCAAAACTAGCCTCACCACTTAAAACCAAAGTATTGGCAGCTAAACTGGCCTTCCTTACCAGCCTAATCCCACTGACCTACCTCATCCATAATGACTTAACCATCACTACATACGAAGCCCAATGATCAACAATTGGTACAACCACAATTCGCGTTAGCTTCACATTAGACATTTACTCCACCTTCTTCTTACCCATCCTACTTTTTGTCGTATGAGCTATCATAGAGTTTACCGTACAATACATAGAGTCAGACCTAAAAATTAACACTTTCTTTAACCAACTCACCACCTTCACCCTAATAATAGTAATCCTTGTAACTGCTGAAAACCTATTCCAATTTTTCATCGGCTGAGAGGGAGTGGGTATCATATCCTTCATGTTAATTAACTGATGATCCTTCCGATCAAACTCGAACAAAGCTGCCATGCAAGCTGTAATCTACAACCGCCTAGCAGACATTGGCCTAGTTGTCGCCCTGGCATGAATAGTTATCAACGACCTGTCCCTAGACATTAAAAGCATACAAGTCACGCCAGACATAGCCCTCATCCCTGCACTAGGGCTGCTTCTAGCAGCTGCTGGGAAATCCGCTCAGTTCGGATTCCACCCATGACTCCCCGCAGCGATAGAAGGCCCAACCCCTGTATCAGCCCTACTACACTCAAGCACCATGGTAGTAGCCGGAGTGTTCCTACTCATCCGGACCTCAGATATGCTATACAGCAACGAAACAGCAACTACAGCTTGCTTGCTACTAGGAGCCTTTACATCCATACTAGCTGCTTCATGCGCACTAACCCAAAATGACCTAAAAAAAATCATTGCCTACTCAACTACTAGTCAACTGGGCCTAATAATGACCTCCATCGGATTAAAACAGCCTGAACTCGCATTTATACACATCTCAACACACGCGTTCTTTAAAGCAATACTCTTCCTCTGCGCAGGAACGATCATCCACAGCCTGGGCAATGAACAAGACATCCGAAAAATAGGAGGGCTTAAAAAAGCACTTCCCACCACCACCTCCTGCCTAATCATTGGCTCCCTCGCCCTATCAGGAGTGCCATTCATGGCCGGCTTTTACTCAAAAGACGCCATCATTGAAGCCATCAACACCTCCCATGTAAACTCCATATCACTGGCCATAACCCTAGTAGCAACCATCTTCACCACACTCTACAGCCTGCGCATGATTTACTATGTAACCCTAAACACCCCACGAATCCTACCACTATCCGCCGTCTCCGAGACCCCTCAAACAACCAACCCCATTCTACGACTAGCTATCGGAAGCATCGCAGCCGGACTCATAATTTCAACCACTATTATACCACCCAACATCCCACAACTAACCATGCCAGCATCAGCCAAGCTAGCCGCACTAAACATCCTAATCCTGAGTCTACTAGTCGGCTCAATCCTAATTACAATAGCAAATCAGCTTCCCAACTCCATCAAGGGCACCCAAAACCCCCTTATCTCTAAAATCATCCACTCCTACTTCATTCTACATCATACCCTACCATCTATAATCTTACAGATTAGCCAAAAACTATCAACCCACCTGATAGACCAAACACACTATGAAGCCTTGGGCCCTAAAACAGTAACCCACCTACAAACACTAATAGCAAAACTACTAACTAATTTCCATAAAGCCCAAATTAACCCGTACCTAAAAATTGCCGTTCTATCCATCACACTAATCTCCTTACTCTACTTCACCTCAATGAACGCAGGGCCCCCCGATGCCGCCCACGAATTATAATTATAATAGTAAACAACACCACCAATAAAGCCCAACCACTTAAAATGAGAAGCCCCCAACCACTTAAATAAAATAACCCAACCCCTAAAAACTCATTGCTCACGTCATCACCCCAAGCCTCAACACCATCAACAAAACACCCTAAAACCTCTGCTCATGCAGAGCCGTATACACAATATCCACCAATACCTAAGCCGGCCCCACAAACATAAGCCAACACCTTAGATCCTCCTGCTCCTCAAAACTCACAATATTTATCATCAGTAAATCCAACACAAAAAGCGAAAACTACTAATAAACCCCCCAAATAAATTAGCAGTACCACAAGCGGTATAAAACTCCCGCCCCCCGCCACCAACAGCCCACTACCAAATATTGCAGCAAAAAGCAAACTAACCACCCCATAATGGATCGTCACCCCCGACGCCACTAACACCACACTAACCATCATTAAAAAACAAAGAAGAAAAAATGTAATTCCCATTATTCTCACTTGGGCTCCAGACCAAGACCTGGGGCACGAAAAACCCCCGTTGTACTTTCAACTATAAAAATCAACATTTAAACCAAATGGCCCACCAACTACGAAAATCCCACCCACTCTTAAAACTAGTAAACCACTCTCTGATTGACTTGCCCACACCATCCAACATCTCCTACTGATGAAACTTTGGATCACTTCTCGGATTCACTCTATTAATCCAATTAGCATCGGGCATCCTACTAATAATGCACTTCCTAGCAGACGACTCTTTAGCTTTTATGTCCGTCGCCTACACTTCACGAGAAGTCTGATATGGTTGACTAATCCGAAGCCTCCATGCAAACGGAGCTTCCCTATTCTTCCTATGCACATTCCTCCACATCGGACGTGGAGTATACTACGGATCTTACCTAAATGAAAATACATGAAACATCGGAGTATTACTGCTACTACTACTGATAGCAACTGCCTTCATGGGCTACGTCCTACCATGAGGGCAGATGTCGTTCTGAGGGGCAACCGTGATCACCAACCTAATATCAGCCATCCCCTACGTAGGAGACTCAATTGTCACCTGAATTTGAGGAGGGCCATCCGTCAATAGCGCAACCTTAACACGATTTACTACCCTGCACTTCCTGCTCCCATTTATCCTCATAGCCACCATCCTCACACACCTCATCTTCCTCCACGAACGCGGATCATTCAACCCACTAGGATTAATCTCTAACGCCGACAAAATTCCATTCCACCCATACTTCTCAGCAAAAGACGCCATAGGCATGGCCCTGGCCACCGTCCTATTAATAACCCTTACATTCTACTTCCCAAACCTATTAGGAGACCCAGAAAACTTTACCCCTGCCGACCCCATAAAAACACCAGACCACATTAAACCAGAATGATATTTCCTATTCGCCTACACAATCTTACGATCTATTCCAAACAAACTCATAGGAGTCATTGCCATATTCGCATCCATCCTAGTATTACTACTCCTACCTGCACTACACACATCAAAACGACAATCGATAAGCCTACGTCCCCTATCCCAACTTTTATTCTGAACCCTAATCGCAGACTTCTTTATCCTCACATGAATCGGGGGCCAGCCAGTACAAAACCCATACACCTTAATCGGACAAACAGCCTCCTTCATCTACTTCTTCACCATCCTTATCTTATTACCACTGGCCGGAATAATTGAAAACCTACTAATCAAACCCCTTCGGTACCGGCCCTACGGACCATGAAAAATCCCCATTATACCAACATGGGGCAATAGAATAAACCCACACACTCCTGTAGCTCAACCCCAAAGCACTGGCCTTGTAAGACAGAGATGGAATACACACACCTTCCCAGGAGTACAGCCCAGCCCTCAAGAAGATAGACATGACTCTACTCTTCCGGCCCCCAAAGCCGACATTCTTATTAAACTACTTCTTGAATTAAATTAGTCATCGTAGCTTAACTCACAAAAGCATAACACTGAAAATGTTAACATGGACAAAAGTCCCGATGACAACAAGCTAACCAAAAACCACGAACACTATTACTTTTCGCTAAACAAAAGACAATTATGTACTATGTCCCAGCTATGTATTATAAGGCATTCATTTATCTGCCCCTAACACCCATCCATTAGTTCTTATTAATCAGCATCTCATAGTGAAATCACCATCCATTGTATCCATATTAATTATTACTAGTCTCAAGCCCATACCTGGACACGGTTCACATTTATTGCTCTTCTTAGAGACCTCTGGTTATCACTCTCACGTACTCATCTTGCTATTGCCTGGACATTCTTTCCTCTTCTTAGAGGCCTCAACCCGCACCATATGGTTTCACTCATTTACGTCCGTGATCGCGGCATTTCTATTTTTTGATTGCTATTGGTTCTTTATTTTTTTGGGGAGATCTCATCCACTACCCGGGGGCTTATATCTAAAGTCATTAAACTAAGGTGGTGCATCTTCCTTGCAGAACGGACCAGTCCGACTTTCATGTACATAAATATTTAATGCTCGTTATACATATTACCCTTTAATTAGGCCCCCCCTCCCCCCAGTTTTGTTGGCCCCCGGGGTCGGCTCTTCTGTAATTTTATTGATAAAAAAAAAAAAAAAAAAAAAAAAAAAAAAAAAAAAAAAAAAAAAAGAAAAGAAAAGGGGGAAATAGGAAAAAATTTTTAAAAAATTTTAAAAAAAATTAAAAAATTATTAACCTAGGCCAAAATAGGAAAAATTTTAAAAATTTTTTTAAAAAAAAATTAAAAAATTATTAACCTAGGCCAAAATAGGAAAAATTTTAAAAATTTTTTTAAAAAAAAATTAAAAAATTATTACCCTAGGGCCAAAATAGGAAAAATTTTAAAAATTTTTTTTAAAAAAAAATTAAAAAATTATTAGCCTAGGCCAAAATAGGAAAAATTTTAAAAATTTTTTTTAAAAAAAAATTAAAAAATTATTAACCTAGGCCAAAATAGGAAAAATTTTAAAAATTTTTTTAAAAAAAAATTAAAAAATTATTAACCTAGGCCAAAATAGGAAAAATTTTAAAAATTTTTTTAAAAAAAAATTAAAAAATTATTAACCTAGGCCAAAATAGGAAAAATTGCACGTCAACCAGCCTAAGACTGCCTTGTTAGTCAAACACACAGTTATTATACACAACAGAACGTGGGTGTTAAGTCACCCAAATAACAA